>NW_017729022.1:18096006-18109610 GCF_001723915.1 Gavialis gangeticus
ATGAGCTCATACTTGTTGAGATATAGCCAGTAGTAATGGAAGTGGAAGGCCAGGGTTGTAGGCTATCCTCAGCCAAACAGACTAGTTCTGCATTTAACATTAGACAGTTAAGAAACAGAAATAATCCTGGAACAGAACCCAGGACTTCCTATTTCCAGACGACTGACAAATGTGAAATCAAAGGAAACACATCAGACTAAACAGGTTAACACACGGATATAAAAAAAATGTGCTAAGGAAAAGTTGCTTTTGAATGAAAAGCTTTAGCAAGTGGACCTGTTATGACTTCAGATAGAGTCTTAGCACCCGGAAGAAACAAGAAACATGGAATAGCCTGTACTATCACTCATAAAATTAAAACAAAGTTGAATCTTAAAACTAAAGAAATGAATGAACACTAATATTTCTATTTTATACACTCTCTGCTTCTTCTGGCATCAGCTGGTATGGTAGGTACAAGTATCAAAATACTAACAAAGCAAACTAAACCAAATTAATCCATTCCTGGGTATCTTGAGCTCCCAAAGCAAATTATTGGACTTTGAGGGAATTTATAACCAGACTGTCATATAAATAAACATGTAAGATTCAAGTACTCATCTTAAAACTCACCCAAACTGAACATTTATCACCATAGTCATTTAAAAATTAAATTGTCAGTTTTTCAACCACTCATCCCTAGACAATTTATTAAGCATGTATTACCTAAAGGGATTTCTTGCTTCTGTTTTATTTTTTATATTTGTCTGTAGAAGGAAGGAGACTATCAACTCTGAGGTGTGATTAACTTAATCTGTAAATGGTTCTTTGTTGATGAAGAAATTCTACCTCATAATTTCAGAACCATATTAGTTTTCGCTGATTTTACTTAATTAGCTCTGAAAGAAAACTTTATTCTACTTTCTTTCTAATGTAGATGTTCATAACTAAATGTTGGGAGATATTTTTTTAATTAAGTGTATCAATACAAGCCCTACCTTGAAATTGTTCTTCAGTTGAGCTTAATCAAAAAGTCAAGAAGTCATCTCCTACTGAAGTTGGTTTTTCATTTACAGAGTACAATTGAACCAAAAGTCTTAGCTGTTCCTGAATATGTATACTTATTTAAGAGCATCTTATTCAACAGCATTTTTATTATTGGCATGCTGCCCTTCCTTCTTCATCTTCTGTACAACATTATTGTCAATCAAAACCGGTAATGATGTATTTTACAGAATACAACCTCAAAGACAAATCACTGTCAAATTATAGCATCAGATAATACCATGGCTTCAGTAGTGGGCATAGTAGCTAATGTTGCAATAATGCCCAAATTTAAATAAAGGAAAGTTTCTAATGTGAGTCCAATCTATAACTTAAAAATAACTAATATAACTATAATAGCACCAAGAGTATCAGAGCAGCTCCAGGCCTTGGGCAATATTGGTTTATGGGCAGGGTTTCCAACTGTCCCAAAATTTATAGGCAGTCCCTGAAAAGAGACATTAAGAAACCTGCTAGTAAATTCTGAAAGAAAAAACAAAGCAATTTATAAAAATTCAGAAAGTGTGTGTGCTGCTTGGTTAAAGATACATCACCTAGTCACAATAAAGTACAAGCATTTATGGACAGAAAGAGAGGGTAAATTTTAAATAAATAAGTCAGGGGATACATTTAAAATATGCAATCTACTCTTCTGTAACTACTTTTGGGCATGAATTTATTCAGAAAAAGTGGGAATAAACTTATATTTGTCATGAGGTAAATGCATGGGCTGTTAAAAATGGGCTGTTAACATAGTGTATCTGTCATCCTTGCCAGCTAACATCACAGTAATTTCTGTGTGTACCCATACCGTGACTCCATAATCTAGTAGATTAGAGTCTATTATATTCTATAACTATAATGCACTATATACTCTAGATGTATATGTTTATACATAAGCATATTACATTCTCCATATAAGTATATTATACAGTTATAAAATAGCTGTAATACACTATGGCCATGAACAGACTTTATATTTGTGCTGAGAGAAGAGCCCGTCTCTTGACACACAAAGAAAGTGTACAGCCAATTCTAGGGATTTCTTGCAAAAAAGAACTGCTTTTCCATAAGAAATTATATCAATACCTACCAAAAAGAGCTCCCTCATTTCAATCTAACTTGAATTTCTCTATACTTCTCTTGAGTGTTGAGTACACCCAATATCCCACAGATCCCCTGCTCTCCCTCCAAATGACAGGGAGGGAGGGAAGAGAACTAACTTCCTGATAGCACACCCAGAGAGAGGCAAGCTGTCAAGGAGCCCTGTGCGGACCCTGCTTTCAAAAATGTCATCCCTGTCCCACCAATCAGCTCGTGGGTGAGAGGAAGGATGCTCTCTTGCAACAGGAATTCTTTTGGACCCTCTAGAAGGGTTGCTGCTGGGGAGAAAGGCCCCCAATCACAAGCCCTTCCCTCCTCATGCCTCTGTGTTGACCCAGAGGACAGGGAGAACAGAGGAAAGTACAGCAAGGACCTGTACTGCAACATCTGGAGCCTTGATGTTGCAGGAGAATGCCCTTCCACCCACCCATCCCCCTCCCTGCTCTCCTCCAAGTTCGTAGGGGGGAGTTCATGGAGTGGTGGCTATTTTTCCATGGGGAATGGCCTCCCTATTCCACCAGTCATCTGATTGGCAGGGCAGTGGTGTGGGGGAGCAGGTGGGGCATGTCTGTAGTAGCTGCTGGTTTTGAGCAGCAGCCAACTGTGAAGTAATAGTTTGCCCCCATCCCAGGTCCAGGAAGAAGCCTTCTAGTGATCCTGCCTTGAGACCTCGCCTGTGTAGCTTCCCATCCAGGGGACTGGAAAACATATGCACTCTTGGTTCTGGTCTGTTTTTCTAGTCGTAAAACTTTCAGAGAAATTTAGAGAAATTCTCCTTTCCTGAAATGAATGCCTATCACAAATCACACTACATTTTTTTTATTCAGCACAAGTTGGGGAAAAAAGGTAGCTTAGTGTAAAATCTTCATTACTTGGGAATAAAAAGCATAATTATTTTCCTTAATATAATATTTTGTATAATTGTGTATGCTCCAATGAGCGTATAATTGTGTATGCTCATTAGAAGGCTTTCTTTTTATTTTGCTTTTGCCATAATATTATGTGCTCATTGGACCTGAGTTTTAACTACGAATCTCTCCAATCACTTCAGCAGAGGTTCAGGCTAATAATACTGCATAACACACAAATAAACAATGAAAAGGAGACTTCATGTGCATTCCACATCAGCTTTAGAAATCATCTGTGAGATAAATAACACTAAATTAAAATGATACAGTGGCAAAAGTAAAACACAGGGCAGAATGGCAAATCAGTATTTTTCTGTTCCAATGTCGTAAGACGATATTTAGGATCAACAAGAAAATCAAGATCTCATAGGTTACTCCAGCTTCTTAGGAATATGCAAATTAATAATAATTAAAAATAAAAGAAGCCATTCAGCACTCCAAAAAGTTAACAACTTTGTTAAATCATTTCAAAACATGACAGGAAGTCAATACAGGGTCTGAAGGACAGACATTACATACTTGAAACAGGTTAGTAGCAGCATGCACAAACTAATCAATACTTAATTTATCAGTGCTTCTCCAGTATACAATATCTTCTTTATGCTTAGAGTTTGATCTAATCAATAACAATGTGTTTTTTGTGTATGAATACTTGAATTTCATACTTTTTATGAGACTAAAGGTTTTCTGTATTTCTGCTGAACTATGAACAAATCTTTCATAAAGCTTGAACTTTGTATAATTTTAGGGTGAAGTTGTATATTACACTTAGACTACACTAAGGACACCTAAAATATGGGTATGTCTATGATAAAGCTCATTAATTGATGCTAAGTGTCCTCTGATCATCTCAAAGTTACACCACTTTAGGAAAAGGTAAACTCTCCATTATGCTACCCAGCTCATAACTTCAGTCAGCTTCAAAACTAGTAAATTGCATTCCTCCAGTATCTCAGGATGCACTGCTCTCAACCCTCCCCCCCAGTAGGGGCTCCTAGCCATGCCCCTGGTCACCATTCTTATAATGGCAAATCAGAGCTGTGCATGCAATAAATTATTTTGACCCTTAATGTGTGACTCCTCAGAGCATATTCTGACTTTTCCACTGCTTAACATTCCACAGATTTATTATGGTCTAAGCATAACTTGTCATTTTACCCTTATACTTGCTAAAATAATTAAGATGTGTTTAGAAAGATTCAGTTATCAGTTATGGATGAGTCTGTTGATATTTGGTAACTAGGTACTGTAGTAAATTTTGGACAGCACAGGATAGATGCTCTTGGAATCTTTGAAACTTCTGGGCCACCTGTACACATGATGGGGGCTTAGGTCCCCTAAATTGAAATGGTAGGTTTTTAATTGTGACGATTAAAAACCTACCATTTCAATTTAGGGGCTTCTATCACTCTTACAGCGAGGGGCCTTTTTTTTTTGGCGGAGTCTGCCCACAGCTGGGTGGCAAGCTACCAGCATTCCCTGAGTTGCAGGGGGCCCTGTCCTTCCCTCCATGGTGTCAGCACCCCCCAGGGCCACCCGGGCAGGCTGCTAGTGGGCTGGGTGCTGCTCCAAGCTGGGGCAGCACCCAGTCCACTAGCAGCCCACCCATGGTGTGCCACCACCACAGAGGAAAGGACCAGACCTCACTGCAGCTCAAGGGGAGCTTGGCTCACCAGCTGCTCACCACCCGGTTCTGGGCAGGCTCAGGGGTCACTGGCAACTCACCTCCTGGCCCGAGGCAGGCTCTGCTGGGGAAAAAAAAAGCATCAGGTCCCTCACTGCTTTTTTTCCCCAGCACCCCATGCACTGTCCCTCCTGCCTTCCTGCTGCCTGGGAACACCCAGGAATGAGCTTGCTTGTCCTTGAGGCAGTGTGGGAAGGCAGCAGGAAGGTCACTGGGTGTGCTGGTGGCTGGAGAAACCAGCGGGAATGGTGCATGGGACACTGGAAGCCCACCAAACCCAAGTTTTCCTGAGCCCACCTGGGCTTCCAGCACCCCATCTACCATTCCTGCCACCTTCTTCAGATGCCAGCACACTCAGCCACCCTCCTGTCACCTCCCTGTGCTGCCCGGTGGCAAGCTGGGTATGCTGGTGGCCAGAGAAGGTGGTGGGGACAGTGCACGGGGTGCTGGAAGCCCAGGAGGGCTTGAGGATGGATGTATCACTATAACTAAAATAAACTGAGATGTGTTTGCTACATAACAAATTCATTTACATTGCAATACGCCACCACATGTGTAACATGTGATACAATAAATCTCTATAAAAGAGCAATTAAACTGCTAAAAAGGGCAATTTCATCACATGTACGAGCACTTCTAGAATCCTAAAAATATTATAGCAGTGCCATATTGGGTTAGACCACAGATCCATCTAGCTTAGCATTCTGTATTTTACAGTGTCAGAGAGTAGATGTTAAAGGCAAGAGCATACGTGCAGGGCCTATCTAGACTAATCTGTCCCCTGCCCTCTTCTTTTTTAGCTTCCAACATTCAGAAGCTTAGGAGGACCTAATAACTAGGTTATAGCCCTACCTATAAAGTTCAATAACCACTAATGGACCTGTGTGTTCAGTTCAAATAAGATGCTGGAAAAAAATTGCTTTTTAAAGTTCCAATGATGTATGAAATATAAATGAATTTGTTGTAAGTGAATAAATTATAAATAATGGTGCATTAGATAGGTGTGTCAAGCTTGTTCCATGAGTTTCTACAACCACTGCAGTAGACTCATATATTTAAGATATTTTAATTGTGACAATCAATAAAATATCTGAGCTTGGTCAATTTGGTCTTTTGAACCTTTTCTTATAAATGCCCAACAAATAGGTAAAAATTGGGTAACTTAAAGGATTGGAAAAGTGTAATCTAAAAGCATGTATTGACTAAACCAAAGCTGCTGACATACAAAATATGATTTTTCAAGTTTAATTGGCACTTATGATGTTTGACTAATAATTGGAAGATCTTCAATCAAATCATCATTAGGATTTTTGACTGAAGGAAAACACAATTGCATATAATAAAATTGCAAGAGAAACTTCTGTATTTATGGATTGGGTGCCAACCGTTTTAACTTCAGTGTTCCTATTCTACCAAAAAAATCTGGTTTTCAGTCTTATTAACTTTTTCAAGGCATTGACTCTCTGCAGCAAAATAGACTTTATAGAGAGATATGTAGTAAATCAGACATGAAGACTCTCAGCTGAATTTTGCTGATGTAAATTTATTGTGGATTGGTAGTAATAGGTTATTACTGTTCAATAGGCTTTTGTGAGGTGGTTGATGGGGTATTTCTTAATGAACAGTGGATCACACCAGAGAATAACAGGCCAAACTAACTCTCTTAATAACAGTTGTGGGAGAAAGGGGAAGGATAAAATGCAGAGAATGAATGAATTCTCATATGTTTTTGTTTAGCAGTGATCCCCCTCTAGGTTACTGATAAGAAACATCAGTATGGAAAAGTCTGGAGGGCTGCTATCTGTTCTGGATCCTTAGTGATCCATAGAAGTCAATAGCTGTTATATATATACAGTAAACAATAGTGCATTTAGTCAACATGGTAACATTAGTACATTGAAGTCCAATGTGGAAGATGCCAACTTATTTGTCCACTTGATAACTGCCAGAGCAACTTAGGAGACATACATTTTTTAAAGTCTTTCAAAGGAAAACAAATACAGTTTAGGCAGCTTGGGGATCTTTTATTTGGAAGAGAACTGCCATTCCAAGTTTGCCTAACAAGGATCACTTTGAAGGGCTTGGTGCTAATCATCATATCTAATTTTTTTTCCATGCAAAGTTAATAGGAGGTCCAGTTTTGGGCTTAAATTCTAAGAAATGTCCAGTTTTCAAGAGCAAAAGATGAGGTAGTTGAAATCCACATAAATATTCATGTGGTTACAATGTATGATTTTACTTCATTATAGTATAGTATTCACAATATTCCAATTCTTTTTAGTATCTGTTTTAATGGTGCTCTGTCAAGCCTGTAATCTGCTAGTGAATACTCACACACAGAAAAAAATATTGTCTGAATTGTTTGTTTAGTTCTAATTCATGAATACGGTAAAAGAGGATTTCATAAGCGTTCCTATCTATGTACCTGTCCTTCTGTCTTTTTATTAATTTTATTACTAGTCTGGTACCGATGTTGTTACTTTCACCAGGCTCCATTATCATATTAGGGAGTTCAAGCATAAAAGATGTAGTCATAAAATATTAGCAACTCGTTGGAGTTTAATATGAGGATTGCTAATACACTACATTGTGAAATTCACTAATATCCTATTAAAATAGCTCAGACTGCTACAGCCTGTTTCCTTAGTAATAGGAATTATTAACCTGCTAACTGGAATGATTAACCTTTGCCATATTAGTTACTGAATCTATTACTTTCATGGGTTTATTAAATAAAATGAAGGCTCAGTTGTCATCATTTCCTTTTCAAGTCTTTTCCTCAAAATAATGCAATGTAATACGAAGCCTAAAATAAAAATCAGGAGACTAGTGCTGAATTTATCATCCACAAGAAGAAAGGGAGAAGCTGTTTGTAGGGTGAAGTTAACCTGCACAAGGAAGTAAAAAGATTTATCTGAAGGACATTAGGGGCATGTCCAGACAAGCATACACATGTGTTTCCTCAGGGACAAATAGCAAAGACACATAGTTGTGCCATTGCTAATTGTCCCTGGGAAAGGCACGTGCATGTGCACTCTGGCACACAGCAAGTTGCCCCAGGTGGGGTAGGAGAGTCTGCGGCCAGCACTTGGGCTGGCTCCAGCAGCCTTACCTGGGGTCCCAGGTGCTTCCCAGGGCTCCAGTAGCTGTGATCCAATGCACAGAGTCTGGCTGGCAGCCAGAACATGGGTCCAGCCAGGACACACTACCTTCAGGACACACTACCTCCATGTGCACCACCCTGTTTTTTTTAGGTGAAGGTTTTTTTGACACCAGGATCTCCCAATGTCAAAAAAACCTGCCTCACTCTAAATCAGCAGCACGGCAAGTGCCTGCATGTGTGAAGTTTGCAGTTTGAAGCACTGCAGATGAGTCTGTAGCACTGCATACTGCACATGCGTGCTTGTCTGGATGTACCCAAGTAGTCCAACTGAAGCTAAGAAGATTATTCCTATGCTTATCTATAAGAACATATTTAAATGCTAGAAAAGTGACACACACAAAGCACAAACATTAGGTAGTTGGGCATTTCATTGAGTTGAGAATGTTGTAAACTATGTTGCCGCATATGAAGGAAAAGTGCCCATAAAGATGCATGAGTCAGGAAAATATCTGTATTCAGATGTTTTTCTTCCACTAATTCTACAATATGGCACTTGTTCAAATAAAAGACTGGACCAAATTTAGCCATGGCAAAACTAGTCTGACTTCTGTTTGCAATTACACGTACAATAATCATATTCACATCAATATTTTACAGTTTCAGAATAGTATTTCTCATCACAAAAAGGGAGGCAGGCAGGCTGGCTGGCTGGCTGGCTGGCTGAGTTTCAAGACTCTTTTTTGAATTAAGAAGAGCAAGACCTAATATGGAACTGGAATCATATTTTAATCTTGAATATTTTTTTGTGGGATGAGGAATATTTTTTTGCAGTACACACTCATAAGGTACATAAGGCACAACTGGTTGTTCTCTGGACAGTTTACAGGATTAAATTCACCACTCCCTGGGCAGATGGCTGACTCAAAGAACTATACACTCATAAGTCCCATTTAAACTCTATATAAAATGTACATGGGACTTATATATTAGATAAATCTTGTGTTATCCTTCTAATTTCACCCATGAAGTTGTTACTGTTAAAACGACTGATCTAAGTATGCTCAATGACTCTTTAGATTTAAATACAGAGGGAGATTTTCACAGGCTTACTGTCACTTAATGACATTTGTAAGGTGCTACTGCCAGCAAAGGAAAGGCAAAGTTTATATATATATATATATATATATATATATATAAAAGCTCTATTGCTACCTAAAATAAACATCTATACAATAAAAACAAGCTTTGGTGTCAATTTAGCTCCAAAATAGATTAAGACTGATGTAAAAATAAAGATAAAAATATATTTTCATAGACAGCCAAAATTTGTTGCTGCTGAAGGAGTCCAAGAGACACATGCTTGTGAAATATTTTAATTTATGTGTTCAGGTGAATTAGACTTTCCATGGTAGGCTTACAAAATGGCAGAAAATAGAATTTGTGCTCAAGCCAGGCTCTTAATATACTACTTGACTAGGTGCATAAAGCTGATCTTTAGCCTTTCAGGACTTGTCTACACATGTATTTACACCAGGTTAAATTTACTGCTCAGTAAGTTACTGTACAGTGACCAGGAATAGGCTGGTGTCTACATGGGCAGGCATTAAAGTGCATTGATGCTGTGTGTTGACTGACTTGGAACTAAAGTTACTCCCAAGTCAATCCGTATACACAGTGTTACTGCACAGTAAGGCATCTACACATCTGTTACTGTACAGTGACTAATTGGTTGTAAATTTGATACCTTCATGGCACAGGTATCAAATTTACGCTCAAGTTGGCATAAGTCACTATATTTGCTGCACAGTATCAGTGGGCACGTGTAGATGCATGCCCATATTGCACAGTAATTTCATTTATTGCACAGTAAATGTGTACATGTAGATGAGCCCACTTAACTGTGCAGAAAATCATGGATCTTTTCTAATAAATGGAGCTGTAAGAGCTTTATTATACAGCGTATGCACACTATCATACAGGTTTGTTCGGCAGTTTTTCGGTGATAGTATACCACCAAAATAAAAGCAATGTTTCACTGACTACCAGTACTTGGGTTTTTCAACAACTTATCAGTACACAATTGCTGTCTATCCAGAATTCATATGTAAATAAAGCTGAGCTCAGGGTTAAATTCAGATCCTACGGCAGGCCACAAGATAAAGCCCCAGGAAGATATATGACACATCTCAAATCTGCATCCCCAGAATTTAATCCAGTATTTGAGGAAGCTGTTTAAGATTCTCCCATTATCAATCTTTGTAGCTAAATAATACATCTGATCATGCATCCTGACAGCTTTATATAGCAGACAGTGAATTAAAAGACTCTGGGATAAATCCTATTTTACCTTCACACACCTCTTATCTAATGGATATTAAATGCAAGGTGCAAGAAAGCTATGGGATAATATCAACTTGACTGGGGGAAATAGAAAATAGGGCTAGAAAACAGGGTCCTTAGCTTAGGGTTATATTCATCTCACTGACCCACCTTGCCTGTGACTTGCTCTTTTTTTGGGGGGGGGCCCATGATTCTTCCTGTCATGGTTGTCCAGTGGGCCAGCTTCAAGAGAAGGGAGAGAGAGTGTTTTGGGTGATGTCTGCTCCATAACTGGGTGAGAAGAACACGTTGCTCTGACTTGATATAAAGTAGGGATGGTTATAGATTGTAGACAGAGCTAGTTACGCATGTTAGCCTGAAGTGACGCAGAAGGCAGGACAGGGAGGAATCTTATAAGCTAACTTGTCCAGAGAGGCATAAGTTTTTGTCCAGGACACAGTCTTCTTGGTCAGCTACTTTGAATGGACTTGCAGAGAACAGGGGTACTAAACAGAATGAAATAAGGTGACTTAAATACAAAGGACTGTAGACAAAGTTTATAGGCAACCAGAGAACCCCAATCTGCTGAAATAACATTCCTCTGTCCCTTTCCAACTCCCAGTCCTCTCCCCCCACCACATTTGAAAGCATATTGCCTCAGATCCATTAGATAAAACCATGTCCACAACACTCTAAAAGACTCGCACTTGACCTTCCAACTAATGGGACTGACTAATACCTCTCCACATCAGACCATTATTCTGTAAAACAGGTTTCATATTAATAAGAGCTATCAAAGCAAAAACTTCCTAAAATAATTAAAAGGCAAAAATATCAACCACAGAAAGCTCTATCAACACAGACCTTTACACCTAGTCAATGGGGTTTTGTACAACTGGATACCTTTGAGAGAAATCTGGCATTGAATTGCCTTAATTGAGAGCACCAATGCCAGCCAATCACTGGGATTTATTTTCAGTGTATTAAAAAGAAGGTACCTGGGTTCAATCTAAAGAAAACTATATTAAATAGAACTATTTTATTTCGATGGACCAGATTTGATTCTTTTGGAACAGAATTGCTTACTTTGCTTCCTGTTCCACAAATTCTACTAACAGAGTGTTTTTCACCAAAATAATTGGGCAAAAGGATTGTTTTTTAATTGAGGGGTAACAGTTCTCCAATAATTTTTATAACATTTTGACATTGAATTTTGTTGTTTTTACAACCATTCCAACAAAGTAATGTCATTTTTCTTTAGGCGTTACCTATTCAAAATCTTCTGTTATTTTTGTATGTTTTGTTAAGAGGTAATTGAAAGTTCAAGTGTTAAATCTATCATTACCTAATTGTCTAGAATCATTCTCGAACAAATTGGACAAGAGAATGCTAATACATTTTTGTGATGCTTTAAGAACAGTATTTAAAATAATACTAATTTTAGAATCCCTGAAAATCAATAAGAAATAATGAAATCATAAAATCTGTCCAGGTTTTTTATTTTCGCTGGACATATATAGTTTGATATTCCAGTCTCATTATGCTTTACAGAGGTTAGTATGTGATTTTTCATTTTCCTGTTTTTTTAGAAACACTTTGGGTGAAAACCATTTAAGTATTTTTAAATCAAATATATTTGCAGCAATAGAACTTTAAAATAAATTTGTTTTGATTTTCTTTCGAATTGGTAATTTAATATGCTATTGTATTGATCACCTATTCCCAAACATACACACCTGAACAATATACTATTTCATAATAACAGCTTTCCTTGTCTTCAGACCTGTATTACATTGCCATGATCAAATCATTGTAAGCCTTCTCATACTGTGAAAGCCCTATTTCAGGCTCTCCTTACCACTTTACTTCAGCAGTTCCTCTTAATGCCATTGCACTTCCATTTCCATCTCTCTATTGTCTTGCCTTCAGCTCTCAGATACAGCCTCTGCCTTGATACCCATCCAGTCTTACTGTCCTATTAAGCTCCACTTGTAGCAAAGTAATTATGACAACCACCCTAGCCTGATTCAGCTGAGGGTAGGGGAGGCAAAGTTTTAAGCTAAGTTTCTCCATTCCCTATTCTTGGAATCATCTTGGTAACACCAAGTTTTATTTCTTTGTCTAGTCAGGTCAGAGAATCTTTCACACTCAGGAGAGATCTCAGCAGTGAATCCCCAAGTCCCAGTTGTTGCCAGAATGAAAATGCTGTTTAGTTCTCCCTGCCACCAATAAGGTAATTGCCATGCCTAAGAAACGATTTGCTAAGTGCTCCACAGAAAAAGACTTGGCAACCTTATTCTATCAAATTGAGGGTACAGAGAACAGGTAGGGAGAAGGGCTACCAGTAGGATTGGGGGAATACAGAATCTTGTACAAAAGCAAATAAAAGAGCTTGGGTTGTTTAGCAGAACAAAGACTGAGTGGGAATATGGCTAATATCTGTAAATACATCAGAGAATAAGTATCAGGGAGGGAGGAGAAGGTTGTTGTTATTTTTTTAAAGGTAAAGGACAATGTTATTACATGCTCCAGAAGGTATAAGCTGGACCTGAATAAATTTAGGCTTGAATTCAAAAGCAAAGCACTAACTATCAGAGGAATTATGTCCAGAAACAATCTTCCAGCAGAAGTAATGGGGCAAAAACAGTATTATTGTAAGACAGGTCTGGATCAGTTTACAAAAGGAATTGTACCTGATAGCTGTCTATGCCAGCAGGAAACTGGCTCTCGAAACCCAAGAGCTCACTTCCAGAAATAAAAAAAACCCAAAACAAACAAACACCTCTCTGATGGTCACATATGTGTATTCTTTCTTTTATCTTGACAAAATCTTAATCTATAGCTAAGACAGTTCTATGACGTCACTAGTAGCCTTGAAAGACCATTATCAGGAATTCTTTTAGTTTAAATAACTCAAGTATACATTGCTGAATGGACTCATTTCTGTTCCTTCTTTCCAAAACAAGTTTACTTAACACTCTTTGTATGCTTAAATAACCTCTTGCTGCCTTATACCCTCTTTGATTTAAGTCAAGCTGCAGCTCAGGGATAGGCCTAATTCAATGAAGCTTATGAGCCTCATTTCTCCAATTTGGGGTGATTTTATAACAGTAGTCATTGGAATGTTGTATACTAATCTCTTCTGTGTGACAAAAGGATAACCTATAGTAATTCTGGCCCAAGCCATGTAGCTGTGGCTAAGAAATGCCATGAGGTCCATGTTACAGTGATGTAGGTTGCAGCCATGTTGGTCAAAGGACAAGCAGATTCTTTGGGTGAATCTGATATTAAAGAGAATTAAAGATACCCTATTCTTAAAGAGATCTTCCTGAACCACCCATCCTAACCATCAAATAAGCACCTAATCTCATCACCAGAAGCAAACTTCCAATTGCCCAAAACACACTGAATGGATCCAGACCATGTCATGACAAGAAATGCAAAACTTACCAACACATCTCCA
>NW_017729022.1:18110105-18117095 GCF_001723915.1 Gavialis gangeticus
CTCTCCAATCTCTCAGTTCTAATCCTCAAAGGAAACTTACAAAACACTTCTCAGAGACAAGCCTATGAACTTCACTTCATCAGCTTCCTGGATACAAAAAATCATCGACTAAATACAGACATTGGATTTATGACACATTATAACCTGCCTGAGATCTGACTCCCCAGGTACCTTTCCACTATTCAACTGCTACATTCATCCCTCTTTCCCCTCCCCCCCACCCCAGCATGTCTCACCCACAGACTCCTCAGTTTACATCTTCACTGACTACCTGTCTTGCATGCATAGCAGCCCAGCCCCTGGCTTCTTTACTAGTCATTCCATCCAGGAAGAGCATACACCAACTGCAGAGGCTTCCTCAGCCTGACAAAGGATTTTTAAACCTGAAAGCTTGCTGAAAAAAATTCCAACGATTTAAGTTGGTTTAATAAAAGATTTCAGGTTCACCCAAAGAACCTTCTCTGCTCGTGAGGTCCATGAGAACTTAAACTAAAACATGGACAAAAATGGAACAAACAAAGCTGCTGAACAACATCAATCTGAAAAGGAACCTAACAGAGAACATGCAAATTTTTCTAGTTTATACAGCACTTTTATGGAATTTTATCATGTATCATAATTTGTATCATAATACTTGGGGATGTTTGTTTTCTGAACGTGTATACTGATCTTATACTTGTGCTTCCATTTAACCATCTGACTATTTATTGTCAAATATCAAATTCACCGATATGTACAAATTCAGTCCTCCCAAACTATTTGTGAATTTGGGTCAAATTTGACAAAAAGTTTTGGCTTTTATATATAAAGGGGAAAATGATCCCACTTTAAACCTTAAAGGATTGCAAATCTAGCAATTTATTCTTGTTTGTTTGTTTGTTTTGCTCTACTTTTGTGCCAAATAAAAGGAAGTTTTCAAAAGATTCATCTTGACAAGAAAAATAAATTGTTTGACTCTAATCTGTTTCATACCATTTGGTTCTGTTTGGTAAGTACTGTTTGGTTTGGCATCCAAACTGAAAAATCAATTATTTATGCAGTCCTAAATGTAAATAGTCTTATTTTTGTAGTGAGCATATTAATGTGTGTCAGTACAACAGTGAACAGGACCTAAATTCTTTTATCAGTGTTGAGGATTGTCATAAGTAACATTAGAAATATTTATTTACTTGTGATTAAACAAATATTAGCTATTTTGGGCACTTCTGATCTTATTTTTTTTAAAAAATAGAATAACGTAAGTGCTAAGTACGCCCAAAAATTTCAGCAACACCCTTTTCCCCCAGTCAACCAGAGGAGGAGAACTTTTCTTCACCAGACCTCCATTCTGTATAAACAATACCCATTATAGGCTACAATAGGCATATATTTCAATCAGGACAGCATGTGACAATACCCACGTGAACTACACTACTTCTGAAGATACATAATTAATTCTATATATAGAATAATATATAATATATAATTATATATTATTCTATATATAGAATAATATATAATATGTAATATATAGAAGAAATAGGAATATGAACCCTGTTGACTCAGGGCAGGATTATGGTTTGTGAATGCAAGTGCCTGAATTATTACTGTTATCAGATGTTTCTTTTTACAATTCCTATTGGGAAATAAAAATAATAAAATAACAGAGTTCAGGCTATGTAAAATTAAATTTAGACCACTTTGAAAATCACGCCAGGTTTTATTAGATATTTTTCAATGATGTGTATCAAAACCAAAAAGAGTGTAGGTTGATTTTGTTTAACAGTTATTACCCTTGCTATATATTTGTTGCAATATGAGAAATTACTCAGCAAATCAATTTCATTAGCACAAAAAAATCAAATCAAATTACCTTTTCCCCTTCAAAGAACCACAGAATTGACAATTTGCAGTCAATAAGATGCACATGGATTTCAGTGATATGTAATACAATGGCTAAAGCAACATATCCTTCAAGGCAATTACAGCTAACTGGTTAGCTAAGCATTTGATGAAGGTTGTAAGAAACAGAAACAATTGTTTTAATATATGGGTAGAAAATAATGTCTTTTCTATCAATGTGGAAAATATCTGAACATCAAGTCCTGTTACCTGTGCCAAGACTAAGCTAACACGTTTGGGAGAGGATACAGAAGGGAATCTTCCAAAGAGCCAGATAAAGGTTACAGTGCTCTCTATGGTTGCTGCAGTCCATGCTATTCCCACAGAGTATTCATGGATATATACCACATCATTTTTCACAAGTGCCCACAAAACACCTCCTTACTACAGTCAGAGCTCTATAGAGCTTAATATTTTTACTGGGATAGTAATTTATAAGGGCTGCTAATTATTATGTTTCAGGTTATATGCTGATCAACAGGTCATACTGAGATTATCCTCATGGCATAGTAAAATATCTGTCTTTGGTCAATGTCAGACAGTGATAAATAGATCATAGATTCATAGACTATTAGGGGCTGGAAGGGACTGTGTAGATTATTGGGTCCAGTCCCCCCGCACCAGGCAGGAAAAGACAACTGGGATCAAGTGGCCCCAGCATGGTGACTGCCCAGTTTCCTTTGGAAGATTTCCAGGGTAGGTGACTGCACCACCACTGGAGGGAGTTTATTCCACAGTCTGTGAAGAAGTTTTTCCTGGAATCGAGCCTGAAGTGGCCTTCCAGGAGTTTGTATCCATTGCTCCTGGTCTTCCCCAAGGGTGCCATGGTGAACAGCTGTTCACCGGGTTCTTGATGTACTCCCATGATGTAGCAGTAAGCCACTACCAAGTCCCCTCTCAGCCTTCTCTCCTGTAGCTTGAAGAGACCCAAGTCCCTCAGCCTCTACTCATATGGCTTGTCTTGTAAGTCCCTGATCATACAGGTGGCTCTTCTTTGGACCCTCTCAAGCTTTTCCATGTCCTTGTTGTAGTGCAGCACCCAAAACTGGACACAGTACTCCAGCTGCGGTCTCACCAATGCGGAGTACAGTGGGAGTATCACTTCCTTAGTTTTGCATGAGATGCAACATTTAAAGCATGCCAGTGTATTGTTTGCCCTGCTGGCCACAGCATTGTACTGCTGGCTCATGTTCATATGATGGTCAATCAGAACCCCTAGATCCTTTTCGGCATTGGTGCAAGTCAAATGTGGCCACCGAACCTGTAGGTATGTTGGAGATTGTTTGCCACTCAGAAGTTTGCCCACTTCTGAGTGTTGAAGTGCATATGGTTCTGGTCTGCCCAGCTCTCCAGCCTGTCCAGGTCTGCCTGTATCTGCAACCTATCTTCTGGCATGACCATGCTCCTCCATAACTTGGTGTCGTCCGCAAACGTGGTCAGCGAGCTTTTCACCCCCACATCCAAATCACTGATAAAGATATTGAAAAGCACTGGTCCAACCATGGACCCCTGAGGGACACCACTGGCCACTTCTCACCAGAATGACACCCATCCATTCTTGAGAACTCTCTGGGTCCTACCATGCAGGCTGTATTGTAGAGCAGTTCTCATCTATAACTTATTGTCTGTTTTTATATTTTAGGTGAAAAATTATTTTTATTTCCTATTTTTATTACCTAGTATGAAGAATTCAGAACAGAGGTGCTAATTTAACCCATACTGGGCAAGTCTACACATGCAAATAATCTAGGAGCAGTTTACTTCAGAATAAACTCTCCCAGCCATGTGTCTACATATTCAGGGACATGGGAGCAGATTTGAGGCTCCTAGCAGCAGACTGCTCCTGCTCCCTGGGGCACTGCACCAGGCCCCTGCAACAGTCAGAGGGGGTTCTAGATGATTAGAACATACTACCGCACTTACTTGCAATTAGAACATATTACTGCACAGTAAGCATCTGCATGTGTAGATGGTAATGTTTACTGCATAGTAATTAGCTCTAATCTCAAGTAAAGCATTTTGTGTAGATGCACCTACTAGGTGTGTCTACATGTTCATTAATGAGCAGTAGTTACTGCACATTTAATTTAGTACTTGCTTAATGAAATACTAACTAAATGTGCAGTAACTAGAGTTACTGTGCAGTCGTGTTGGCAAACACTTATTTAGTGATGCTACTACACTGTAGCCTAATAATACCATCCAGTAGCTTATTAACACTGTCCGTACTATGATGAGCTACTGCACAGTGTTATTAGGCTACTGCACTTTAAGCATCTTATGTAGATATGCCCACTGAGTAATTGTAAGAGGACAAGCACAGGTTCATCAGGATTATGATGAGGGAGGTGTAGCCACACTGCTTTCAGCCATGTGGTACCTGCATAGTGAAGAGAGCTCACTGTGTATATGCTGTACAGCGGATAAGAGCTCACTGCCATGTCAGTGCATCTCCTGCCAGAGATGCACATATGCTGTGAGCTCTGAGCTCACCAGTTGATCAGTAAGGAGTCTGGCCAGATCCTCTGCTCTCATGCAGCTCCTGAGTTCAGAGGATTAATGCCACTACTGTTCACCCTTCCCCTTCCTCTTCACCTTTCCCCTTTCCTCCCTCCCTGAATTAAGTGGTATGGGGAAAGAGGATCCAAGCAATGGTGGCACTCAGTCCCTGTTTTCATGTAGCTCTGGATTCCAGGGTCTAAGTGCTGCTGCCACTCATCCCCTCTTTTCCATTGCTGCTAAATTTAGTGAGGTGGGGAAGAGCAAAGAAGATCAGCACTCACCCCCTGGGATCTGGAGCTACATGAAAGCAGAAAATCTGGCCAAACCCCACACTGCTGACCAGCTGGTAGGCTTAGAATTTATACCACATGCAAAGCTATGCTAACATGCTCATGAGCTCAGAAACCTCACCACTCAAGTGGTGCACAGCCAAAGGAGGGGTATGACAGTGCCACTGAACCCTAATGGGACAGCCCCTGAAGACAAGTGAACTGAGGGCAGTCTGATAAGTCTGCTAAGAGTGAATCACTGTTCCCTCCTCCCCCGCTTTTTGCTTAGGAGAGTAACATATAAGCCAGAAAGGGAAGGATCCGGGCAGTTGAGTAAGGATTAAGCCAGAGATAGTCCTGGGAGGAGATTGGCATTTAGAACAATGATACTATTAAATACAAGGTGTTGTTGGAATATACAGAACCTGGCACTTCCCCCATCCCTAGAAGAACAACTTTCCCTGCAGGACAACCCACACCCTCCCAATCTGCCTTCCCCTCTTCCCACCTCAATTTACTTAATTTGAGCTCCTGGTAATGGTGACCACTGGTAAAACCAGAACTGAGAACAGTTTGCTGGCTCAGAGGGTATTTGGTGGGCTCAGGGTAGGGAGGGGGCTAGCTGGTCCACAGGGGGAATTGTCTATCTTAAGGTGTGAGGAGGGGGATGGGGAAGGGGGGAGCTAAGAATAGCCTGGTAGCAGGGAGGGGAGTAGGAAAAGCACAGCTCCAGAGCTGGGGCACAGATGAGCTTTCCCAGCCCTGGGGCTGCACTTCAAACATGTACAGATGTTGGGTTAGATCAGTTTAACTGTGCCTCTCAGGTGAACCAAAGCTAGATTAGGCCAGCCAATTTTTAATCAATCTAACTTTTGGAGAATATCTGTACAGTTGACACTTAGATCAACCTATGTAGGGATCTAAGTGTAAAGTCTGCCCATGGGCAAACTGAGTTAGACTGGGTGGCCATTTTTTAATCGATCTAACCTCCTGACATCTGTATGCACCCTACATCAGAAGTCCTACTTCTTATTTACTTCCAATTCTTGAGCATACAGCCCTTGGAAAATTGTGGCTTGTGATACATCTCTACTCAAAACTTTACATCAGTCCAATTGCAGTTATTATAAAGTATCATTCTTTATTATATACGTCGTTTTATACCCTTGCTGATTTTATTTTAAATTTAAAATCATTTTGGCAACTTATATAAGATGCAGTTGGCAGGTTTCTTGGGATATATGCAGACTAAGGGAAGGGAGGATAATGAATTGCTTTTAATTGGCTGATTTCTTTCAAAGAGTGAAACTTTCTGTGCATCTTATTACTACTAGTAATGCATTAAACCAGTACAGAGGGATATAAACACATCCAGACTCATTAGATTTTTTTTGTATTACATAGAGTTTTATTAATATCAAAATATTGTTCATAGCATCAGACTATGGATTTTTAGGAAGTATGTAGAGAAAGCAAACACTAATGGAAAATGTCCCATTGTACTTAATAGAAAAAATGATAAATTACATATTTTTTAAACATACTACAGAATTTATTAGAAAATTAAATACCTGCCATTGAATTCTGAAGAATGATTTAAAACTTAACATTGAACTAATTCTATAGTAATTTTCATAGAGGATTGTTGAGAGATGGCTTCATTTTTGTGCATTTGTATAGCTCTTTTACCTAATGGAAAATGTAAAAGTTTCTCAGAGGATCTGATAACCATCCAAACATTTTCCATAGCTAATACAAACTATGTGAATTGCTCCTTCATATAATACTGGGTATGATATTCTGTAAACAAAGGTTTTGTAAAGTGATCTTTGTATACTTCATACTTTCCTTTCTACCTTTAACTGTTTAATTGTTTTTTTAAATTATGAGATTTTTCTGTCAGAGCAGTCATTTCCTTTATGGCTCAAAAGCACCAATCACACTTCATGGAATATCAAGAAGTTTCTATGAAGCTGACAAGAGATCTGTGCAAGTGTAAGACTGCACCTGGAAGAAGCTCTTGAAAAATAAGGGTTTTAATAAATCCTTTTTTTCCCCCATTCAAACTGACATATAATGTAAAAGTGCCATGTATAGGTCTAGTGGCTAGAAAGAAAATACATTATATTGATATATTTCAAAAGTCAATTTTTTAAAGTACTTCAGTTATAAAAGTTCTTGTTTCAAATACTTGTACTAGACAGGGAATTTTCAGGTCAGCTTGCAGAGGCACTAAAATCAAGGGATGTAGTGGTCATGGGCGATTTTAATTACCCAGACATCTGCTGGGAGGAGCAGTCAGCCGGGACGGACCGCTCCAGGAGGTTTCTGGCTGAGA
>NW_017729022.1:18118143-18122645 GCF_001723915.1 Gavialis gangeticus
GTTAGGGCGGCTAGGAGCTGGAACCAACTTCCAAGGGAAGTGGTGCTGGCCCCTACCCTGGGGGTCTTTAAGAAGAGGCTGGATGCCTACCTGGCTGGACTCATTTGAGTCCCGTTACTCTTTTTGGGGTTTTTTGTTGTTCTCCCGCCCTGGCGGGGGGTCGGGCTAGAAGATCTACTAGGTCCCTTCCGACCCTTAATCTATGAATCTATGAATCCCCAGAGGTTTGTTTCAACTCTGTTGCTCTCTTTATTCCCATGGATGGAAACCTGGGAATAGATCCTTTCTAAGCCTTGTTTATAATGCTTGTTTCTTTTGACTCTGCTCCTTAGATCAGCTAATGGATTATTTTTAATGTCCCTGATTCTGGCTTTGTCTCATTTTGTTTGTGCTTATTCTGCAGTCCACTATGTCCTGAATTTACAGCTATCTTATGTGACCTTGTGTCCCATTGAAGTTTGGGCTTTTCCTTTTACCATTGTTTTTTTGTGATTGTTTGATAGTTGTACCTAGACCATTGTGGCCTCAGGTCCTTGGCACCCGCAGAGATGCATTTTGTATGTTGCTTTCTTAATTGAACATTCTCTAATTGTTTGTGTGTCCTGTCTCTCATTCCTCTGCTGGGCTACAGTAAGCTGTTCTTCAGGAATAGCAGATACTTTGTTGTGTGACTCATGGGTAGGATGAGTCACAGAACAATGTTTAGGGAAATCTGGGATGAAGTGGTGCCAGGGGATGCATGTACACACACACACACACACACACACACACACACACACACACACACACACACACAAAATCCTGTGGCTCCCGGGATTCCTGCCAGTCTGGGATTTTTCCTTAAATTTTCACAATTGCTAGGATGCTGAGACAGCTATAAAATCCAGGACTATCCTGGCCAGTCCAGGACGGTCACCCTACTCATGGATGATTTTGCTGGGTAACTAATCACTCCTGAGAGGCTCTAATGCTTTTGTTAACAATATTATAACTACCTTTGCCATTGTCTTTGTCATTCTGCCTTATTACTTTGTGGATATCTAATGGAAGACATTTTGTTCTGAAATTCCTTTTTGGGGCAGAATAATTTTAATTTCTCTGTAGCATACTGTGGTCCATTGTCTGTATCAAGAACATGTTTTAATTTTATGGATTACAGGTCTTGCGTGAGTGTCTTTCCCACTGTCCACCTTCCAAAAACTGGAGTAGTAATCTACTGTGACACTGTAATTCCCCTATGTACTCCATCATGGACCTGAGGGTGGCTATTGCCTGACAGCAAACTTTTTAAAACAGATTTGAATTGGAAATTGTAGAGCAGAAAATCATCCACTAACTGGATTGTGTTAAGTATGGTTTAAATAGGGACTGTGGTTTCTTATCCCAGTACCTGAGTTAGCTTTGGTGACTCCAGGCAAGTGGCACCACGTCCATGTATATGCACATGTCTGCCAGGCAGCCTGGAGCTCACCATCATCAGGTAAGTGGAGGTGGATAAGACAGGGCAGGGGCTGGGACTGCTGCCCAGCTGGGCAGTGCCTGGGGCTTGGGGCCAGGACCTCAATGTGCAGTGGCAGGGCTCCGGCAGGGAGTGGGACAGGGAAAGGAGCAGCTCATCAGAGGGGTGGGGGTAGGGGGCTGGCTCCCCACTGCTGTGCACATTCCCCAGGAGGTAGGGAGAACCCTGCCCCCACACTTGTATGTGGGGCGTGGGTGTAGGCTGCCTGCTTCAGGCTCGGGCTTCAGCCCTGCCGCCTTCCTCTGGGGCCTCCGCAGTCCAGTGTGTGTGATACGGTGCTGCAAAAAACAGTAGGGCCATGCAAGAAAGCAGCTTGCTACTGCAAACTCCACACTACCCCGGTGACACGTCCCCTGTGCCACTGCCCCACTGCAGCCATGCATGCAGGGGATGCATCACCTGCATGGCCCTGCTGTTCTTTGCAGCACTGGGTTGTACACACTGGGCTATGGAGGCCCTGGGGGAGGGCAGCAGGGTGGGAGCTTGCAGCAGGTAGTGTGCAGCTGCTGCTCCATGCACAGATCTGGAGGGCATGGGTCCCTCCTGCCCCCTGGGAGTGCGTGCCACAGTGGGAAGCCACTCCTGCCCACAGCGGGCAAGCAGGAGTGGGGGATCCAGGCTCTGTTCTGTTGCAGCAGCTGCTGCTTCCTGCTGGGGGGTGGGGTTGGGGGTCTGTGGGAGGCCTTTTAATCACAGAATATGTGGGTTTTTTAATCAGAAAATTTGTGATTTTTTTTTTTTTAATCAGGGAAAACCAGGATCCTTGGTGATAAGTCACTGCAGACATACAAAACAGGAGTGAAAGAGCTGACATTCTTAGGAACCCTAAGGATGCTTCTTTCTATACCCTCCCCCAGTAGCAGTGAATGTCTGGCTGCTGCTCTTGCACCATGCATCCCTGCATACTCAGCCACCTCTCAGAACACAGTACTGGCCAGAGAATATACAGAAAGGCAGAAACCTGTGCTGTAAATTCCTGCACATCTGCAAGTGCTTTAATACTTGGTATTAACCTGTGCTTCATGTAATCCCTGGTAAAAACAGTATTTTGATTTTGCACTACAAGGGGCTTCACATGGCTCTGGTAGCTCCTGGGTATAAGGGCTTGTGAAAAACCTTCCTAGGACAGTGCGGGCAAAATATGGCCCATGGGCCAGATCCAGCCTGCAAAGGGATTCTGTCCAGCCTGCAGTATGTCCCTCGGCTGCCTCCACCCCACGCCTGATGGGTTGTGGTGCATGTGGCCGATCCCACTGCCACCAGAAGTGCAATGGGTCTGGGATGGCATGGCGACCAAAATTGCTTCCTGGCAGCCCTGGCAGCAGCACCTCCACCCTGCTGCCTGAGCACCCTTGCTCCCCTGCCCTGCACCCACTGCCAGGGGCAGAACCCATGCAGGCAGGGTGCACAGGAAGCAATGTTCAGAAGTAGGATGGAGAGGTGAGGCTGGGATCACAAGGCAGGATGGTGGGGCACTGACAGCGTGAGGCCAGGACAGCTGCAATCCACTCCCCACATGTCCCTGCTGGTGGAAGCTGCACTCATTGCAGGGGCATGCAGGCAGTGGGTCATAGCCCCACACTGTCACCACTCTGTGATCCAAGCCCCAGCCCTACACACCTATCTCACTTCTGAATGCCACTCCTCACACACCTGTGGCCCTATCCCAGCCACCCGGCTGAGTGGGGAGCAGAGTTGCTTAATTCTGGTAAGCTGATCCATGGAGGGTTCTGCTGAACTGGCTTGCAACAGCTCACCAAAACTCCCAATGTGGACCTGGGGCCCAAATAATGGCCCACCCCTGTTCTAGGAGCTAAGGATGACACAGATTTAAATGTGTATGGGCAGGCTTACTTCAGATCTCCACTGTGAACCAGTTCGCCCTTATGGTGCTACCTTTTCTTGCCTTTGGCCTAATTACAGACTAACATGGCTAACCGCTGCTCTCTGCTAAGTCGTGGTAACTCAACTCTATTTTATTCAGGAGTAAGCTGTCTCAGATCCATTTTTGGCAGGATGGAAGCAAACAGATAAAACATTTAAAGTAGATTCAACAGGAATTCTCTTTCCCTTTGAACAGTAAAATTGTCCTGCAGTCCATGCCCACAATATTTTCTTCTAGGCTGATTCTCTCTGCAGAGAGGGAGACCTATAATTTCTTCAATAATTCAAAGTCCCTGGGGTGGACAGAGATTCCTACATGAGCTGCAGCATCTGGCAGACAAACTGAGGCTTGCTGGCATAGGGAGCTATCTCAGGGCAACTTTGGTCTGTTCCTTGGGACAAGTGAGAGCACTGTGGAGACATTAGGGGCTCTGGGGATCCTCTGTGGATGGGTTTGTGAGTCATCACCTCTTTTTGCTGTCAACATGCTTGATGAGCAAGAAACATCAGTTTTGGCAGCAAACTACTGGTAGCTGCTCCAGCACTGCACACTACTGCTGCTTCTCTACCCTCTCTATTGCCAGAGCCAGCTGTAGCCTTCAGCTACAAGGAAGGTGCAGGATGTAGGGGGGAGGGTAGGCAGGGGGAGAGTGGGAAGTTGAGGTGCTTCCTCACTGGTCCATTCTATTTACTCCCTGCCCCCCCCCCGCCTTCCCTCCCAACCCACTTAGGTAACATCTGGGGCTTGTGCCTGGCTCATCCACTCATGATTTTGCTGCTTTGCACTTGTATGCATAGGTGTATGGGAGTACTCTGCAGCCTACCCCACAATCGACATTGTACTTTGCCCCCTTTATACCTTCCAAGAGAACAATGCAGGAAGACTTGTACATGAGCACTTTTAGTGAGTTCCCTTGCCCAGAATTCATGCCTTCTGAATTTTCACAGAAGGAAGATATCTGGCTGAGAACTTAAACATCTTACAGTATCTTAAATCTCTTTTACAAACTTGAGGGGTATTTAAAGTGGAAGATAAAAACCATTTCTGTCACTTCACCAGTAACAAAACAAAATTTGTGTAAGGCTGAGCCTGTTTTAC
>NW_017729022.1:18127645-18131952 GCF_001723915.1 Gavialis gangeticus
TTCATAGTTTCATAGTTTCTAGGGTCGAAAGGGACCTGAGAAGATCATCTAGTCCGACCTCCTGCCATGGCAGGAAAGAGTACTGGGGTCAAACGACCCCAGCAAGGTGGTCATCTAACCTCTTCTTAAAAACCCCCAGGATAGGAGCCTGCACCACGTCTCTTGGAAGTTGGTTCCAGACCCTAGCCGCCCTAACCGTGAAGTAGCGCCTCCTGATATGTAGCCTAAACCTACCCTCTGCCAGCTTGTGACCGTTATTCCTGGTCACTCCTGGCGGTGCTCGGGGGAACAGTGACTCCCCCAATGCCTGCTGGTCCCCCCTGGCTAGTTTATAACAGGCCACAAGATCCCCCCTCAGCCTTCTCTTTTTGGAAGCTGAACAGGTTCAGGTCCCATAGCCTCTCCTCATAGGGCCTGCCCTGCTGTCCCCTGATCATGCGAGTTTTGATGTATGCAAAGCACAGTGAGCCAAAATACTGGTATTTGGACAAGTATATTACACCTGCTGAAAATGTGGCCCACTATATATTATGAGCGCAAATTGTAACAATTTCAGAAATTTGTTGGGAAAATTTTGATTTTAATAAAGTAGTGGAGGCAAAATATATAGCACCTCCCCTGTTTATATATCATAGTACTCTGAATGCAGTGAATAACATATGGAAGTGCTTCTACTGAAGAAAGATTGTCTCTACCAGATGCTCCAATTAGAGTTTGTATTTTTTATTCCACTTGTTAACTTGATAAGTCAAAAATATGAGATACATCAAGAAAACAGTATGCTCATCTTTACTGAGAATTTGCATTAGTGTATATGTAAACCATCCTGTCCTAAATTTTTGGTGCATCCAGGATTAGCAAAACAGAAAGACACTTGGTAAAGTATCACAGTACTTCACCCTAAAAAGTTGTGCTGGTGTTATTTAAATATTTTGATTTCCTTAAAAAATACAATGAAAGGAGACTAACTTAGCTATAGGCTTCTTTGACATTTTTTTAAATATAATTTTTATTCATTATACATCCAACAATTTCCCCAAACACCTTCAGTAAACAAAATGACATAGTGGGAAAATAAATTCACTGTCACAATTACAGCTGTCTCCAACTCAAAGCATTAGGAAGTTAGAAACATTTTTTTCAGTATGCATATATTTTAGCATTTTTGAGTAATTTCAAACAAAGAGGAATAAGAGAGCACAGACCATGATAAACACACAGTTTGCAAGCTCCTATTGTAGTAAAGCAGCCACCCACTCAAATGTTTCTGCCATATCATACAAGTAGAGAAGTCCACGGTTTTTGCTTCTCAAGCAGTTTGGGTCCCAGTGTAATCATGAAATGTTTCAATAATTTTTGTAAATATGCGCTTACAGCCATAGGTACAGAATGTTCAGTGCACAGTATTATTGCGAAACCAAACTGACTCTGAAGGAAGATTGTAAGCACCATCCTCATGGCATCCATGGTTAGCATTACAACATAATCACTATAATCTCCTATTTTCATTTGCTAATAATACTAAAAAAATCACTTTGGAGGAAGAAAATATCTATTGTTGGCAAAAAGCTAGATGTACCAAAATAATAATAATAATAATCAAAAAATACTTTCCCTTTATTAAAAGAATATATATCCCAAACAAATGTTTTAAATATACATTGTAAATGTGATTAAATGTTAAAAATCTTACCTGAAAATAGGACTTCATGATAATAGGATCTTACTTTATAGAAGACAAACCTAAGCACTTTGTAGAGTTAAAGGCTACTTATATGTTCTGACTATTAATTTTCTTTTTTTTTAGTTGCTTTCCCCACACCTGCAAAACAAAAACAAGCATTCAGTAAGTTAAGAAAATGCTCCAGAAGTCAATGTAATATTTCAATTCAATGTTCTAGAACAGGAGAGCTCAACCTACAACCCATGGGCCAAATTTGGCCCATGGAGGCATCACATACGGCCAGTAGAGCTCTGGAAATTTGGTCAGGAAATTTGGTGGCAGGGGAGCGCTGGTCATTAATATGATCACTCTTTCCCCTGCCAAATTCCCAAACTCCAAGCCCCACCAACTGGGGCTGAGCCAGACTGTGACCCCTTCCCCTGTGGTGCTGGGCCATGTACCCCCCCACCCCTTGCTTCTGGATTGGGGCTAGACCATGTCCCCTTTTCCCCCATGGGGCCAGAGTGGGATGGGCCCTGCCACCTTTCCCTTTCCCGCAACCCCCATGGGGCTTGGATGGGCTAGGCTATGCCCCCTTTCCTCCCATTCGGTCTGGGTCATGCCCCCTCTCCAGTGGGGCTGGGTTGGGGCCTCCCCCCCACCTTCCCTCTCCATAGGACCAAGCCAAACTTCTTTTCCTTGCAGGGCTGCATTGGGACCAGCCTGCCCACTGTGCCCTTCCATGCAGCCAGATGGTGCCTGCCATGCTCGCCCAGGTGCTTGATCAGGAACACCATCTAGATCTGGCCTGCAGACAGACCAGGCACTGCCAGTCCATCCCATTGGGCTAAAAGGCTGAGCACCACTGTCATAGAATATAGGGAAAGCATCTAGACACAGAAATCTTGATCTCTGTGACATTAAGATTGATTAATTATAATGCAAAAAAAATGTATCAGTTTAGCATAGATCCTGTCATCTGAGTTAAACTCACGTGAAAAGAGAATCAAAGTATCGGGATGCAAAAGTTAAGGTAAATTCACAGAATGCAAAAGTTAAGGCAAATTCTGAATTTTTCATATTTAATTATTTAAATAGTTCTTGGATGAGAAATTTAAGGGAAAACCTTGTAAATCATAATTGGCTGGGGCTCTCAATTTAGAATGAATTTAATTATTATCCAGGTACACAATAAAAAACATTTAAAACCATAGGTAGTAAATAATGAGTTCTTTCACCAATTTAGAGTCGTAAATCAATTACTTTTTATCCTCAGAGCTAGATATGGAAGTCAAATTGTACTTTGAACAACATTCTTTCTAGTCATGACTTTTTCATGAATAACCAGACAAAAATATGGGTAACATTAAAAAAATATTTGACTGGTATTTGTTTAGGTTATTCTCCTTCAACATAAAACTACATGATGATTCATAACTTTTATGTTGCACAGATAGATTTTAAAATCACCTTTCAAAACAAATTGGGTAGAAGTCCTTTTTTGTTGTTGTTCAGGTCCACTGAATTCTACCATTAAGTGTTCACATTTCAGTACCTTCAGCTACTTCTTGGTGTCCAGATGAGTGGGTCTGCAAAATAAAGATAAATGACAATGGACTCAGTTTAGCACTTTATTGGAAGGGACCTACGTCTAGACTTCAGTTCTGAACATACTCTTACAAGAACTACACTCCTGCAACTGATATTCACATGGCATGTAGACAGCCAGCAAGATTATCATGTTATTTTTAAAACTGCTTATATCAGATGCAACATCTTTGACGGTTATATTGTTATAATACCAGCAATGACTCGAATAAAATGTATGAGACCACTATATTGTTCTAATTATCAGGGAGTGGCTGTCATTGGAGAAAATGAGGTAAGTCACACCTAACCATTTTAGAAAAATAGCAAGTTACACCAAAAGCAGACAATTATGTGCTCCTTCAAGGACCAGTATTAATGATGCTTACATATATTAATGCTTTTTTTCTGATTGCTACACATACAATATGCATATAATAGCTTTCAAAATAGGAATGAGTTTAACAGCTGCTTGCATTTGGTCAGCTGAAATTTACTGTGGGGTCATTGTGACGATGAGATTTTGGTCATCTGTCTTTTATGTGCATGAGTCTTCTTCACTTTACCATGTTGGATGATTTTTATAATTGAATATGTCAAACTATATTTCCAACAACATATTGAATACCATTCCAGAGCTGACAAGCATGAACAGTAAAATAGTTGCTATATTTTCAGCAGCATTAGATGTGATACAGAGCTATGGAGAGGAGATGATCAGTGGCCTACCAGAATTGTTACCTAGAAGAAAGTTTTATTATCTCTCCCAGGTTTCCAGATTGCTTTTCTATTATCTATTTATCTTCTACACTTCTACTGACTGTCTACCTGTTTCAGCTGATAACTACCAGCTGTCTCAAATTCTTTGTGATGCCCAATAGAGAGCAATAGACTCTTTCACATTTGAGTCTATTGCTGGGGTTACTAGCAGTGTGATGTATTCTGTGAAAAGAAAGTTTGGAGTAGACATTGTCTCTTCTTTATATGGAACACTGACCGCTAGAAAACCATGTCCGGAGGCTACTTACTATTCACATTTGTTTTATGACACAAGTTG
>NW_017729022.1:18136952-18139950 GCF_001723915.1 Gavialis gangeticus
TCTTTATATGGAACACTGACCGCTAGAAAACCATGTCCGGAGGCTACTTACTATTCACATTTGTTTTATGATACAAGTTGAAATTCACAGTATCTTGTTTTCGAGTAATTTTTGAGCAGCTTTTATGCCAAGGAGAATGATGTTTACATACCAGAGTATTTAATCAGAAATATCACTATATGTTAGACACCAACTCAGGAAACAAAAGATACCATATAAAGCAAAATAAAAAATGCTTTCTTTTTTAATAGAAAAGTTTCTGAGATTTCATCATCGTATTCAGATTCTGTTTTATTAGTCACCTGGGGCCTATGAGTTGTGTAAGTGCACACAATCAGCATGAAAACATGCATACAAAAAATAACTCTGGGCCTGATTCTGCTGCTTTTATTTCTATTGAGTGGTATATTATTCTACAAGTAGTCCCATTATTTGTCTTACAATACAAAAATTAAATTCACTTTATGATTAATGTTTCTATTCCAGACTGAAAGTCATTGGAATCATTACATATACATAGATAAGATGCTAATTTCAGGTTCAGTTAAAGACTGAGTTTTGTAGTGATATCAGTTCAGTGCTTCGGTTATATAAACCCTAAGAGTGTCTCCTGTCTAAAATTACATAACTTACTCATTAAAGATGGAATGACTTTATTCTGAAAATTAGTTTTAAGAGTTAAAATTAATTTTAAATTAAGAAGTTATCATTCAGAGTCATACTCCTTTTGACTCTTAATAATCTTAACTACAGAACATAATAAAGTCTTCAAAATTCCAATTTACTTTAAACTTGATGAAACCTTGTGTGTATGCAACATATGCAAAGCTTTTTTTCAAGATTAAAGGTAACTATTTCTCTGCTCTACAATGGAACTGGAAGTTTCTTCTGCAATAGGTAAAGAATATTATTCACTTATTGAAAATTCCATGAAGTATTGCAGTCTTTCTATAAATGGTTGTGATTCCTGTTGCTCCAAATGAGACTGAGTATTTTTCTTTGATGTCACAGGGATACTATCTTCTCTGGGAACAATGGGAGGTGACAGCCACTTTGAAGGACAGCATGGTTTCATGGATTTCTCCACAGAGGTATATAATTAACTATAGGATTATAGTTAACTATTATTTTTTCCCTGTGCTCATGTTACTCAAATTGCCAATTGCTCAAATCACAAGCGAGACTTTATAAAGGGGGATAAGGCAAGGTGCTGCGTTTATTAATCACGAGTTAGACATAGAGGTTTGGGCACACCATTCATACAAACATACACAAATCATCATACACATCATTACAGACAGGCATACACATACACAAAACAACCATTTCACCTATACATACACCAGACAGTTACCAGCAATAGTTGTTCAATATCAGCCCAGGGTGGCCGACCCGGGCTTATTGAGTAGATGATGATGATTTGAAGATAGCAGATTTGAAGATAACAGCTGGACTGGGGTGAACAGATGCATCTGTGCTCCAGTAAAACAGAAGTAGAGAAAGAGACTCACACGACTTGGCATTTTCAAAGTGTTCTTTTATATGGATTGACATCCTTTGTTTCAGTGCTTTGGAGTTTTTCCATACCCAGCTTCTGTTTTTGTAGTTGTTCTTCTTTTGTCTTCAACTTATCTTAGCCTTGGAGTGTTTTTGTTGCCCGTCTGTTAGAATTTCTTTTTCTGTTATCTCCTTTGTGCCCTCGAGCTTCAGTGGGATTCTTCAGCCGTTTGTTAGTTAGTTACTGGCTGGTAACTTACATTTGGTGCCTTGTTGCTTACATAAACAGTTAAATCCTCTTCTCCTGTCTCTATGCCATTCTCTCACCATTCACCTTTTTACACACACTCGTACATAAAGGCTATGCAGAGTTTATTCACTTATGTCAAGCAGAAGGATACAAAATGGAGTTTTCAAGTTGCTTACAGGACAAGACTAACATGGTTACATTTCACTATTATTACACTCTATGTTAACATCAGCTACATTAGTTCAGTTCATGCTACACTCATATATAATAAACACTTCATTTAACTACTCCTCAACTTTTTGCTCAGCTTGATGATCTCTACATTTAATGTACTTCAATTATGCTAACTATTTTTTTATGGGGAAGGGTGGTGTATAAATACATAATACATATATTTGAAAAATGCAGAGGAGTGGAGTGGAGAGGTGTGCCCACAGTTCCTGAGCCCATCCATATTCAACCATGTAAAACAGTTTTCCAAGCAAAAAAAAATTCTGTGTCCAGCTCCTTACAGCAATGCTGCTTTCACTGCAGTGATGAAAATTATTTGACTTCCGTGGGTTTGTAACTGATAAAAAAGTTATCTCATATACTTCAGCTGCTATGCTATGAGGCACAATATCAGCATTAAGCCTATCGATTACTTGGAGCACAAATCCACCCAGTTCATTTGCATACTTCAGTCCCATTGGTTGAAATGAATTGGAAAATGGAAATTGCATGTCAGGACTGAGTTGCTTTCATATAGTTGGCAGTACCAGGATTCAGGACTGGAAGAGTGGAGGTTACTTCAGATCAAAAGCTACATTGGATGAATAAGGCTGGAGATTTGCATGGTTGAGCACTTCATATTATCCCTGGCTCAGCCAAGGTCATTTATCTTTGTCCTGTCAAAACTCTTTCAGTTCATTTCAAGAATGCCCATTGGTGCTTTTGCCATTCTTCTGCCTTCTTATTAATGAGTACTGTCCAGAGAGGGATGACAAAAACAAGTACCAGAGTTAGTGTTAGGGTATATATAAGGTGAGATATAGATTCACTAGTGTGAATGAGACAGAAGGCATGGGAGAGATGCACCCTACAGAAGAAATGAATCCGAGATGTGTGAGATTTGGGAGCAAAAGCTCACTTCATTGGATGCTATGAAAGGAGCGGTGTGCATGATGAGTCCCCTGACTGTTAGTTCAGAACTAGTTAAGGATTACCTGGAGGGCTTAGATGTATCCAAGTGGGTGGGCCCAGATGACCTTC
>NW_017729022.1:18140677-18146509 GCF_001723915.1 Gavialis gangeticus
ATTAGCGACCTGGACGAGGGTGTGGAGAGCACCCTGTTCAAGTTTGCTGATATTAGGTAAGGGTGGCCAGAGCCTGGAATAGGCTTCCCAGAGAGGTGGTGCTCTCACCTTCCCTGGAGATCTTCAACAAGAGACTGGATAGGCACCTGGCTAGGGTCTTATGACCCCTCCCAGCCCCAGTTCTACTTCCTGCCCATGGCAGGGGGTGGGACTAGATGATCTGTCGAGGTCTGATTCTATGATTCTATGATGACTCCCTGAGTTTCCACTGAGGAACCTCTGCCTACAGTTCCACATAAATTCTATTTAACTGGTAACAAAATTATGAGGAAGACAGAATTGGCAGAGGCGACTTATAAAAACAAAATGTAGGTTAGTGGCAACAGCCTATAAAATTGTAACAGATTTGCGGTATGCCTGTTCTCTCTCTTTCTCTCTTTCTCTCACACATGTGTATACACACATGCATGCACACACATACACACAGAAATTTATTTTATAGATGTAAATCTACAGTAATTTAACTCAGTATCTTGTAATCAGTTTGTCTAGAAGGTGCACTTCTACAATGTCAGCTATCTAAATATCCACATTGTAGAAAAGAATGACAAACCTAATTGCAGCCGCAACTTTACTGCAGTCACTTGAGAGAGAATAGGTCTAGGCTCCCTGCTAAGACAAGCAGGCATGCATGAGGTGGTATGCAGCAATATTCTACAACAGGTTAGAAGAGGAACTGAAACATTTTATATTCAAGTGAAATTGCATGAAATATTCAAGCAAACAAAATGGACTGACCCAGTATGTGACTTAATCAGGCTACTAGAGCCAATACCCCTGTATTTGCAAAAAAACCCCCAAAACTTGCAGGACTTTTCATGCCCCTTAAGTAGTGAGTACCTTCGGTTTTTGTCTAATAACACTTCCATATGTTTGCTCCATAACACAGACTCTTGCTGCAGCTCTGGACTGGGATTTGAGGATGTATAATAGGCAACTTACTAGGTCCTTACCACACTGTTGCACAGGTAGAATGAATAACAGTCACATTCCAAGTCACATTCAATGGATGGTGGACAAGGTTATACTATACTGTTCCTGAAAATCACAAGTTGTATCATGACATATTACATAATGACAGTTTGCTCTTCTGAATGTACAGAAAACCACCAAATCTCTAGGAAAAAAGACTCTATTGTGGTGTTTACTAATGGGTCACTGCCCCAAGAGTTTGTGAGGCTATGTCTATGCAGTTTATTCAATGACTATTTAATGCAAAATATAGAAATGGTACTGGCAGCTGGGACCAAGGACCAGAAATCTCTCTCTCCCAGAAAAATGTACACTTCACTGGGCTACTCACGTTCCTAGTGGCTTGTTCTCTTTCTGACTCCATGAGTCTTGCACTCTTTCCTGCCCAGTGTCATGGGTTCAACAGGATGGGTAGAAGACATCTAACCCGTAACCTGATGCTGTGGTTAATGCGCTTTCCTGGGAAGCAGGAAATATAGGTGACTCCCTTAAGGTGAGGTGGATTTGGAACCAAGATCTCCCTGTTTTGAGCTGTGTATCTCTCTGTGTAGATCAGGAGCACCATATTCTGGAGGCAAGATATGCTTTTGAGCCCAGTTGCAGCAAACACTTAGATGTCTTAGAGGCACAAAAACATGGTCCCATTTATTTGTTTTGCATTTTATAGAAAATATCCAAGATTTTCCATTATCTATAATTTTTCTAGGGGAATACAGTGTGTCTGAATAGGCTTTCCATGGAAAACAGCTGCCAGGGCTTGTCATGCTAACCATGCAGCCTGGATCTGAATATGGACAGCTTCTCTATGAAAGATCTTTTGCCAGCTTCTGTACTTATTCACACAACTGCAATCCCATTGACATCACTGAGGTGGCATGGATGTAACTGAGAGAATCTGGCAACTGGCCTTTATTGAAGCTTATTCCCCCACACTCTGACTAATCATTGCTTGTTTTTTGTTCTTGTCTTTTGTTTTGTTGGCTTTTCTTTTAAGTGTGTTAATATATTTCCTAACCATGGGCACCTTAGTAGTAGAAGGAATATTGGCTGAGACCATGTTTCAACTTAGAGCTGCTCAGCCTATTTCAGAAAGAAAAGCCTGTCATTTTCATAAAACAGTTTGCCTTACTGTTTACATTTCAGTAGGCTTGAATTTTTGGTTTCACTTTGTTTGGTGCTGTAAAAAATAAGATGAAATGGCCCCTAACTATACTGAAGAGCCTGTAATCAGGGCAGATGATATACCACACTGTATGGAGCCAAAAAAGGGGAAAAGTAAAAAGAAAAAAGAAAGAAAAGGAAAAGAAAGTGGGGATAGGAGGGGAATACAATACATCATCATAGCATTCAAGTTTCAAGTGTAGGTATCTTAGAGTTTAACAAATATTCATACAGATTGTAAAATAAAAATATTTCCCCCAAAAACAATCACTTAAAAAATCCTGCTTTTTCTCCCATTGACATAATAAAACAGAACATCTTCCCATTCTCCATACAGTTTTACCTTTCACCAGTGTATATAAAATTTAACTTCCCATTGTGTTCCAAAAGGTTGGCTCTGATTAACAGATATAAAAGTAATAAAACAAGAAAAAACACACTATTTTTTCCACAGACCCTACCTACAGAAGTTTTGAAGAATTTAGTTATCGCTCTAAAAAACCTCTTCTGAGGACATGTGAAATCAAGGTTTTTTTAAAGGGGCAACTATAACTCAAAGTATATTCCTAATATAAACACCAATCAACCACCAAATTTCAAGTCCTTGCTCTGAAACAAAGGAAAGAAACAAGTCACCCGAATGTGTTTAATATGGACTCTGTGTGTGTGTGTGTATGTGTGTGTGTGTGTGTGTGTACATATGTATATGTATATATATAAGGTCCATAGATACATAGAGAGACAGTCCACATATATAATTTGGACTCTCCCTATAGAAACAGAGTCCATATTATGTATATGGACTATATATGTATTATAATATGGACTCAGAGATGGATGCAGGGTAGTTGGGGTGCACTGGTGCATTTGCACCTTTTCATTGCTTCCTTTTAATTCCTGTTCCACCCAAAGTTCAAAACCAACTTCCTAGCAGTGGCAGCAGCATTTCTAGTCAGGCCATGCTGAAGGATTCACTTGACTTCATGGCTCATTATAATCTACCTGACTCCTTCTAAAGACTTCATTCCACAGATGTTAAGAATCCTCTCTTCTTTTTAACAGGCTTGATGTTCCATCAGTCACGCCAGCCTTTGTTCTGCCAGTTTGTTCCCTGCTCCTAGTAATGAAGTTCCTGTTTCACAGCCCTGCAGATTCTTTTTTACTCATTCCAATGAAGTTAGTTTTGTTTTTGCTTCAATCTTAAAGCTGAATAGTACAGTCCTTGGCCCCTGGAGTATTAGTAAAGCTTCTAGTTTCTTTTTAACCAGAAAAAAATGTGTGCTGTTTCATATGTGATGGCACACTTTACCATCTGTACCCCTCTCTTCAAAATTCTGGATTTGCCCATGTGTGGACTATACAGGTCTATAGATACCTGCCAAAGAAATATCTGTATATTGCAGCAAGGGAGGTTTGAGTTGGATATTAGGAAAAACTCTCTCACTAGAAGGGTGGTGAAGTAGTGGAACAGGTTACCTGGAAAGGCAGTGGACTCCTCATCCTTGGAGGTTTTTAAGGCCCAGCTCAACAAAGCCTTGGCTGGGATGATCTAGTTGGGGCGGTGGTCCTGCTTTGAGCAGGGGGTTAGACTAGATGACCTCCTGAGGCCCCTCCCAACCCTAATTTTCTATGATTCTATGATATATATATCATAGTGTATATATACTATTTTTGGGAAATGTTTCATGTTTCAGGTCAAATTAGCCAGATCAGTTCTGAATCCTTTTGACTGAACAAAAATCAATCACTCAAACATCATATGTGGTGGTGCAACCAGCAAGTATCCTCCACCCTAGACTTTTCGGCTTGCGGATTCAGATACTCCCAAATCCATTGGCAGGCACCCTTCGTGCAGGCCCAAGCCCGGAGGCTTGGGGTTTGGATGTCCTTGAGTCTTGCTTGCCTTCAGCCAACGGCCACAGGAGCAAGCTAGGGAGGAGTCCCCCATTTCCATAAAGTAGGAGAGTAGCTGAGATCCTCCCACTGGAAGTTGGCCACTGGGAAACTAATTACAAGACTCATAGGGTATCCCGTCTGCAGTACATTTGGAAAGGTGTACACCCTCCACTATATAATGCCTTTTAAATCCTTTTCGGCTCTGGTACCAGCCCAGTGTAGTGACTACACTTGATCTGAGCCACAAAGGTGAGAAGCAATACACAGATAGATTATTTTAAATTTAAATTTTCCATATTCCAAGACAAATTAGCCAAAACAAATTCCAAATCCAAGAGTCAGTCCAGTACCATAAGCAGCCCTACTACCAGCAAACATCCTCCACCCCCATCTGGGGCTTCAGATGTTTCCAAAACCTTTGGTGGGCATCCTACTTGCAGGCCCAAGCATAGAAGCTTGGGGTTTGGATGCCCCTGAGTTTTGCTCGCCCTCAGCCTTAAGGCCACAGAAGGAAGCCAGGCAGGATTCTCCCCTTTTCATAAAGTGGGCATAAAGCCAAGACCTGCCCACTTCAGCAGCTAAGTGGGTGGTTTACTATACATTACCTTGGCAGGTACTATCCCTGTGCCAGGAGAGCAGTCTTCCCCGGGTGTGACTAGGAAGACCGCCTCAGTGGTCATGGTATTTCCATTGCCAGGTAAGCACAGACTGACTTTTATCAGTAGATGTTTAGGATTGTGAATCCAAAAAAAATGACAAAGCTGGCAGGGAAATACATATCGCCCCAGTGAGGGACTAACATTAGAGGGATGGGGGTGATACAATGTTTGCCAACTAAGCCCGGGAGTGGGGGGAGGGGAGAAGGGGAGGGAGGGGTTCGAAGACACTACTCTTGATCTGAGCCCACAAGAGGCCGAAAAGTGATAGGTAGATACATTGGTGATGCATAGGAGGTACACGCAGGCCCCTGAGTGTGGTGGTGCACCCCCTATGAAAAGATGCTGCTGACTCTGCTGCTCGCCAGCCCCCCACCGCCAGTGCTGTCTGCAGGCAGTTTGCAATCACTGCTGGCCACCACCGACACTGCTGGTGACGTCTGCGGGAGCTCCTTGCTTACTGCCATCGCGCTCCTGCAGCCGCCAGTGTTGTGGTGCCCCCCAGCCGCCGGGGGCATGCGTGGTTCCTCTGGCCGCCAGTTGCCACTCAGCACTTGCCACCCCCCTTCACTGCCAACACCGCCACAACTGTCACGGGTGGTCCCTGCTCAGCTCACCCTTGCTGCTGAGCCCTGCTTGCCACTGCCATGTCCACGCCCTGCTCGGGAGGCACAGGGCGTTCATGGGTAGATAGACAGACGGACAGACAGATAGTCCATAAATACAGAGAGAAAATCTGTTCTTGGAAAGGGCTGGATCCAGCGCTTGAAGTGCAGGCCGATGCGCCCGCTGAGCCTGCAGGGCCCCATGCCAAACGCCTCAGGTTCAGCAAGGTTGCAAGCGACTGAACATGAGGTCAGGTCAGGGCAAGTGTCTGGGGGCTCCAGCTCTGCCAGGAGGGAGGAGACTCAGGAGCCCCAGCAGCCCCCCTGTCCCTCAGGGCACTGCTGAGCGGGTGGGCGACCCGGCTGGGCTGGATGGATGCCGAGGGGTCGCCGCCTGCCCGCACCCCCCGCCGCCGCCGGCCGGCCCAGCAGCCGGGTTGGGTGGCCCAGGAGGCGTCTCCTGGAGCAGCCTCCGCCCCACC
>NW_017729022.1:18146744-18156764 GCF_001723915.1 Gavialis gangeticus
AGCAGCAGCAGCAGCAGCCGCCGCCGCCGCGCCCGGCCCCGCTCCCTCCGCCTCCGCCGCGGCTGCCAGACACGTCACGGGCAGAAATAAATAAATAATCCCAGTGCAGGGAGAGGAACCGGTGGCGGCGGATTAGAGCCAGTCCCAGAGCAGGTAAAGTACCCGGCCAGGCGGAGGGAGGAAGAAGGCTGCGACCCCGCTCAGCCCTGCCGCGGCCCGGGAGGAGGAGGAGGAGGGCGGCGGCTCCGGGGGAGGAAGGAGCGGGGGGGCTCAGCATCATGGCCCGCGTCTGCTCAGGTGCCCCCTCCCCTGGGCGCCGCCGCCTCCGCCTCCCGCTGCTGCTGTAAGGCGGCCTGTGTGTGTGCACTGAGTCCCCGCACACCCACACGCACACGCGCGGGGGGGCACGCGGTCGCCCCCGTCGCACTGACAGCTCGGCCCGCGCTGCCGCACACACGCATATGCACACCCACATACACGTTAACACATTAGCACCCACATATACACGCACAGATATGCACCTCCCCCATCCCGCCGCTGCCCCCGTGTGTGTGTGTGGGCGGCGGGGGGGGGTGGTTTGTTCCGCCTGCTCCGCCTTAGCCCCTCATCGCGAGGCCGGGGCCGGGCCCGCGGCCGCCTTTGTGCTTGTGCCGCATGAGGCGCGTGCTGCTCCGCCCCCTCCCCCCGCGCCGGACCGGGCCGGGCGGCGCTGCGGGACTGGGCAGAGCGGGCTTTGCTGCCGAGGGGGCAGGAAGGGGGCTTGGAGCCACTCTCCTGTGCCGGGCGTGGGGTGATGAAGGGGATGATGATGAAACAGCTCCCCCCAGCAGGATCCAGGGGAGATCTGGCAAAACCTGCCCCTGACTCGCCTCTAGTGTTGAGGAGCCCGAAATGCCCCCAGGGCATGGACTGATGTGGGGCCATCCCAGTAGTGCTGGTGGCTCTGCTGGCTGGGAGGGGCTGCGGCTAGCAGCTCTTTACCCCGTGACCTTGGTGGCGTGCAAGCCTAGTGTGAAACCAAGAGAGGTTTTTTCCCCTGCTGGAACTGCCTTGTGACCTGTGGGCAGGTGGGGACCAACCCCAGCTGCCCTTAGGGCTGCCTCTTGAAAAGGGGCACCCAGCTAATGGCTAATACACCTATCCCAGGAGGAGGCTCTGGCCAGGAGGACCCTCAGGGCCTGCGGGGCTGCTTTGCTTGCACCAGTTCATTCCCATCTCTGGGCAGTGTCCGCGGGCTCCCTGGACACATTTGGGTGTGCTCTGCTCAGTGTCCCCTCTTGGCGCTCTTGTTATGAACCTTTGACATTCACTCTCGTTGCTGTTTTCTTTATTGTTTGTCCCCTGTAATCAACTGCCACCCTTTTTTGTAGCCTCCCTGTCTGAGGGAGGCTAAAAGGTTACGTGGTGGGCCTACGGGAGGCCCATGCCCCTGAAGGATTACAAATAGGCCTGTTTAAAAGGGGCACCCTGGTAACTGGGCTAATAGCCTCCTTTCTGGATAGGTATCTGGCCAGGAGGACCCCTAAGGCCTGAGGGGCCATTTCCCAGCCCCTCATCCCTTCATAATTCTGGGCAGAGTTTCACCAGGCAGTGTCCACTAGCTCCTTGGACTCATTGGAGGGGCTGTGGGTGCTGGCCGGTGCCTTGGTGCACTCATTTTGAACCTGTGACCTCACTCCCTCCCCTCCCTGCTTTCTTTTAGTTTCTCTCCAAATCAGTTGTTGTATACCTGCTTCATAACAGGGGACTAGTCATTGCTCCATCAGCATCAACCCCATGTTAACGTCATACGTCAAATAAGCCTGCTTAAAAAGGACCTTCTCACTACGAGCAGGATAATCAGCACAGATCCTGGTTTTCTCAGGTTTAAAAAAATCCCCAATTTTTGGATATAAAAAAGTAACCGCAAATATACATTTTTCCGTGGTTAAAATCACCCCCTCAATATTAGATACACAGTCTAATATAGATAGATAGATAGATAGATATGTATAAAAAAGTAACCCCAAATCCACATTTTTCCATGACTAAAATGACACACCACTAATATACAGATACACAATCTAATAGATATATCTATAGATATGTATATACATATCTATAGATATATCTATTAGATTGTGTATATATTAACACAAGTTAAGAACAGGCTGAGAAGCTGCCGGTGACCTGTGATCCTTGAAAGGCTGGATACAGACACACATTTACCTCAGGCTGGTACAGAACCAGTGTAGGATCCCAGAAACTCTCCAATGCATGAAAGACAGAAAAACAGTCCAGATACATAGAGTCCATTAAATGCCAGACAACCACATTTTCAGTGCAGTAGGAACCCTACTGAAGTTATTATTGAAAGCCTACATGGGGAAATCTTGAAAGGCTAATATTTTATGGAGCCTTTCATCTCTGTTTCACTTGTATTGATAATAATTACTTGTGTTTCCATAGTGACTTCCATCCCAGCCTCTCAAGTAACTTATCAAATAGTAAGGAAAGAGGTGCTTACAGCTCCATTTGCAGGAATGGTGCCATAAACTCAACAGCATACCTGCTATGCCCGAGTATACAGTATCCCAAGCCTAATGTGACTGCATGGAATCATGAGGTTATTTTCAAAGATAAATATTTTTGGAAAAAAATATGAATGGAGAAAGTGAGTAGGGAAATTAGAAGGTCAGCAAAAGAAAGGCTGATGGGTTTATGTTTAAATATTACGTTTGGGAAATGTTTTCATAACAAATTCACAAAACATATTCATATCTTACTTCAGGGGTTGGAAACCTATGGTTTGTGGGCCAGATTCAACTCCCAGAACCATTGGATATAGTCCATGAACATGATTTGTGGCAAGGGGATTTCAGCAGGAGCTCTTCCCATGCCACTGCGGAGAGAAGTGGGGGCCTTCCTGCCTGTGTCTGACCTGGGGTGGGTCATTCTGGCTCACAGCCAGAAAAGGTTGTCTACCCCTGTCTTACTGTGTAAAGAGTGCCAAATGTCACCCCACAAAAATTAATTTTTGAAGGTATAGAAGATAAGCCATATATTTCTATCAAATATTGACTGGTAACTGTAGCGGGGTCTGAGGGTGGAGTTATTATTATTCTTTTAATGTAATATATAATGTTTGTATTAATGGTAGTATGTGTATGCAGTTATTGGTAATGTTGTGCAGTTATAGCTAATTCTTTTTAAAATAGTACAAAGTGTTTATGCCGGCAGTTTGAGAACAAGGTGGCTAGGTCTTTTGCGTAGGCCAAACAACGGTTAAGGGTATTTTACTGTAACTATGAGTGTTTTTTCTTTAAAAAGGCAGTCTTATTCCACTGACTAGAATAAGGAAGATCTGGAGGCCATTTGAGCCACCAGTAGCATGCCATGGCAAGAGGATACAAGGTCTACTAAAAGATTTGCACATTTTAAAGCTAGAAAAGTATGTTATGATCAGCTAATAACACAGGTCACCGAACAGCACACAGGTGATTCAGTTATTTTATAGTGTAAGTGGTGGGAAGAAAGGTTGATGTTTAGCTTCAAAGTCAAGTGGGGTTTTAATGATGTTACAGAGAGATATATCAATGTACAGGCTGTACATGCTGGAAATTCTGACTCACAACTATATAATGGGGAGGGATTGGGGCAAGCTTTAAGTTAATGCATTATTTTATTGTAAAAAATGCCCTTCCATATCTTAATCCACTTTGCATCACCTCTTCTCTCTTTCTGTGTTCAATTTAAACTCTTGCTCTTCTTTTGTGCTAGAATCAGCTTTTATCAAGGTAGTAGATTCTATAAAACTATAAAATGATACATCATTTATGATACAAATAAAAAAGACAAGGGAAGAGAAATGACATTTTTCCTAATGGATTCACATGTGGCTCCATTCTTTAAACTTCTGTCTCCTCTATCTCCTCTTTTTTTTGCTTTTCGTTTGTTTACTTCCTTATTACTCATTGTTTCACTTCTTTCATGTTTGTTTTGCTGCTTCTCCCTTCTTCCTAGCTTCATGAATTTTTATTCCTGTTCAGTGTCCATTGTGTTAAAGAATCCTTCTTGTCCTGCATGTTGATACATAGTTGAATTCTGCTGAAGCAGCAGAGCTGGTAGGGCCATATCCAGTTCTGGAGGAGATGCAACTTTTGAATCAATCCTTTCTGAGTATTTTATCAACACAACAAAATTCTTGATCAGGGAAAACACATTAGCATCTCTCTACAATTATCCTGTCTGAATATAGTTCTAGTGGAATTTCATCCACATCTATACTGTACTAGGTTCCATATTAATGCTAGAGCATGAATAAAGATGGTTCCTGGATCATATAGTTACAGAACATTAGTATTACAACTTCTTTTGAGGGCATAGATTCCCAAAGTAGTTTACAGACACTCTTTCAAAAGATGGTTCCTTTCATAGTATGATGTGAAGCATCATGATGTGAATAGTGCCAGACATAGGAAAATGGGATAACAGTTAAGTAAGCAGTTGTCTGGGGGCAAAATGGAAAATATAAACAGGTCAAGACTGATGTATGCAGAATAGTGCATGTCAGAACTTGCATGCTGTAACATAATATGTTATAATCACTTGATTTAATTGTTCCCAACTTCCAAAATGTTATTGTGAGTTTTGTAATATTTCAAGTTACTGGGCTTCATACAGAAGAAACTAGATGAAATTCTGTAGCCTCTAATCTGACTAGATGATTTGGCCTTCTTGCCTTCAACTCCCTGAAATTATAAAATATTTCTCGTCTTTCTAACAGTTTCTACCTCCTGAAGTCAGGTGCGTACAGTGAAATTTTCATAGTAAAATTGTAAATTGGAAAAAAGCCTGAAAACACGGTAACTAAAAGTTCAAAATCCAAATTTATTATTCCAAATGTATTATTTTAAAAAATTATGATTTTAAAGACAATAACACTATTTTGAGAGCTGAATCATTTTTGTGTAGTTTTTTTTGGATCACCTTTTTATATTTAGCTCCTGTAGAGAGCTTCAATCATCTACTATGTTTGATACTGGTAAAGTTAAGCACCTGGTGACCTGTTCACAACCTGTCTTCGGTTGTCTTGTGACATTTAAAGCAGTTTCGTCTCATATACAACTATTATAAATCTTCCTAATGATGTTAATTTGTATCTATGCTAGAAAAAGCTAGAGTTTAGGCCAGGCTTAGCTAGCAAGCCAGGTAAACTTTATTTGAGTTGGATTAGCTTTTCTAGTTAGGACAAATTCTGAAAAGAAGAAACCTTTCTTTCAAGATGTTAAACCTAAACAAGCTAAATTTTGTATCAGAATTTCTAATTCTGCAAGTACTCATATATTTTGAATTGAATAGGACTATAAACATACTTAACCATGTGTATGTATGCAGAATAGGGGATTTAGCTGGTAATTTTTCCCATAGCTTGTTTTTGAAAATAAGTTTGGAATTTCATTCAGAGGCTTGATGGGCTCTCCTTTAAGAACACCTTCCCATTACATTCATATTTTAATATTTCTGCAATTTGTGAGCTATACCTACATCAGCAGGGTGACAGACCCTACCCAAAATAACTTGCCAAGTTAGTTTGTAACTATGTATAATTCACCTGACCCCAAACAGGGTGATCAGTCTGACCCTGAACAGAGGGGCAGGAGCCTATAGCCTGGAACCTCCAGCTTGGGTCCCAGCAGGACCACTGGCACAACATTGTCTCCAGCCTTGGCTGTAGCCAACACTTAATGCCTTTTCAGGAGGCTTAAAACACGCCTGACACATGTAGCAGAAAAGGGTGTGAGGGAGGAGCAACCAATAAAGCCCAGAAACTAGGAAATACCCATAGCAGAACACAGGCATAGTTATACCTAGATCATTCCTGACCCGTGGTTGCCAACCTCTTTTTGAACACCTCCAGTGATAGAGAGTCCACAGTTTTTCCAGGCAGTCTGTTCTGCCTCACAGTTCTAACAGTGAATATGTTTTTTCCAGATATCCAATCTCAGCTTACTTTGTTACAACTTCAAGCCATTGGTTCATGTCCTTCTCTCTGTAGTAAGAGAGAAAAGCTGTTTTCCTTCTTTATTGTGGCGTCCCTTCAAGTATTTAAAGACTGCTGCCATACCCCTCTTAAGTGCCTTTTCTGCAAGCTACTACTTTTGATTGACCTTTTCTTCTCCAGGCAAATGGCCTTCCTTAGGGATATGCTCCACTAACTTCCCATATATTGAGGTGAGGCTAACTGGTCTTTGGTTCCCTGGGTTGTCCTTTTTTGCCTTTTTTTTTAAAGTAGTGCACTACACTGGCCTTTTTCCAGTCCTCTGGTACCTGGCCCGTCTCCCATGACTTCATAGAGTTCATTTTCAAGGTCTCTGAGATCTCCTCTGCCAGTTCCCTCAGTACCCTGGGATGAAGTTCATCTGACCCTGCTGACTTGAATTCATTCAGACCTAAACATTCAGACCACCTCTCTTGTTATCTCATTCCTCAGTTTGCCCCCTTCTTTATCCAGATAATCCTTATTAGGTGTCTGGTAATAACTGTTTCCATAAAATAGTTGATATCATTACAGTAAATAAAAATAGACTATTTTGAAAGAAAGTGCAACATTTAAGAGACGAGAGAAATGTTTGTGCTTTATCCTGGCACTTTTCATCATGTAAAGCTTTTCTTAATTGGATTAACTTTGTGATCATGAGGGATGGGTTTGATGGTAGTTCCACTACTTTGATACTTTACTGCAAGCTGCCCTAAGCCTTCTTTGGATAGAGTGGTGAATACAACTAATGAATAAATAAATAGCTCAAAAATCAGGTAGCATTAGAGAACAGAATTCAACCAGAACTTAGTTTATTATTAAATGTTTATGTGGTTTATTGCATACACGGGTGCAGCCCAATCAAAAACCGTGGCCCTGATAACAGTATAAATTGCATGCTTTGACTAATACAAATAAATCATCTCTACATGGTAAGTTTACTGTGCTCAGCATTGGTATCCTCACATACGCCATGCTACTCTTCATGTGCTGCCTCGTAATCCAGAACAATTGTGGCTACATCTGTGCAGCACCACAGGCAGGCTAATTAACTTGGGGAGGCCTAATTGGCTATGTCACTCAAAAGTACTAATTAGCCCATCCAAAGCACCACATGAATGTAGCTACACTACTTTCTGTTTAGGGTGCAGCCTGCCAGAGAAGCATAGCATGATAGGCATAGTGACTTCACCCTAGAGACATAACTTGACAAGATTTTACTTTATGCCATTGTTTATGAATCTCAGAAAAGCATAGATACAGTCTACCATTACAGAACAGGCAGAAAATAGCACCCTGTGCTGTTTGCATACACGCAATTCCAATGAATGATAACAGCAGCAGTGTGTTTAATATTCAGTGGACTAGATTCACCCACACCTGTACAGAGTTATTTATATACCCTTTCCATCTACCAGCCTGAACATTTGCATCCTGAAGAGAAGATCTGTGAGATAGTATTATAACCCAGGGGCCTGATGTGCTACAGCTATGTTTTCTACTAGGTGGGCCTTCTGTAAGTTATGATCAAAGGTCTTTGGAGTTTTTGAAAGCACAGGCTACTTAACAAGTAGCTAGCTTTGCAGAACCCCTAATGCCATGACTATGTCCTGTCCCAGATCGATACTACTTTTTCAAGAAGTTAGAGCTCCTTATGACCCTCACAAGCTAGGAAGAAGTCTTTTTGTTGTTTCAACCTAGCCTAGCCCTTGGCATCTTTCTGTCACTGAGGCTTGAGCTATTTTGTGTCAATATAGAACTTGCAGTGATTATGGGATAGTATTGCCTTGTAATAGAAACAAACAGAATCAATCCCAAGAAAATAGTAGCACTTTATGTATAAAAGTAGAAGCAATTGTTTTCCTCTGGAGAGATTTTTTAATTCACTTTTGGGATATATGTTTAGTGGCATGTGGACAGTATAAGAACTCAGTCATTATTTAGAAGCCCTTACAGTAGTACCCTGCAGACACAAAGGAGTCAGTTGATGAAAGACCAAATTGTCTCTGACATTAACTCCAATGGAACGGCTGATTATGGCTTCCAGGCTCAGCCACTTGTTTTCTGAATTAAAAAAAACACTGTTAACAAACACAGATATTACAGCATTACAGACACTGTTAACAAACAGAGATATTACAGATATTAAGGTTTGAATGGAAATGACTAAGAACAAAATAAAAAGGATTTCATTGATTTTTTTCATTGCCATGTTGAAAGATATGCCAAAAGTAAATAAAGAGCATAATTGTAAAAGGAAATTGTTATTTTATTTCTCCTGGTAATATATGTTAATAGTAACAGTGTTAAAGAAACATGTTCTTTTACAATTTGTGATTTTTAAATTAACAATGCCAGACAAGTTGTTTCAGATTTTTTTAAATATTCTAAACATCCAGGGAAGGATGCAGATCACTTTTAGTCTGTGTTTAGAGTGGTTAGAGTATGTTTCTGGAAAGTGGAGATGATTTTTTCTGACCCCTTCAGGATAAGAATGACAACCCATGTCTCTACTTCTCTAGGAACAGGATTAACCATTGGACAAAAGTGAACCTTACCACTGTGTCTGACCGGCAGTCAGTTTGAGGTAGGGTGGGGGTTTTTTCATCTACCAGTAGAGGCTACTCTGGGGATGTAGGGATACCAAAGTGCTCCATGTGATTTGTTTCTGAGCATGCTTAGAATTCCTAGTGTAGAGACTTAGGGGTGGACTTCATTTCCCAGCAGCCCCCTGCATGCATCGCTGCTGCCAGTTTCCATGGAGATCCCAGCAGTGGTGGGGCTATGACAGCATGAGGCCAGGGTTTCCATGGAGACCAGCCCCAGCAGCACCAGCAGGATGTGCAGCTGGATGGGGAGCTGCTCTGGGGCTGGGATCTTGCAGGAGTGACAACATGGTCCGGAGCCAGGGCAGAGCCCTGATCTGCTGCCCATGCCCCAGCTCCAGACCACGCTGTCAACATTGCAAGATCCCAGGCCTAGCAGGGGAGCAGCTCCCCACCCTGCCGTGCACCCTGTCAGTGCTGCTGGGGCCAGTCTCCATGGAAACCCTGGCCCCCATGCTGTCATGGCCCCGCCACCACTGGGTTCTCCGTGGAAACTGGCCACAGTGATGTGGGCAGGGGTTGCTGGCAAATTGAGTCTGGCCCTCGGCCTGATTTGCCATTTTGCCCATCCCTGCTCTAACCAGTCAGTACCTGGGGGCTAAAACATGGGAGGATCCTCCTCCATTTTATTTCTAGGACCTGTACTGAATTATACATGTATGTAGTCATCTACATGTATAAGGTTATGAATTTGGGAAACAGAATTCCTACCTGCACATTCATACCAAAATGCCACTTACGCAATTTAAAAACCTGTCAGACAATCCAAGGGAAATAGATATCCATTCTGAGGGAACTTTGAAGTTCAAAATGTTTTGTATTTAACAAATACTATGGTCACTGCTACTGGGCCAGTTTGAATTGCTCTTCAGAACTTAGGTGGCTAAAGAGCTGATTTGAATTCTGTAAGAGCTGATTTGAATTCTGCCCCAAGTGTGCATTTAGCTCTATTCCTGTTACTGCCATACAGCCAACCACAATAAAACAATGGCTGTCAGGGTAACCCCACCTATAAGATATCTGTATTACAAAAATGTTACTTCACTTTAGTACCCTGTATTTATGTTTGATCCACCTTGTCTTATCTTTGCAAGGATTTAAGTTTACCTTCTTTTTTCCATTCTGCTTTTTTCATCCTAACAATCAAGTTTTTTGATTAGACTAAAGAGGAAATGTATCCTTACAGGACAAAAATAAGAGGTGGAAGGCTGGGTGAGCAGCAGTCTGTAGAAAATATTTATTATTTGTAAGGATTTCCTAGATAAAACACTTTCAAGTTAGCAAATATAGAATGGTAGCCAGTAGTGGACCCAGGAACAGGGCAAAGGAATGGGGCCACACTGCCTTTTGGCTGTGCGCACATGCTCAGTGGGCACATGAACACAGCCAAAGAGA
>NW_017729022.1:18161764-18164741 GCF_001723915.1 Gavialis gangeticus
TATGTGTTGCCTAAACCAGTCTAAGTAACCTCTTAAGTATTAAAGACATGCTGGCTGGCCTGGTTGAATGGAAAGTTCTTTGTGAGTCTACTTTATTGCCTTTCATGTTGAATTGAGCAGCCATCCACAGGTATGTCCCATACAGTTCTTCATTCTTTGTTAGCTAAGTTTCTTCCTGGCATTGCAGGGTTTAGTGTATTGGTGATTGCTTGCATCATCCAGTCACACGTTTTTTGTGTTGCTATCAGCTCTGTTATCTTGTAAACCAGGATATCTGTCATTTTTTTGTATTAATATGGATAGTATATTAAAATTGATATTAGAAATTGGCACAGTAGTGAAGGCTTTTTTGTCATGCATCCAGACACATGGATTGTAAACCTCACTCCATACTCATGATGAAAGCTCTCTTCCAGTCAACCCAGCTGTAAATGAATCATTCAGGCTGAGGAATATATAAATGCAGTTATATTTACTGAATCCTGGATAAGAAGGTTGTTATCTTATAATCACTGAGGTCTAAATACAGCTTTCAAATCAATTCCTTCTTTCAGTTAAAATTCTCATCAATGAAATCAGCAGTTTATTACATGATACTAACCACATCACTCTTTTTTTTTCTATAGCTACTGGCTATAGAACTGGTGTACCTTAGCCATTCTAGCCTGAGAAACCATTAGGTTTGGTTGGACTTTCGGCTTACAAAAGTTAATAAGTGAATAACACAGTTCTCAAATATGAATAATTCAATCTTAGAAAATAAAAAGGTGTCTAATTGTATAATGGATATATTTTCTAGAATTTGAAGATGTATTGAGTTGTAGGAATGCATGCAAAAACATAAAAAAATATGCAAAGCAATTGCACTATAAAGAGCTATAAAAATTACTAGAGGCTTGATCCTGCAACTGTATATGAGTGGTTAATGGGGATGTCTCACTTTTGCAGAGCTTCACATAAGCACAGGGATGCATATGGATGGATACAGCTATTCTTCTGATAAAAAGTACCCTTCCACATAGAAGGGCTTTTGGTTTTTGGTTTTGGACTTTAAATCAAATAATTTATAGAATCTAAAAATAGAATTTGATAACAAAGCACAACCAAATTGTTAACTATAGAAACAGTAATCAGTGCTACATGCTGGTAATCTTTTTTAATCAAACGTGTTGTAATATTTTTTCCAGTGACTAAAGAAGGGTGCATGTGCCCTAAAGCTTGCAAATAAATATATTTTTTGCAAGTATCTAGTTGGTCTAGTAAAAGATATCATCTCTGCCATGAGTTCTGATTCATAATAGGATATAAATTTTGCCTGCTGTTTTTTTTCACCATAAAGATAATAGTGCTCGTTGCTTAATGTAATAGCATGAAGTGCTGTTAATATAACAAGACATACTTGTTTAACTAGCTAAACAACTTTTACTTCTGAATAATGTAGGTTTTAGGGTTGCTTAACTAGTTTAGCCACATAAATCGTATTGTTCTCATCCAGTGTCATGTATTTTAGTTAGTAAGATGATGAGAAATTTGTTATTTTCTTGTTTTTTCCTTTACTTCAGTTGCCAGTTAGTTTAGCTTAAGTTATTGTAGGCAAATTGCTAATCACATAAATTCTGAGCAGCAATTTCTATTTAGAGTTCAAAATATGCATTTAACTTTAACAAGACTGCAGTAAGATTTACTGTTTATCAATTTTTTTAAAAATTAGCAGCCCTATCACAAGCACATACATGAATTATTCTTTTAACACACTGTCCCATAACTATCTTGTCAAATCTTAATTTGATGTTTAAATTGGGATCCTTAATTTCAATGTTTACTGAATCCTGTATAAGAAGGTTGTTATCTTATAATCACTGAGGTCGAAATACAGCTTTCAAATCCATTCCTTCTTTCAGTTAAAATTCTCACCAATGAAATCAGCAGTTTATAACTCTGGACTGAACAACATCTTTTATAGGTGATGTTGAAATGCAGTTATTTTTTGCTTTGTATAGACAGTATCTCTTGGTTTCCAATTCTCATTAGGAATATCTACTTGTTTTTATTTGTGTTATAAAAAGTGTGTAGCTGTCAGTGATGGGATAGTTCTGAAGTCTGGAAGTGTACAAAAGTTTTAATGTACTGATTAGATAATGATATTTCATACACAAACAAGTGCACACACAAATGTATAACACTATCAACAATTGCCTCATGAAAACATTGAGTTTCTCCATGGAGAGCTACTGCTTTCCCGGGAGAAACCATGAGTGTAACATGTTCAGGATTTTTCTCCCAGAGTACAAATGGCTGCTCTAGGAAAAAGAGTAGCCTGGGAACACCTGGGTTAAATCACTTACAGTAGAGAAAATAGGGCTTCTATAGACATGTGGGGAGCCTGCTCCAATGTGCTGGAAATCCAGTGCACTAAAGCATACTAAATTAATCAAGCCTTTGACATCGTCTCCCACCCCATCCTCATTAAAAAATTGGGCAACTGTGGCATTGATGCCTACACAGTCAGATGGATTGCAGGTTGGCTGAAGGGTCGCACTCAGAGGGTGGTAGTGGACGGGTCATATTCGACCTGGGGAGAAGTGGGCAGCGGAGTCCCCCAGGGCTTGGTCCTTGGGCCTGCGCTGTTCAATCTCTTTATCAGCCATTTGGACAACGGGGTGAAAAGCAACCTGTTTAAATTCGCTGATGATACCAAAATTTGGGGTGAGGTGAGCACGCTAGTAGGGTGGGAAAGACTGCAGCAAAACCTGGATAGGTTACAGGGGTGGGCTAACAAAAACAGGATGCGCTTCAATACTGACAAGTGTAGGGTGCTGCACTTGGGCAGTAGTAACCAGCAGCACACTTATAAGATGGGAAACTCTTTTCTTGAGAGCACGGAGGCAGAAAGGGATCTTGGAGTCATTATTGACTCCAAGATGAACATGGGCCGACAATGCGAGGTCACGGTTGGCAGGGCTAACCGGACCTTGTC
>NW_017729022.1:18164957-18167330 GCF_001723915.1 Gavialis gangeticus
AACGGCCACAAGTTGTTGGAGGGTAGGTTTAGATTAGACATCCATAAGAACTACTTCACAGTTAGGGCGGCTAGGATCTGGAACCAACTTCCAAGAGAAGTGGTGCTGGCTCTTACCTTGGGGGTCTTTAAGAGGAGGCTTGATGCCTACCTAGCTGGGATCATTTGAGCCCAGTTTTTTCTCCTGCCCAGGCAGGGGGTCAGACTTGAAGATCTGCAAGGTCCCTTCCGACCCTGCTTCTATGATTCTATGAGTGCAGAAATAGACACACTCCGGTAGCCTTCTGAGTCACATGAATCAGTGTAGTGTCCTCATGCTTCCCTGCACTGCAAAAATGGTGGTGGGGCACTTTGAAATAAAACACATTCAATGAGTTTTAGTTTGAAGTGCCCTGCCCCCATTTTTTCAGCGTGGGGTAGCTTGGGGATGCTGATACATGTGTCACACTGGCACTTTTAATTAGCGTTGCTTGCTAATTAAAGCACCTGGTGCTGCGCCCCAAAGCACATGTAAAAATGCCCATGAAGGCTAAGTACAAACAGTCAAAAAGCCCAAGGTTGAATCTTCACAGGTTAGTCTAAGCTGCATAGATTGAACCGATAAGCAAGCGAGCAGACATTCACTTTTGATTCCAGAAATGCAGCCACGTGCCTGTAGTGGCCCAGGCCAGAAGCTAGAGGGCGTTAGAGCAAGCCTTCCTGCCTGGCTGGAGCAAACAGCTTGGGCTAAGGCTAGCCTGCACACCCTGTGAAGGGGAGGTTTGCGGGGGAGGTGCAAAGCATCTTGGGATGCAGAGGGACTGTAAGTTAACTTGAATCTGTAGGGAGTCTGGGACAGAAGTTCAATAAACTAATTTGATCTAAATCATTTAATCTGATACTATATCCATTTAGGTTCATCTTAAACCCAGTTTTGATCATTTTGAAAGTGGTTTATGTGCACTGAGCTTCTGTTGTGTTACAGATTTGAACGGGTTTCTGATCACTTAGTCTCCCCACTGCCCACTCTAAGACTGAACATGTGTTGCTCACTGGACATTGCTGTTCCAGCAGGGAGCAGAACATTCCTCCATCACAGTCTTGATACTGGCTTGCAAGGAAGTACAGGCTGACCATGGGCTGCCCTATGTACTGCTGCCATCTGATACCAGGAAGGCTAAAGGAACCTGCAGAGCACATTGAGATGTGTGCACATAACTATTCCCCACCAACCTCGCCACAATTGCAATGTCAGCAACATTTCTACTCTTCAGGGCCTCAGCATTCAAAAGTCTGTTGGCATGGCTCTGAATAATGTTTTCTACTATGGGAACAAACTAGGAAGAATTGGTACTAGGCTGCATTGGTAGAAGCATTTTCAGCAGATTGAGGGAAGTGATTATTCAGCACTGGTGAGACCACATCTGTAATACTGTGTCCAGTTTTGGGCCCCCACAACAGAAGGGATATGGACAAATTAGAGAGAGTCCAGCAGAGGGCAACAAAAATGGTTTGGGGCTGGGGCACATGACTTAGGAGAGGCGGAGGTCCCTTCCAACCCTAATTTTCCAGGATTAGATGATTCTGTGATTCCAGATTCTTTGAATGTGTTTACACAGCCTTTGAAATTGTCATGAGAAAATCAATAATATACTGCATTAAGTAATAATATAATGTTTGTACATATTGGGCATGTCTACATGTGCTTTTACGCGTGCCTAAACTTAATGCGCATTAGCCGAATACAAATTAAGGTGATTTAGGTGCGCATCAACATGCGCACATGTTAATGTGCATTAATGTGGGTGTGTGGACCGACTTGGACTGAAGTTAGTCCCAAGTCAATGGACACACATGGCATTAATTTGCATTAGCACATCTATATGTTCACTAATGCGATTTAACTATTTGTGCATAAATTCAATATTTTTAATGCAGGTATCAGCTTTAGGCTAGAATAGCCTTAAAACAGGCGAAAGCAAATTAAATGCACAGGTGTAGACATGGCCCCTGTAATATAAATTCATGGTCTTTAGGAGCTAGTAGTTGTTTTTTTACAAGGCCTGGCCCTTAAAATTTCCATGATGGTATCTGACTCCCTTCTTCACCAGAAGAATCAGGTTTATGATGCATAGCTGAATAATTCTCATTTGTTCCAGGAGAGAGAAGCATTATATATTCGTAGCAGACATTATTTTTTACAAACTCCCCTAGGAAAACTTGGTCTGTTCTTGACTTTCTGATGTTCACTTGACTTTAAATCTGTTTTGAACGGTAATGTAAAAATTGTGATCATAAAGGCACTTTAAAGCTCAATCTTGTTACCACATGATAAATTTCTAGGGGTGCACTGATAGAGATTTTGGGGGCCAATACCAATAGCCGATATTTAAGA
>NW_017729022.1:18168716-18171247 GCF_001723915.1 Gavialis gangeticus
GGGAGGGAATGGGTATGGGGGGGCATATCAATGCTGCCTGTGGTGAGGGAGGGGGCAGGGACAGGCGCTGCCCAGCTGGGGCAGGAGGAACACAGGACAGAGGCGCGGCTCGTGGGGTGGGGGAAGCTCCCACTGCTACTTGCACCCTGGGATGGTGGGGATGGGGGGCATCTGCCCCCGGATCTGCGCAGTAATGGGTGGGCTGTAGCTGCGTGGTGGAGATGGAGCTGGGGTTTTCTTGCTGGGGGCTGGGCAGACTGCACAGAAAAATTGTGAAATCTCAATCATTGGAAATTTTCAAGAGCAGGTTGAAACTTGTCTGGGATGGTTTTTAGTCAGGGATGATCCTGCCCTGAGCAGGGGGCTAGACTAGGTAAGCTTGTGAAGTCGCTTCTAGCCCTACGACCCTATAGCTGGCGGATAACAAGAACATTGGCTAAACATGGTCTCTTATGCTTTAGACATGAAAATATAGAATGAAGAGGAGATATCCAGACAAAATAGATATAGGGAAGGAAACAGTGCAATGGAAGAGAAGAGGGAATACAAGATTGTGGGATGTGGGCAGCTAGCCTTCCCTCACTGAAGTAATAGAGCAATTTAAGATAACATAGGTAAGTAAGAGAAAGAAGTGCTGAAAAAAGAAAAAGGTAAAAACGTGATGCATAACAGAGGTATTGAAGTTATAATTACAGAAAGAAGCCATATCACTTAGAATATAGCAGCGGTGTAACTAGGGTGAATGGGGAAACCAGACCAGGCACTGAATTGCAGAAAAAACAGCAGCTGCTGCCAGCAGCCACGTGATTGCGATTGCAATTGCAATTGCAATTGCAATCCATGGAGGCAACCAGAAATCACTGCTGCCCCTGTGCCCAGAGGATCCAGCTATGTTCCTCTGCTGCTGCAATATAGTATATCTTTCTAAATATTTGAAAAGGTTATACTGCAACCCCTTCCCCTCAAAAAACCCCAGACTGTTTTCAAAACTCTTCTGCCTTACCTCATTACCAAGGAAGCATCTATATTTCTCTAAAGCTCATAAATTTACTATTCATTGGACATGTCTACATGTTCATTAATCTGCCTTTGCTACTGTGCATTAAGTGTAGTACTAGATAAAGGTGCAGGAGCTGTGCTAATGCACAGTAACAAAGGCAAACTTTTTTGGCAACACAGTATGCAATAAACTAGTACCACTGCGCATTAGCATGACTTTTGCCATGACACACTAATGTGCAGTAGAACAGTCCACTGCACATTAAGGTGTCTCATGTAGACATGCCCATTGCTTACATAAAACTAGCAAGTTAGGTGTCCTAGAAATTTTCTTGTACTAATAAACCAGGAGTAATCATTTAGTAAATAAAATATGTTCAGTACTTCCTGTGTTTTTTCTCATGCACTTTTCTTTGCCACTTGAGCTAGGAGACAGTCATTTCAAATCTACAACCCCCCCTACCCTCCCCCCATGTCCAAAAGTTAGAGGGCCTTGTTTTCAAGAAGTGCAGATATTTATAATGTTCTCTTCTTTCTCTGACCCTAGCTGTTGAACTATACTGAAATATTTTCACAGAATAAGGATGTTCTAATGAGATATTTGAATAAGGAGAGAATTTAATGTAGAATCATAGAAGCTTAGAGTAGTGGGCTAGAATGGACCTCCATAGGTCATCTAGTCCAGCGTTTCCCAACTCGTGGATCACGACCCAAAAGTGGGTCACAAGAATAGTCTGGGGGTGGGGGGCAGCTGACTGGAAGTGAGGGCACTGAATTGGGACTGGCCATTGATGTTTACATATGGGTCCTGGTACAAAAAAGACTGAGAACCATTCTAGTCCAACTCCCTGACTGAGGTAGGATCTTCCCTATCCAAGCCATCCTATATAGTTTCATAGTTTCATAGTTTCTAGGGTCGGAAGGGACCTGAGTAGATCATCTAGTCCGACCCCCTGCCATGGCAGGAAAGAGTACTGGGGTCAAACGACCCCAGCAAGTTGTTCATCTAACCTCCTCTTAAAGATGCCCAGGGTAGGAGCCTGCACCACTTCTCTTGGAAGTTGGTTCCAGATCCTAGCCTCCCTAACCATGAAGTAGCGCCTCCTGATATCTAGCCTAAATCTACCCTCTGTCAGCTTGTGACCGTTATTCCTGGTCACTCCTGGCAGTGCTCGGGGGAACAGGGACTTCTCCAATGCCTGCTGATCCCCCCTGACTAGTTTATAACAAGCCAGTAGATCCCCCCTCAGCCTTCTCCTTTGGAGGCTGAACAGGTTCAGGTCCCATAGCCTCTCCTCATAGGGCCTGCCCTGCTGTCCCCTGATCATGCGAGTGGCTCTCCTCTGGACCGTTTCCATGCTGTAACCATCCGTTTTGAAGTGCAGCGCCCAGAACTGGACACAGTACTCCAGCTGCGGCCTGACCAGTGCCGTATAGAGGGGGAGGATCACCTCTTTGGACCTCCTCGAGATGTATCTGTGGATGCATGACAGGGTACGGTTGGCCTTCCTGACTGCCTCCCCACACTGCCG
>NW_017729022.1:18176247-18209624 GCF_001723915.1 Gavialis gangeticus
ATATAATTCACAGTCTAAAGGCTATATAATTCACAGTCTAAACTCTCTATAATCCAAACTCTCAACTGCCACTACACAGACGCCCTAACTTGTCACAGGTAAGGCAGGGGAACCATGGCAGCCAATGTCCTGCTTCTATAAAAGGTTGTTACAGTATATACTCATGGGTTCCAAGGTAGACAGTCCTGTCCCTCACTACAGAGGAAGGCAAAAACCCTTACAGTCCATACCAGATTCACCATGGGGTAAAATTCCTTCCTGACCCCAAGTATGGCAAGTCTGACCCTGAGCAAAAGGGCAGGATCCTCTAGCCAGGAACCTGAAGCTTTGGTCCCAACAGGAACACTGGTACACCCTAGTCAAAGCCCTGAGTCTTGGTCATAGCTAACACCCAATGTTTCTGAGGGAGGCTTAAACCCCCCTTGACCAGGGGTGGGCAAAATATGGTTCGTGAGCCGGATTCGTCCTGCCAGGTCCTTCTATCCGGCCTGCAGAGCCCCTAAAAAATTTAGAAAATTAATATTTATCTGCCCCTGACTTGTTGCCAAAGAGGACAGCAGCCAGGGGCAGTAGGACCATGGGGAAGCCAGTGGCAGGACTAAGCGGCAAGGCCCAACTGGCCTTGATACTGGTGATAACTTTTATTGCCAATAAAATTATTGGACCAACTGTATCATTGGGATAAAGTTCAACAAGCTTTTGCATGCAAAGCATTCTTCAGTCTGAAAATCTGTCTGACTTTATTTGTACAATACAGCTGGTCCAATGAAAGATATCACCCTGAAAAATCCTTGCCTCTTGCATAGTTCCTGGACCATCACAGCTACAATATAATTGTAAAAGTACGATTTTTTGTAAGGCATGGAGAAAGGTTATAGAGAGCATGTGAAATAGGGTCTTCAACCTTTGTAGCACAGTCATGGTCTGTTTGGGTGGAGCCTGTCTGTAGATAAACAGAGGAATTGAAGTAAGGGCAGGTCTGAGTGACTGGGTCTACTGACCACCATTATCCACAAAATAGGAGGCTTGTAAAAGTATAGTAATGACAATGGAGTATATTCACTGTTTCTCAATGGCTGAGACGGATTGACTTGTCATGACTCAGATTGATTCCCTTGGATTGTCCACATACAAAGTTAATTTACTCATACTTTGTGAACAGGAAAGTTCTTAGGACACACTTTCCACAGAAATTGAAACACTTTTCCATATAGGAGAAACATGGAGGGAATCGTGAAACTGAGGGACACAGAGAGGGTAGGATGAAAAAGGAGAATAGAGAGTGAGATCATGATGGAATGTATACAGCTTGCACCAGAGGAACAACGAAGAAGTTTTATACCTTTGCTATGGAATGTTAGACTACCTAACTATGGCCACATTTATTGCTGTATTTGTAAGGATGCTTCTTTAGTTGGGACTTAATAGTAATAGAATGGTTGAAACTCCTATAATGAAGGAAATAGCTATTCTTCCAACCTGCACAAAAAGTACTGTGATTTTTTTGGAGCCAAGTATTGAGATTGTTGGTCTCTTAGTTATTTCCACTTCTCCAGAGGAGAATTTGAATTGTCTGGTTGATCCCTGCTGGGTTCATTAACTTTGTGTGTGTATTTGTGTCATCCCACTGAGAAGGGAATGGTTTGTATTTGTGTTCCTAAAAGGGTGGGTCTGAATTGTTTAGCTGAAGCCTGCTGAGAAAGGAACTCTTTTGTATTTGGTTGAACTTGGCACCAAGGGTGACTTCAAACTGTTCCTTTGACCCTGTCAGAAGGGAATCCCTCTGTTTATTTTCCTACCTGCTAAACCTGTTTATTTGGATCCTACAGGGTAGACAAATGGGCTACTTTTCTGCTAAGAGAATCCAGAATAACTGTTGCCTATCCTAAACAGAGAGTAGCTTATTTAAGATGGGAGGGTTTTTTGTTTTTGTATGTCTTTTTCTTTCAAAGGATTAGTGATTACTTACTCCTGGGGAATATTCCATGACACATTGGGTGTAAGAAAAAATGAGCAGAATAGGAAAGAACAGCTAAATGGTAGAGCCTTAAAAGTGAAATCTGAACTAAGGAATGTTTTGTTTTTATTTTGAGTCAGTTTAGCTTCACATGAATTCATCCTGCAAGCCTTGTGATGGCCTTCTAGGGTAGAGGATGCAAAAGTTCAAGCTGCCTGAAACCCCTGGGCTCTGTTCGGTGAATTTGTTGCAATCAGAGATGTAGTTGTACTATGGGATGTCATGTCCCCCATTAGCTTTCATCTTGCTAGCCCAGGAGACAATGGGAGTAATGCCATGGCAGCATAGATGCCAGCACAGGCTAGGGTGTCTGTCATTGCTACTTGTGCTAGCTAGATTACATTGCTACCTTTGGCTGCAGTGCAAACATGCCCAAACTAGCTTGGAAGTGACTGATGCATCCCAAAACACAAGAGAAATTGTGCTGGGGAGAAAAGATGTTGCCCTGATTGGGAGACTTATGCAGGGTTTGAATGGATCTTTGCCCATGAAAATAAAGCTGCCCACCCCTGATAGAAAGAACAACCAACAGTTATCAGGAGTCTGCGCTGGAAAGAGGACGTTACATGCAATACAGCTTTTTCTGTGGTCAAAGTGGATATAAAATTGTGCCTCACACTTTAAGGATTACAGGTTAAATTTGGTGCCTGTCATCTATATATACATATATAGATACTGGCAAAAAAATGTACATTTCTTCAATTGCCAAACATTCTTCTATATGATTAGGTTTTCACATTTTAAAAATGTCTAAAAATGTTCTTGCTACCATTTTAAAAATATCTTCCTGAACAAATTTGTTTGGAAAATCTCTGGCTTTCTTTCACAAACTTAAAACACTGAGCTATTTAGAGTTAAATGTCTCTGTAAGATCATAGAACATTGGATCTCAATATTTTTACACTTAGAGCACCAACTGTTAGTTGCAAGGCATCCCTCAGGAAATGTCAGTTCTTAGTTTTCACTCATTTTTTTGACTATGTATGGAAAACATTTCAAATTAAGCATGTTTCCAGGAAAGGCTGTATTACTATCCTACCCAGCCTCAGTTCAGATTCAGAAGATTTGAATTATCTTCCTACAACATGCAAACATGAGTAGAGAGAATATCATCACACCTGTTGGCAGGTCTTATTTCTCAGTTCCGGCTTCCTTGTTGTTGTCTAAGTCAACACAGTTCCCAAGTGTTAGAACTGGCTAAATAGTTCCTAAAGAACCATCTTATTTAATGAATTATGTCACTTTTCATAGAACAAATACATTAGGGAATTCTTGAACTTGTGAAAATGGTTTGCAGGTCTCTCCTGCAAAAAGCCCTTATTCTGTATGAAGCCCATTATACATATTCCATATTTGTGCAGTTACATAAGGCACTTCTTATAGTTTCAATTTCTGATTGATGCCTGCTTCAGTCATTTGTGTAAGAAGTTAGTGATGTGAACTTAGTAAATGAGTTCAAAATTTGTTTTTGCTGGAATGGTAGTGTAAGAGTGATATTGTAACTAACCATGATGTTACAGAAATTGTGTGAGTGGCAAAGATTTCTTAAGGTGTTATCTTTTATTGGACCAACTATCTAGTTAGACAAGTTTTTGAATGCAAAACTTGACCTGAGGAAGAATGCCTTGCATTCAAAAGCTTGGCTAACTTTAATTTAGATTCATAGTTGGTCCAATAAAAGATATCACTATAAGAAATCCTTGCCTCTCACGCTTTTGCTGAATGGCATTTGACATTAAAACTCATTTTTCAAGAATACTTGTATAAGTAAAACTAGTTGACTATAAGATTTACATTTAGTAAAACCCAGCCTACAAGTATCATCTATATACTGTCTGCTATGCAGCTAAATTAGATGTACAAATTTGCATATTGCAATTTTTCTAAGTTGCAAATTTTACAGGCCTAGCAAAATGAAATCCTGCAAAAATGAATTGAGCATGCACAGCATGTGATTTTTTCAAAGGTTCATAGCTTAGGCAAATTGCAATCAATTAGCTCTGCAAACCACAAAAGAATGTCATCCCCTGCCAAATTTCAAGTTTCTACACCCAGACGTTTTGGCTGGGATGCTGTTTCAAAGAAGCTCGTGAGAATAATTGTAAAATAGAAGATATTCATGTTTTCATTTTTTGTTGCACCCAAGTGGCCATACTGTTTTTTCTTAAACTTGAAAAAAATTCTTAAGACAAAGACTAAGCCTGAAAAATTTTAGTCTGATAGAAAACTTCATAGATTTCATAGACATTAGGGCTGGAAGGGACCTCAGAACATCTTCGAGTCCAGCCTCCTGCCCCTGGGCCAGGAAGTCAGCAGGGGTCATAGGATCTCAGAAAGATAAACATCCAAATGTCTCTTGAAGGCATCCAAAGTAGGTGCTTCAACCAGCTCCATCGGCCATCTATTGCAAACCTTGGGGGCTCGGACAGTAAAGTTCTTCCTTATGTCCAGCCTGAATCGGTCGTGGCAGAGTTTGTGACCATTCGATCTTGTCATCCCTTGGGGCGCTCTGGTGAACAGATGTTCCCCCAGATCCTGGTGAGCACCCCGATAAACTTATAGGTGGCCACCAGATCACCCTTGACCCTGCGCTTTTCCAGGCTGAAGAGTCCCATAGCTCTCGGCCTCTCATAATAAGGTCTGTTTTCCTGACCTCTGATCATGTGTGTGGCTCTCCTCAAATTATTCATGACCAGGTGGTCAGAATAGAAATTATATTGTATATGCAGTGGTTGCTGCCACACCAGTGCAAATGTATTTCTTTAAGGCTGATGCCTTAGTTGAACTGAAGCTGAAGGATAAAATCTGGGAAAAACATTTTAATGTTTCCTTTTAAGTTCATTTTAATATAAAAGGAAATCTGTCAGCTTTGAGCACAGGTATCTGAAAATTAATCAGGAACAACAAGAAGTACCACAAGTAATTTGTGAACTTCATTGGAATACAGCAGTGGTTCTCAACCCTTTTAGACTAACGGCACCCCCTGGAAAATGTCAGCTCTTAGCTTTGACTTATTTTTGACTACACAAAAATAATAGAGCAGTTCTTTTGTTGCAAAACAACCAAAATTTCAACAAGTCAGAAGGTTTTTTTGACACTATGGATTCTTATATGAAGTCTCTGGGTTTATTATGTGAATTGTGTAGTACTGTTAGGTATCCTAACATTGCACAATACCTTGCAACATCCTTAAAAGGATCTTATAACATCTCGATGAAAATAACTGGAATAGAGAATTCTAAGCTGTTAAAGGTCAGCTGATTAGAGGCTCCGGTAAATATCCAAAAGCCTGAATATTTTCTGGGAACTTTTTTGAACTCTTAAAGATTTTATGATCTCCCAAACCTCATTCCCATTTCTTTCTCTAATGTCTGATGCTCAACTAATTGGGCTGTTCCTCCCTCCCCATGACTAACCACCTTCTTTCTGGCCCTGTTTTTAATGACCAAATCACAATACTGCTATTAAAGAAGTCTGTAGATTCTGCAGAATCATCCTTATGCCTAGTGGATGCATTTACTCTCTTTCCCCATGTTTTCCTTTTGTGGATGTGGAAATTTTCAGGTGAAAGAAAGTCTATTACCTCTTCTTGGCTAGGGAAAGACATTACACATAAACCGTTTTAAGTGATCAGAAACTGGTTTAACCCTGTAACAGAATAGATGTTCAGTGCACATAAACCAGTTTGAAAATGGCTGAAAATGGTTTGAAATAAATCTGGTTGAATGTAGTATCAGACTTAACTGATTTGGCTCAAACTGGTTTATGCAATGTCTGTCCCAGACCCCTTGCTGGTTTATGATAAACCAGACTCTTCCAGCATCCCAGCATGCTCTTTGGGTTGGGCAGGACTCTCTGCATTCATTGGCTTAACTCTAAACATTGGGAAAATGCAAGTCCTTTACCAACCTGCTCCAAATGGAGAAACAAATCCCTTCTTAAATCATGACATCTTTGCTGAAACGAAGCTCTTAGTTTATCGAGCTTTGTCATTCCAACTCTGCTGTATGGCTTAAAAACTTGGACTACATACAGAAGATATCTCAAAAGCTTGGAAAAGTACCACCAATGGTGTCTTTGCAAGATCCTTCAGATTATCTGGGAGGATAGATGCACAAACATCAACATCTTGGCCAAAGAAATTCCAACAGCATTAAGGTCATGATCATCCAAAACCAACTTTGCTGGACAGGTTATATTGTTCACATGCCTGACTTCTGCCTTCCTAAGAGAATTTTTTTCTCACAGCTGAAAGAAGGTCAGCGAAATAGCAGAGGGCAAAGAAAGCACTTCAAAGACACCCTGAAGGCAAACATGAATAGGCGTAACATCAACATCAACACTTGGGAGACCCTCGCTCAGGACCGACCAAAACTGAGGAAGGCTCTTTGGGAGGGACCTCAACACTTTGAAACAGCTCATCAGCAGGCAGAAGAGAAAAAGAGGAACAGGCTTTCTGTCTTCTTTCTTATGTTCTTATATCACCAATCATTCCCACCCCACCACCGCTCTGCATTCTTCAGTAACTTGGGCTAAGTACAGATATTCAAAAAGCCCAGGGCAGAATCAATCAAATCTACATGGATTTCTCTAAGCTCTAAGTAGACTGGATCGAGAGTGAATGGAATATACTTTGCCCTTCAATAGGGTAAAGGAGGGAGGTGCCTGCACTTGCCAAGGCCAGAAGGTGGGGGACACTCTTGCACATTTCCCAGCAAGCTGGAAACTCAGCCAAGCACAGCCAAGTGTTTGCCATCCCTGACTGACTGCCAGGCACATGTCCCCAATCCCCTCCTGTCACCATGGGCCCTCCTTCATGCCCAGGCTTGGGATTCCAGAGTGGGTTGCTATGGTACACCTGGCAACCTGGTGATTGTAACTAATGTTGGTATTTTCTGTTAGATTTAATTCAATGTGAGAATAGCTTTTGACTTCATAAGCTGACAGAGTGCTGGCCAGCAGTGGCATGGGGGGCTGGTGCTCAGCAGATGGAAAGATTGGGCCTCTTGAAGCAAAAGGGGGAGGGTGGGAATAGAGGCTTTGGCTCTGTTGGAGCACAGCCTGTCTGCTCTGCTGGACCACAGCCAGTCTGCTCTGCTGCATCTCCCAGCTCAGCCAGCAGGCAGCCCAAACTGGGTGGGGGTGAAGGGAGCGGGAGTGAACAGGGAGGCTTCCTAGCTCAGCTAGCCAGCTTGGTTTGTCTCTCTACAGCCCTGCCTTCTCATGAGCTGCTGCCTCTCATCAGGGGAGAGGCACAAGGGAATGAACCTCCAGCCCCAGCCCTGGCCCTGGCCTCAGCCCTAGCCCTCCCCTCCCAGGCTGGGGTCTTCACAGCTGGTGTGGGGGGCGCTGTGCAATGGGGGCTTTTGCCTTCATTACCCTTGTACAGCTGTCTCAGCTGTGACAGCCCAGGGCTGGGCTGGCCCGACCCTCAGCTGAGAGACAGAGGCTAGCCTGCTCACCCTATCAGGGAGGGGGGTAGCAGGGCCTGCAAATGATCCTGGGATGTGGGAGGACAGTGACATAAGTTGAATTGGGAGGGGAACTGGTACAGAAGTTTTGCTAAACCAGTTTAACCTAAACTAGTAAAATCTGATACTACATTCATCCAGGTCTATCTTAGACCAGATTTCACCATTTTTAAACTGGTCTGTGTGCACTGAACTTCTGTTCTGTTACAGGTTTAGACTGGCTTCCAGTCACTTATAGCGGTTTATGTGTAATTTCTACATCTAGCCATGACGATCACCTTTCCACATGGTTCTGTCTACTTCTTTGAAAGTGAATCTTTTCACTTTTGTACTATCTTCCAGTACATTTTATTCCTCCCAAGGGGACCATTTTTGATACCAATTTAACTTTCAGATATTACAGAGATTAATTAAATGATAATGTTTATTCATTATTAATCTAGTCTTATTATTTAAATTCATATTGGGTTTGCCTATACTAGTCCCACAACAAATCCTACTGGCTTTGCATGATAGTCACTGGTCTTAGAAATGGTGATTGTAACTAATGGTGGTATTTTCTGTTAGTTTTAATTCAATGTGAGAATAGCTTTTGACCTCATAAGCTGACAAAGTGTTGGGCAGAATAAAATAGGAACAGGTTTCTTATAAAATCTATCTCAGAGATCAACTAAATTCTCCACTCTAAGTACTTAATGTGAAATCTCAGAGGATTTAATATAAGTTGTACAGCAAATATTTAGGACAAGGGTAGGTTTCAATTTATTTCTGTACCTAAGGCTACAAATTTGTTTTTCATTTCATTTGGACATGCAATTTCGTCCCTTCTAGCACTTAGTCATTGTATTATATACAGAGTCAACATATATACGGCAGAACCAGTGAAAAACAACCTTGACACTGATCTTATGACAATAAAAACTTGTGATCATTTCTCCTCATTTTTAAAACATTTTACACTAAAAAACAAAAGTATTTTTTGCAACCAAAAGAGCAAGGTTACTATGTGAAAAAGCAAATTCATTTTTGTCTGGGGCTAATGAGTGAAAAGTTTAGATTAATTCTTGGCTAGAAATTTGCATCTCTATAAATTCATTTTTTCTGTGTATTTAAAATAATTTGATTAACTACATCCAAACTGTGAGCTTTTGTAAATCTAAATAAAAATAAAATCCTTCAGCTCAAAAGTAAACTCTATGGAATCCATGGTGTTGTTTTTTTTTTAATGAATGTGGCAGCCAACATTGCTTATTAATACAAAGAAGTCTCTAATTACTCTATAAAACCTAATGTGGAATTTTACTGTGCCTGGGAATGGTTCAAGCTAAAAAAGTCTGTGTAAGTTAATTGCATATTTATAGTTAATTGCTGGACAATTTCATTCAAATTAAGAAAAAAAACATAGCAGTGCATTATTGCAACATATGGTAGTTGGAATGTCAATATGCTTCATGTATATAAGCTTATGAATATGATGTTTACTGCATAGTTTAATTTTCTCATTTCTGATTTGTCAGCTAAAATAATATCCAGTGGTAATTTCCCACTGCATTTTTATGTTATGAGCATGCAATAACCAAGATCTGTCTAGGCAGAACTCATGTTGAGTTATCAATTAACTGAGTGTTCTAGGTGCTCCCAAACATGGAGATCCATTTTAGGTTCTTGACTGATTTTTTTTCTAGATTTTAAAACAATTGTTGCTCATGAATTAACATTTATACAAGATACTTCTTTACAGATAGTGATGATAAGGAGAATGTGCAGCAAATGAAGATGCTTTATGAGAAAATATAAATTAATGTATATATACACTAAAGAACGTTATATGCAATAGTGTTCTAAGTATTAAAAAAAATCATCAGAACCTTGCACACCTGAGTAATTCCAGATTCCAGTTCATTTGACAATTGGTTGTACAACGTAAACAATACAAACATCATGTTTATTACCAGCCAATCAGGACTACAAAGAGTCTTTAAAAGCTCAAACTGTGTAAAGTCTTTTTAACCATCAAGAACAAATTATTGTCTTGGACAGCAGCCTTTTTGTAAGGTAGTGTGTCATTTGCTATATTTTTTTAGCTTTACTTTGTGATAAAAGTAATTCCATTTGCTAAATAAATATATGTGAGCTCAGTACTTATGTGTATGAGGCAATGTTACAGAAAATATCAGGGAATGCTTCCTACTGAAGTTTTATGTTAAGTTACTTCTACAGTGCCAAGGGGATACTAGGCAATTTAAAGAAAATGTGAGGGCAGGATTCCTACTTTAAATCATTATAAGGAAGAGTAACATAACTGAGTGGTAATATTATGCCTTTTGACACTTTCTGATATATTTCTTTGTATATATTGCTAATATTTCTGAGGAAATAAAGTGTTCAAAGATCTTTTGAGAAAAAACTTAAGCGGGGTGATTAGCATGGGACATAAAGTTAGGAAAGGGGCTCCTGAATTAGCAAGCTTATCAAATAAGTTGCAAAAGCAGAACAAAGGATACAAAAGGAGCATTTGGTTAAATAGAATTAAAAGGATGAGACAAGTGGGATAAAGAGCAAGACCAAGGTAAATGGCAGAAATTCACTTGTGCACAGCTTTGAAAGGAACAACAAGAAGCTTACAATTAATGTGGAAAAAGTGACTGGGAAAGTAAGAGATCGAGGTGGAGACTGATAGGGCTGCATCAGCAGGTAAATGATTTTAGTAGCAACATATGGATATGAAACCTAGAATTTAGGATTAATCCTGTACACTTTATGAGCATGAAAGTATATTAAAATGCAATAGAAACTTTACTTATTCATTGGGCTTCTTGTGGGAATCATCTTAGAAAAGGTATCAAGGAGACTGTAATATGTCTACAGCACACTGTATGTCAGTACAGGCAGAAACAACAGAATGAAGGATATTCAACAACACTGAGCAGTAATACATTCAGTTCATTTTTCAGTGCAAAAGCTTTTTAAAGTTATAGGTTTCTTCAAAGCAAATAATGTGGGCGGCTGCTTCTGTGACACCAGTAAATTATTCCAGTCTTTTGCAACCTCAAAACTGCCTTCCATCACTAATTTTAGCTGTAAGCACTTTAAAATTAATAGACTGGTTTGAGTGAAGCTTGTGTGGCAGCAGTTTACAACTTTATTCATCATGTAGAAAGTGATTAAACAATTAGCAATAGCTAATGCACCAGTAATTTTGAAACGGCTCTTTCTAACACAGTTTAGGGGAAAGTTTTGCTGAGTTTGTTTCATGATGATAGCTTAGTGATTGTTAGGGTTATCTTTATTAAAACCATGTTAGAATAGAGAATAAAAGGTGGATTCTTGGAAGTCTTTGACAATGCTCCATGTGACATCAGTAGAGCAAGATCCATGGATAAAAGGCTGACCCTCAAGTAATGTAAATTGACATAGTATCTCTTGAGTCAGTACAGCTATACTGACTTACACTAGCTGAACACCAATAGGAGGTAACAAAGTGGTCTTATATGCATCAAAATATAAAATTAGAAAGGTATGTAATTTCAACAGGGATCACCTCCATTCATTTTTGTTCAATTCCTGAGTATGCCTCTCTGTCATGTGTCATGATAGGGTGCTCATAGAATTGATGTTACCATTAAATCTAGCTAAAGAATATAAATTTATAAAGTAACTAATGAAAAAGCTACAGTTTGAGAAAAAGATGAAAAATAAAGAAAAAGGAGAGAAGGAAGATAAAAGAAAGCAAGAAGTCCTGTTTTTTGCCCAGCAAATAGTTCTCACCAGTACTCTGAGTTAGTTTCATAAATGCTGTATAATGGAGATTATGGGTCAGATTCAGGCTGGTATCATCAGTCCGTCTAGTTAGGTGTTGTAGTACTTAAATATTAGGTTTCCAGGTCCAGGAGAGCAATACAGTTAGACTGGGATAGATGCCTACAATCCCTATATTTGGGCGCTTTCAATGAATGAGTTAGTATTAAATGGGCAGAGGTAAATTCTGTAAAGGACCATTTAGACAGCCTGGGGGTACCTAAGGTTGGCAGTAGGAAACACAGAGCAGAAAGGTGCAAAGGTTCATGCCTTCGGAGTGTAATCAGCTCCATTCACTTGAAAGATCATCACCTACATAAGGGTAATGGAGCTCACCGTTGCATAATAGCTTGGTGGTTAAAGCCCTCACTGAGGAAGTGGGTATCTGGGGGTTTTGGCCATCTTCAGCCTAAATGGGTATAAATTTACATAGTAATGGAAGTCAGCCACTTAGGTGTTCAAACTGGATTTCTTCTGTGAATGCGAAGATGCTAAAGTATAGGTTCCTAGGGAACTCTTTAGTCCATATTGGAGGCACTGAATGGACTCCTAATTCCTGTGTAGTTGTCTAGTTGACTAGTGTAGTCCACAGATTGGTGTGCTACAATCTTTGCATGCTGAGAATAGTCAACTCCCTATATACAGGTCTCAGAAAATATAGCAGAAATGTATTCCTGCGTATCATATTGGAGATGTTATGCAAAATCTCCATAGAGGCAACATTCTAGGACAACCAGTGTTCAGTGCTGCACGTAATCTCAGCAATCTATGGGTAATTAATATTCCCTTAGCTGTAATGTGCCTTATGCAAAGCTCTTTTTAGAGTGCCACACAGGTTGAGTTGCCAGGCTACCATCCTGTCGCCTCAAACAGCTAGGAAGTGAAGGAAATGAAGAAAGAGGACAAATAGTCCATCCCAAAAGTCAATGGGAAAGGAAGTATGCATGACCCACATAGTAGGAGTCAAAGGAAGAGGGAAAATGAGGAGAGAAAGTGTACAATATAAAATAATCACGGACTGATGCTTTAAACATTTATTTTATAATCTTTTCATTGAGATTTTCTGTTAGTATATGATGATAATGAACCATGATCATAAAATGCTTGTGATGACAATACACTCTCCCTTTATTTTTGTGGATCACACATAAATGCAGAAGAGAAAAAACCCCAATAAAATATACAAATAAAAGGGAAAGAGAACCCCCCTCCACACACATGTGCAAACAAAGAAGTAGTAAGGATGAGGTACGTTTTCCCAACAGAGCTTTTATTTAGTTTTGCCAAAAATTATCATATTTCAAGTTGAAAGTCTTTCTTTAAATACAATCTTGCAGGGTTCATTTAACTACACTCTTGCAGACTGTTGATATGAAATATGCTACAGGGCAGTCCATGTGCTTACTGTGATTTGTCACCAAATAATCTTTCTGCTGAGTTGCATAGGCATGACCCTTCTATAGCAGTTAATTTAAGGAAAAAATATGTTCAGTGATAAAAATCTTAGCAAAAGATTACAGGAGAATTTACTGGTGTTGTAACCCTCATATGAAAAGAATTGAAGCACAGACAACAGTGAATATTTCTCCCAAATGTCATTCCTACACAGGTATGTACCCAGTTAAAAATACTAGGAAGACCATATACAAAGGTGTCATCTTGGGGCTCAAATAATGTTACGAAGTTAGGTTCATGCATAAACTGACCAAATAAAATCCCTATACAGAGACACTTCCTTCCACCTTGTACAATTAGATGTGGAACCCATAATCAAGCAGATCTGGAAAACCACAACCTTGTCTTCCTTCCACACTTCCTTCTTCAATCACATTTCTTTTATTATTCCTACAGGAAACTGACAGCTAGTGATGGACACTTTACGTAAGGAACAGTAAAATCGATGTATTTATTGAATTGGAAAATTATTTAATGTATTACATAATTACAAAAATACTTAAAAAGTATTTGTGTAAAATATCTCTCATATATATTTATATATTTCCTTTTTATTACAAACAGTCTAGGATGGGATTATGTTCCATTGTAACTGTGAATAGTACCCTAGCACATATTGAGCTGGAGGAAAATAAGCCTTTCCTTTGACTCCTCTGTTTTTTGTGACCTAAGTGCTACTGATAACAATAGCAAGTAAAAGCAAAGTTCTGACAGAAATATGATTTATAGGTTGAGGATGTCCCTTTAAGCATAGGTTACAAGTTTAAATACACAAAGATCAGAAAAAGGAAAAAGGCAGTGTGTAGTTATGCTGATAAAGTACAAATATAAAAATAGCTTACTGTTTTCAACATTTTTTATTTCTCTTTCTAGTTAGAGCTATATCTGCTTTATTTTTTGGGATGGAAAAAAGATGTATGCCACTAGTTTTATTCCTGTTAACTCAGAGAGATCAAAGTAGGTGAACTGTCTTGGCTCACTGAATTCCATTTAAGACTCAATTCTGAAAATACTTATTCCTATTAATAATTTGCTTAAGTGAATAGCCCATTGATTTTTATGGACTATATTATATATAGATACTTAAGAAAAATGCTCTTTGGTGGCTCATTCAACTTAAAACAACAGGTATATGCATTAGTGTCTAAATGCAGTGCCTAAATGTTCAGATGAGTAGGCCCATTAGTACAATTACAGGAACTTCTTCTAACTGATAATGTTATGGAAACTATATAACAAATAGTTGATTACACATTTAACAGTGTAGGCCCAACTCTTATACTTTAGCAGGGCCCCACGGGGATCAGTAGACCCCTCTGTCAGTGCCACAGGTAGCCAATGTATGTCCTATTTCAGTACTGGTACTTTAATTTATGGGAGAATTGTCACAGTTCTTTCCATTTTCCAGTGTTTGCATAGGTCTTAAAATAGACTCCTTTCTGTTTTAGTTGCTTCTGTAGGTATTTCCATGTAATACCTCTTCAAAAAGGTGGAAAAAATAAAGAATCCTCCTCCTCTCCTCCCTTTCCCCAATCCAGCATTTTGGAGTCTCCATGAGGAAACAAAACTGGACATAATTCACAAGATTTAAGCTCAGCTACAAATAAAATGTCCAGAGTGCCTAGTTACAGCACAGTACTCTTACAAGTTTTTTGCATGCAACTCCTTAATACCCCAGACAAAGCAACTCGGTAATGTTCTTCTTTGTAATCTTGTTTTGTAATTCCCTGTACTTTCATAATAATAATTCATATATGCAAGCAGGAACCACTTCATTTACGCTGATGCTGGCAGCCTACAATGTAAGTCCTGGCATAAGCCCATCAATGTAAGAGGTTAGTGCTTAAATATTATATTGAGCATGCTATGAGTCAGGAGTGGCCAACTTGCAACACTGTGCCACAACTAGCACTTGCAGCCCATGTATGTGGCATGTGTTAGATGGGAAGGGAACAAGCAGCACAGTGGCAAATAGGGCAGGGAGCAGAAAAAAGAGCAGCAGATTGGGCAGGGAGCACAGGGCAGGGAACGGAAAGCAAAGCAGCATTAGGCAGGGGAAGGGAATTCTAGTAGCATTTGGAGAGAGTGTGAGGCTAATTTGTGTTATGTCTATGTGGCTGGGCACTGTTGGTGCCTGCCACTTGAAGGGCTGGAGCAGGCAGCAGCCTGGTGCTTGAGTATGGTGGCCATTTTGAAACCCAGGATATATATAGGGTGAAGCAGCAGTTTGCTGCTGGCAGCTATGAAAGATACATCAGGCAGCAGAGCTGAGGCTCAGGAACAGCTTGGAGCTGGGGCTATGGGGATGGAGGAGGTCCTGGACATGACCTAAAACTGTATCCTGCTGGGGATGGGTGGCCTGGTGGGGCTCCTGGTGGCGTGGGAGCCCCCAGGAAACGCCAGGCAAATTACCACCCCAGTGAAAGGAGGGTTGGGGTGCCTTAATAACCCCAGCTCCCATAACTGGGTGCGTAACCCTGTACTAGGGCCTGAGAAAGCGGACCCATGTAAGAGAGTGTGGGCTGGTTGCTCAGAAGTCTGACTTGAGACACCCGCGACTGGTCACTGCTGGGGCCAGGACCAGAAGGGTCAAAAGGGCCAGGGGCCCACAGCAAGGGATACTCAGAGCCGAGGGGCTGTGGTTCCAACTGGCCTTGGAGATGTGGCCATGGCCTGTCTGGCCAAAGGTCCCAGGGGCTGGGGCACACCCAAGAGGGGGAAGAGTGCAGGGAGCTTAGCAGCCCAGAATGAGGACAGAGTAGGCTGCCTGATGAGAAGGGGTCTAGTTGGGGTCCAGACCAGAGTGTTATGGGGTCCAGTATGGGGTCGGAGATATTAAGAATTTAGATGCCATCTGCGAAGCATGAGCTGTGGTGTAGGGAAGGTTTGGAGCTGCAGCTAACCACCTCTTGCACTGAGGCAAGAAATGGGCAGCTTCCTGCCTGGCTAATATCTTAATCATTTTTCCATCAAGGCATGGCAGGAGACAGAGGTGAGTGGTTAGCCCAGAAACAGGTGGGCAGGCTAACTTTTAACCGGCTCTGGGAAAGTCCCCTGTTACAGTCTACTAAAAAGATTGGCCCTCACTGGTGTAGGTAATTCTATTCGTATTCACAGCATAACTATTTTAAATAGAGAACCAGACAGTGGTTTTCTCCTGGGAAAATTACCACTGAAGTGAAGAATGAATTTACATGAGCAAAAGCCCTGGGTTTGGGTCCAAATACCTTAACATTGAGAAGGGGCTGGGGGGAGTTGAACTACTCATTTCTCTCTACTTGGAAACTCAAAAGGATTTCACAAGTTTTATTTTTGCTTATAGCACTTTTAAATCAGTTTTACCTCTTGGTTCTCATGGATTATTTAATGAGATATATAAAAAGCAGTAAAATCAAATTCTAGATACCTACGCAAAGTTAAAACAATAGATACAAGAGAAATATTTTTATTACACATTTCTCCCAATAATAAAACATTGAACACAGTTTCAACTTTTCAGAAACTAATTCATGGTCAAAGCCACTGTATCAGAAATGTAGAATGATTAAGATCAGTATTCAAAGTGATATTTCAGTGACATGCTTGTATCTACCACATGGTTTAAAAAGTCAAATACTTTTCCCTTTAAGAGCAACACACTCAGAAGAAGCTGTCAGCTATCAAGTTTTGTTCATAGAACTAGGGAATATCATGGTGCACTGTCAACAGTAATTTTCCAACTCCTAAAATAAAAAAGGCATTTTAAGAATTGGCTAATTTAATTTCCACCTCAAACACCTGATCAAAAAATAGGATCCACCAAACTTTTAAAGTAATGGATAACCAATTTAAAAATCACTAATAACCCAAGGACTAGTGTATGTCTGGACAGGAGTTCAGAGAGAGATTTCTGCATTGACTTGGGGTATGGCTATACTTCAGATGAGTACTGTGTTGAGATTGGGTAACAAGAATGAACTAGATGTGAGTAGACAACTCCATATAGACTAATTTACCCTACCCCTTGAAAGAGTAAGTAAAGAGAGATATAGTTAACTGTGGCTGTGACTACATGAGATGCTGACTGCGCAGTTGTTACTGTGCAGTCATTTAGTACCTGCATACACAAGTACTAAATGTATACTGTGTGTGATTGTAGTATATGGAGTTACTGTGCAATAGCATCCCTGAACAGCTTTTTGATGATGCTGACTGCACAGTAGCTCATTACTACTGCGCAGTAGTGTCACATAACACTTTGTGCCACGTGATGCTATTGCACAGTAGTAACAAGCTGCTGTGCATTCAGCATCTTATGTAGATATAGCCTGTGTTATTCTGAAGTCAAGTACAGGTTTCCCTCGCTTTATGCGGGTTCTGTATGTGTGAATTCGCTCTTATGCGATGATCCTTTTTATACCATAAATTCTTCGTATGCAAGGTAAATTTACTCTTATGCAATTGGTGTGGTGGAAGCCTGCAGTCAGCTGCTTTGTGCAGTGCATTGTAGGAGTGACACACCAAAATATAGTCTCCTGTGTGGATCTATGCTCCTCTCTCATTCTCTGTGATGGGTTTCTGTAGTTGCCACCCTCATTATGGTAACATTCACTACCACTGTGTGCTTGTGTGTACTGTCTGCTGTTGGTGAGTACCAAAATTGTCTTGTAAGAGTGGTAGAAATGGGCCTGAGGGTCAGCACAGTCGAGGTCCTGGACTTTATCCCTATTTGTTACATTCTAAAGTGGGTTCCCTTTTTGTGAATTTGAGTTATGCACAGTTTTTCAGGAACGCATGTACAGCATAAAGCAAGGAAACCTGTAGAAACTAGAGTAGGTTTGCACCTTGCAGACTGGCCAAAGTGTGTGTGTGTGTGTGTGTGTGTGTGTGTGTGTGTGTGTGTGTGTGTACATCATAAGCATTGGTGGGATGAAGCTTTCACATCATAGCTGTGAAAATGCACAAAGCTGTGTATAAGATGAGAGAAATTGGAATAAAAAGCAAAAGGGAGGGGCAGAGAGGGGAGAAGATGGAGGGGGGTTACTGTTGTGAGAGGCAAACATGTAAGCAATAACTCATAAGAAAAAAAGGAGTCACAGAAGCTAATCCAGGTAATAGATTAAGAATCCATAGTACCTGTTTAAATCATACTTAACACAATCCAGTCTATGGATGATTTTTTTGTTCTCCAATTTCCCATTTAAATTTTTTTTTAAAGATTTGCTGCCTGAGAACAGCCACCCTCAGATCAACGATGGACTGTCTGGAGAGGGAAGTATTTTGGCATAGGTCTGCGTATTTTTTTGAAGCTGATGTCAGATTGGGGTTCATTCAGTCTGTTACATAGGGATTGCTCTGCCTGTCTAATGTAACTAGAGTACAGTACAGTCGCAATTTACGCGTATTTAACTTATGTGAATTCGGCTTTACGCGGTCGGCTGCTGGAGCTGACCACCAGGTGCTGGCTGGGAAACGGTGCGTAGTGCAGCGCTGTGTGGCACCGCGTAGTATTGCCTGCACGTGCCGGGAGGGCTGGGGGGCTTACAGTCAGCTGGCTGCTTTGTCTGGGCCTGGTGGCAGCGATGGCAGCAGCAACAGTTGCTTGGCACTGAGCCCGGTGATTTCAGCTATACGCGATTTCAACTATACATGCTGACCTGGGAACGTAACCCCCACGTAAGTTGCAATTGTACTGTAAATAAAGCCCAGATCTTATACCTCCTATTGGATATTTAAGTGGACTTAGGTGCCTAGGTGTGATTCTATTCTACTCTGTTCAAGTCCCTGGAAATCTATTAGCACATTTACTTTTGTGACACGCTGTCACGTTGCCCTTAAGATTGAGTCACAAAAAGGCATCAAGGAAGGAGAAGAAGTATGTATTAACAATTTTAAGGGTCTCAAGGTGGAATATGATCATGCTTCTACTTGCACATCTAAGAGTTGATATAGAATTGACCATTAGTCTGCAGTAACTCTTTGCCACTCAGACTGCTTCTGACACTAATTTAAAACTAACACAGGTATCTCTGCGCTATACTGCAGCAAAGATGTATATAGATACAGAATTCTTCAAAGACAGCATTTGCTGTAGCAGCCATCTCTGCCAACCTGGGAGAGGGTACAGCATATGCTACCTTCTTGTGAATACCAGCTGTGCTAGTGCCTGCCTCTCTTGGTGAGAATAGCATTGCTTTGTGCAGTAGCTGTACAAGGGAACAACAGAGGCTAAGTCCTACCAGGCTGTGATACTGTATATCTAAAATTCATATTATATATCTAAAAGTCACTCTGTTGAGGTGTTTAGCACTTCAATCTTTATCTAATATTTAATCATATATTTAATATCAAGGGGGCATTATTCACTGGAGCATTGTACCTTGATCCACTAGGTTATTGAAGAGTTTTGCTCCCTTTTGGGACGTATGAGATTGATCACTGGGAGTTTCAGTACATTTTTATTTTTCTAATGAATTTCTGATTGGGCCACCTTTTTATCCATTAACTATCATTTTATAATATACAGTATGGACTTATATTAATTAAGTTTACAATTATTTGACTCAAAGAAACACTTTTCACTTAATATTAACTTTTACATTTGGGAAAAATAATTATTTTTCCTTTACAAGATAATTAATTTCCCATCATATTAAAAACAAATAAATAAACAAAACACAGAGAACATCTGACAAGTGAAATTTATGAAGGCCTATATTGAGTCTTCCTGTATATAAACTTGGGGCAGAGGAACAGAAGACCCTTTTTATCCATTTAATTCTCATCTCAGGGCAAACAACTCTGGCATTTGAGTTCCAGGAGTAATCTAGGAGTCAAGGTTTGAAGCAGATGGACATTTGTACTTCTGCAGTGCTGCTTGGTCTTTTGTTTACTTTCTTGGGTTCTTTGTTGTCTTTGGTTGGCACAACCACAGGTATAAAAAAACAATGTTTCAAATGTAGAGTAAAGTGAAACATTAACTTTAATGCAAATATCTTCTTCATTACTGTATGGCATACATTTCCCCCTGATCCCGTTTTCCTTACTTGTAAACTACGTCTTGACCCTTTGCAGTGGCAGTGCAAGACCTTCTGAATGCTTCTAGGAAGGTGGGAAAAGGGGAAGAATATGTTTGGGGAGTGCTGTATACCTCCTGACTGCTACTTTGGGTTCTGCATGCCCCTTTCCTTTTGTTTTGCTATTTATAACCCAGTTAGATTATCTGTCGCTCTGCTCTGTTACACAGTTATCTACTCCGTCTGGGTTCTCCTGATTTGCCGGCCACTTTCAGGGACACCTTCGATGTCACCATTGCTGATGCCTTCTTGTCTTCCCTACACGACCACCCCTTACCCCTATTACTGTATTTATATTGTCCAATCTCAGTCTGTGTGTGTAGGTTTGTGTAGCAATTATACACAAACAGATCCTAATCAACATCTTCCACTAATCTTTTTCTGTCATGTCCAGTTTCAACAGCCTTGTGGCAATTAAACCTGTGTTTTACCTGCCAGCTCCAGCTCAGTATGATGAAAACAGGACTTCTCATTTTGCTCAATAAATCCTCCACCCCTTTCATTTTTCCATTATACTATTCAATGGGGGTGTTGAAATGGGCCATATTCGATTCGGATTCGAATTCAGCCTGAAACAGGGAGAGTGATTTGATTTGTTGATTCGGATCCCTGTTCCTGATTTGATTCGGCCGAATCCGAATCTGAAGATGTGATGCTGATTCGGAGGATCAATGATTAGGCCATAGACACAGCTTTAAATGTTTTTTCTATATACCCTGAGGTACCAGGCATGGCTCATGCCTCATGATGCTGGGACAGATAGCGTGTTCCACAGGAGCATGGGGGGAGCCCCCCGCATGCTCAACAGCAAACCCAGAAGTGGACCAGAAGTGGACCGGCTCGGCAACTGGTTGCAGGGGGACCCTGGGTGCCACCCCCCACCCAGGCTCAGAAGGCACCAGTTGCTGAGTGGGGGGGGAGGGGGGCACCATGCATGCTTCTCAGTGGACCCAGAAGTGGACTGGAAGTGCTCCTGGTCCACTTCCGGGTCTGCTGCCAAGTGCTCTGGGGAGCCCCCCACGCTCCTGTGGGATGCTCCATGCGCCCTAGCATCGCAGCATTCATGAGCTGCCTGCTACCTACATTTTTTTTTAACTCTAGAAAAAAAACATTTAAAGCTGTGTCTATGTCTGAATCATTGAATCTTTCTGAATCTCTCTGAATCGATTCAGAGGTTTCTGATTCAGTTTGGAGAGATTAAAGAGTCTCCTGATTCGGCCACTGAATCAGGCGAAATCTCTGCCGAATCGAATTAGGGACTGAAGCTTCGCACAGCCCTACTATTTAACTATCTTCAATGCCATCCCTGCTTGCAACCACTTTGCCAGTTTGCAGTTCCTGTTTCTAACATTTCAGTTTAAGTTGTTGTTAACTCCTACAACTTCTTATTCTGTGTGATATTTTAAAGTCTCTTTTCTTCATGCAAATACTTTTAACCAAACAACAGACATGTCCTACCTATATATCTGTAACTTTTCTTATTCTTTTACCTATTGCTTCTCATCTTGCTTTCTCTTCTCTCTTAAAAGTGCCACTTCTTATCTTATTCTTCACTGAAACTGTTTTGTCCCAACTTTTAAATTCATCCTCATAATACCCATCCTCTCCCTACTTCTCTCCTTTCCTACACACAGGGTGAATCTACACATGCACTTGACTGTGGTGTTGACTAGCTTGCTGGAAAAAACATCATCATCTACATGTGTGGCCCTATTAGGTGCAGTACATTTATTAACTCTGCTGTAGGATAATACTGTCTCGGGCAAGTACTACCCTATGGCAGAGTTATTTAGTGCACAGAAATGCACGTGTAGACGGTGACCAATGATGGCCATGGCACAAGGGTGCTACAGTGTGGGGCTGCCTGCCAGCTAGCCCCACACTGTAGCACCCTCATGCCCAGCCAGTCCCTCCACAGCACATTGAGCCAGAGCACAGCAGCTCTGGGCTTGCAGGCTGAGCCCCTATGCCCCTGCCAGCCAGGGTTGTTCCACCTTGGCTTAATGTGCTGTGGTCCTGGCTGAACATGTAAACAGTGAACCCAGGAGCAAGAAACTCTGGTGTGAACTGCACTGGAGTTTATTGGTACATGCTAATTGCACATGTAGATGTAGCCAGTGTCTTCTATTTATGCTCATCTATGTCAAAATGAAACTCCTTGATCTCATCTTGATGTCTGTAGGAAGCACTGAACCTGTTTGTCTTACCAGTTTATTACATGATACCCCTGGATGCCCTTCTCATTCCAGTTCTGTTCTTTCCTGTATCTGTATATTTTTCCACACAAGTTCCTCTATTTTTTCCTACACCACACTGTGCTTCTAAAATCCTTTCAGTTCTCTCTTATCCCTGCCTCAGTTAGCATCCACTGCACCTCCTAGTAGCTAGATCTGGCATAGTTATTTTTCTGTTCCCTTGTATTTTTTTGTTCTTGAAGTTTGGCGTCTTACCTATCTGAGATAACAGAGGCCAGATCCAGATGTGCAGGCATGTGCATTTCCCTGGGAACAAACAGCAGTGGCATAACGTGCTGGTGCTACTTGTCCCTGGGGAACACCTGTTCATGCGTGCTCTGGTGTGCGGCAGGTTGCCCTAGGTGGGGTAGGAAAGGCTGGAGCCAGCACCTGGGCTGGCCCCAGCAGCCTTACCTAGGGTCCTGTGGATCTCCTGGGGCTCCAATGGGAGTGTTCCGCTAGCAAGAAGCCTGGCCAGCAGCTGGATTGTGACTCTAGCTAGACAGGCTCTAGTTTTGGGCAATGCATGCTGCCACCACATGTGCCACCCTGCTTTACTCCACTGTGGGTTTTTTTGACACTGGGATCTCCCAGTGTCACCCCCCTTCCCTGCACTGCAAATTAACAGCACAGGGAATGCCTGAATGTGCAGTGTGTGTGGTCTGCAGCACTGTAGATGGGTCTGCAGCACCACATACCACACGTGTGTGCTCATCTGGATGCACCCAGAAAGTTCAAACCCAGCCAACCCTAAAGTTCAAAGGACAGAGCATCCACCCATAAGCCTTTCTCCACTCTGGGATTCACTGCTCCTTGGTCTTTTCCTTCCAGGGCCATCAGTTTCTCTCCTGAAGAAGAAGAGACTCTGTGTTCATTCATTCCGTCATGTGGAGATTGCTGCATCTGTCTAATGTAGCTAAAGTAAAGGCCAGTTCTTATAACACCTATTGGACATCTAAGTGAATTTAGGTGCCTACATGTGATTCTATTCCACCCTGTTCAAGTCTCAATGGTGTAACTAGAGTGGGGCAACTAGGGAAACCACCCCAGGTGCCAACTTGTGAAGGAGGGCAAAAAAAACTGGCTGCCACTGGAGGCTGAGGATTGAGCTGGCAGCATGGAGGCAACTGGAAGTTGCCACTGATCCAGTGCCCCAGGTGCCTGTCTGTGTTGCAATGCCGCTGTCCAGGCTTGCCCTTTTCTGTATGCTTTAACCAAGGGATCCTGTGCCAAGCAGCCCAGGACTAGTCTCCTCCAGGACTGACCCCCCACTGATTTCATAGCTTGTGGTTTATTATCCCTTTCACTGCATTAATACTTCTACAGGTTGAAATTTTGAAGCCTCTCCACCCGCTGTCTCTATTTAGCTGCCTGTTGTCTTTTATAGCAGCTGTTTCCAAGTGGCTTTTTAATCATAACTGGGGAGATAAAAGACTAAGTGGGGTCAGTTCTAGACTAGAGTCCTTATGGGGAACACTGGGTGCATCTACACGTGCATTTACTTCACATTAAATTTACTGCACATTAAATTACTGTGCAGTAAGCAGGTGTAGGCTGGCATCTAGGCAGCCATGCAGGCATTAAAGCACATTAATGCTGTGTGTGGACTGACTTAGGACTAAAATTAGTCCTAAGTCAGTCCACACACACTGTGTTACTGATCGGTAACATATCTACATGTGCGTTACTGTGCAGTAACTAATCAGGCATAAATTTGATACATGCATGATACAGGTATCAAATTTATGTGCAGATTGGTGGAAGTCACCACAGGTACTGCACAGTATGGGCATGCATGTGTAGACATGTCTGTACTCAATAGCAATTTTTGGTTACTGCATCGTAAATGTGCATATGTAGATGCATTCACTTTGTAGGGCTCAGTGTGAACACCTTTTGTTGTAAATAGATGTATAAGTAGGATATCTTAGATGCCTTTTTCATCTCAGGGGAAGATAACTTTGGCCCTACCATCAGGCCCCAGAGACTGCTCTCTGATTGGCTCACAGTAACATTATAATTCATTTTACTGGGTGATTGTTCGTCCCCAGGGTTGACTCTTATAGTTTTGTAACAGTTTTGCTAACACGGCTCTCAGTGCCGGAGGGAAAGCAAAAGCTCTTGTTAATGTGCCTTAAATTACTGTTCAGTAACCTTAATCTGCATCAATCGCATGTATAGACACACCTAGTAGGTCTAAGTCATGTGCTAGATGCAATCCCTCCTGTAAAGAATTTACACTGCTAACAGCTCTAGCTCCTACTTTCTGTTCTGAACTCCATTGGATCATAAAGTTCCTTGTACTGACAAAATACCAGAATGAGTCCTATCCCTGCTACCGTGATTTATGGTCCTGTGCTTTCACTCCAGATCATTTCAAAGGATCAGAGATACTTCAGGGGTATGCCAGCAGGTTTGTGGCTATTTAAGCTTTGTATGCAACTCTTACAAAATTAATTTGTCAAAAACATGATAATTTCCTGTGGAATCCAGTTGGACACTTTCCACGTTTTGAAAATGTTACATTTATCAATGCAGGTTAAAATATGTGGAAATACTTTTTTCTTAAGAGGGGAGACAGCAACCATTAAAAAAATCAACAATATTGATATTCTTATTCAATCCCTTTATATTTTTGACAGAAGTTAACAGGAATACATGAGTATAGAGCTTTAAATTTCAGTTTCACTGAGTTGCTATCATTGTTCTATTCAGTATCCCTTCCAAGAATATATTGATGTTATCACAATTCTCTTTAGAATAAAGAGAACTGTCCATCTTGTTACTTATTAGCTAACCTTAGGACACCTGTCTGATGTTTGCATGAAATGTTAAATAAGCACTCCACCCCTCTGACAGTTTTCAGGGCCCTTTGAAGTTTCATCATTTTCTGACATCAAAAATTATCTAGATTGCATTAGTTGCAAAAACTTATTTGTAAAGTCAGATAATGCACTGAGGGCAAGTGAATTTACAGAGGTAAAATAATGGTAAAATAGTTTCTGCCACAGCCTGGGCACTCAGGGCTTTCAGCACACATTCATGGGCTAAATTTTCGTATTTACATTGCACTTGTCTTTACAGGAATAAACAGGCATGGAGGATTAGCAGCGTAACCTTGGTATTCAGGGCCGACATTTGGAGAGAGAAATGTGACTAGAACCTAGTGGGTAACGCAAAGAATTGCAGCAGAAGAAATCCATTCACAAGCAATTGCTGCTAGCTGGTCACCTTCCAGGGTATGTAATCAGGACTCATTTGACCAAAAGATTTATCTACAGTTTTAGGACCTGAGTGTAAGGAGGATAAGGGAAGAGTTGAATAGCCCAGTATTTTTAGCCAAGATAAAGAATTAGGAAAGCAGAAACAGAAGAACTACTGTGGACTTTGGAGGCTCCCTTGGTTTATGTCACAGTCATTGCATTACACAAGGGAAAGGGAGGCAGGAAGTACTATCAAATGGTCCTGGTGTGTGTCAGTGAGCCTGAGGCCTGACGTTAGCAGAGAGGGAGACTACGAAAATGTCCGAGATGATGGGAGTGTCATATAAATGACAGGTGCCTGCAGAGAATGGAGAAGGAAATACATTACTCTGCAAGTAGCAGGCAACCAAAAAGAAGTCTTAATAAAACAACTTTCTGAGGTTGGCTGGGTGGAGAGAAGAAAGGTGAGATCAGTGTTTGCCAGCTCCAAGAACTGTTCATGGTAGACTTGACTATGTGGGTGCCTAAATATAGAAATCTTGTCTAAAGGATTAAAGGAAGATTAAAAGGTGGGGAGCAGGTTCAGTGTATCCAGCCCTTCAAATAGTTTTCATACCCATCCCTAAAAAACCTTTTAGACTGGGAGATCTATTTGATAGGATAAACTCTTGTACTTTTCCAATCTTATGGTTCCTGCAAGTAACTTTCCCGTTTTATGCAGCTGCACAGCAGCCTGACATAGTGAAACATGAGGGAAATTTTAAAACAATCTAATTAGCTATTTTAACTGTAACTAGAACTACCAGCACTATTTTTCATTAATTATAATTGTCTGGTCATTGAATGGCATCACTGTATGATGAAATTAAGGCTGTTTGGGTACCTTTGTTGTGTATTTCTGTTTTTTCTCTGTTTTTTTTTCCTCGAAGATTATCTTTAACTCTGAATTTACACAGCAAGTAAAAATACTTTAGAGGATAATTACAGAATCCAGGAAACCCTTTTGTCTTTAAATTACTGACTTAAATTACTGATACACACATTTAGCTCCAATTTAAGTTAGGGTTTTTATTTTTAATCTAGGAAAAATAATAAAGCATAAGAATGTAGATTTCTAGATAAATTCTTCAAAAATAAAAAAACCCCTATAGATATTATTGTGGGACTCATTTTAACAGCCTGTCAGTATATCAAGAGGCTACATGGCTAAGTTTAGCCTTATCTTACTTAGTAACTGAGCTCTAAGCCTTTGATGTAGGGCTGCTGTGCTGTGAGGAAGCAATAAGGAGTTAATTACAGTCAATTAAAGGGCCTGTGGGATGTTATATCTCTCACCTGAGATACATTGTATTCTGTCCCTTAATCAGTATGGAATTTGTTCAAAATGATCCCATGTTATCCATTCCTGACTTGGCAGGAATGATTTAGATCAGCCGTATGTACTAACATCTGGCTCCATAGTATGGCTAAATTACTTGTGCAATAGCACTCAGAGATGAAAATGGCAAGCAAGTACATAATTTTAGGCTCAGGGGCCCAGTTTTCTTCTACAAGCTGGTTAAGCAGACTGACAAAGCAGAGTCAATTTGCGACATGTTAATATGGCAAAAAAAGTAATTAGCTTCAAAATTAAAAGTTACAGTAATTCAAGCAATAGATATAAACTTTGATGAAAATGGTGTCATCCATATGTAATCTAACTATACCTTGGGCTGCTGGTTTGCTAGAGTGGCACCATGCTGTATTGCACAGCTGAACACCTAGCTTGAGGGAAAATTAGAGACAAGTCTCTCCCAGGCTCCACATATGACTATTGTTAATGTCACAAAGTACAGCCCCAACACAAAAGTTGTAGGTTCCTAAGCCATCACAACTATCCTATCAGCCAGTTCACAAATTAGATCTATAGAGAATAGTTAAAAATCTGTGCTGTAGCCTAATATAAGGAATAATAGTTGGGCACATTCTATAGAGAAGGAAGGAAGATCTTTAAAAGAAAGAAAAAGAAATCCTTGAAGGGTACTATAACTCTTGCTTCATATAAAGAGAAGTGTGCCTCAGTTTCTCTCTGTTGATTCAATAATTTAAGTTTGCAGGTAAATCAAGATTTTTTTCCACCTGGGGCAATAATAATCAAACTTGTTTCCAGGCTTCTCCCTGTGTCACAGACATCTACCAAAGAGCTGTTAATTTTCCTCCCTCTTTGCATATAACTTCATTTAATCTTCCCTCTCTATCTTGGTTACATTGCTTCTGCCACAAGTATGATAAAATAGATAGTATATTACAAATAACTGAACACATCTACAAGGGGCTGTGTGTAAGGCTGTTTGTGACAGATACCAGTTTTTGGCAGATTTAGAAACAGTAATAGAAATTATTTTACAAAATACCAAGAGTTAGAATTATGTACCAAGTCTTGCCTTATACTGTAATTTGTTTTCTCTGAGTTTCACAAGTTAGCTTTATAACCCCATCCAGTTGCTATAATAACAATATGTCTGTTGTTGGAAACCTAACGTTGAATTTGTCACATGCATATCACCTGAATGCAAGTAGGAAAATTGTACTTAAGCTTTGACATAGTATCACATGACATGCTTCACTTATCTAGTTATAGCTAGCTGAGGGTAGTTTAGCCAGTTATTCTTCTAACATAAATTTACTTCCTTGTCAGTTTTTATGGACCATTAATCACTCATTTTAAGTAGTAGCAAAGTTTTTTGCAGTTTAATTTTAGAAGGCAGTTTTGTGAGATATGGGATTATTTCCAAAGAGTGGAGGTGAAATAAAACTAGGCCATAGCTGTTTTTTTGTTTTGTTTTGTTTTTTAATTCTTTTTAGCTTCGTTCTGAATGTTGCCAGTGAGGGTTGTCTCATTGTGGTGCTATATTTCATAACATTTTACACAACATATGTGAGATTTAAATGAGCTTCCAAAATTTTTAAAAAGCTGATTATTTCAGGTTAAAGGAAAGAGCCTTTAATTGCAAGATACTCAACGTCATTGCTATTAAGTCAGCTAATTCCATTTTACTATATTTGTACTGTTAATATGAGCCTTGCAAAAAGTTACGTGCAACAAAAATAATTTCCTTAACATGGCTAATGTAAACAAAGCACCTGATCCTGCCTGAGTTTAAGTAAATGGAAGCTTTGCTGCGGTGTACATGGGCATTGGATTGTACCATAAACTTGAAAATGTATGTCAGGGTAAATATTTAATTTTAATAAAACATTTTGTTCATTTTTGTAGTTTTAGCTGAATACACTGGGTATAGCCAGTGTTCAGGCATTCTTCTTTAATTCTGTTGGCAAAAGTAATATTTTGTCTTAATGTTCTCATAAAAGCATGTGTTTTTTTCAGATAGCTGGATATTCATTTCTTTGGAGGTTACACAATGTTATTTAGAACTGATTGTTTTTCTTTGTTAAGGTTACTGAATTTAAAAAAAAATAATAATTAAAAATGGCAGTTAATTCCAAGAATAGAACTTTATATTAATTCTGGCTTTCGAAATATCTTTGAAAGAATGATTCCTTGTAAATTTTGCATTTATTTATATTTTCTAAATAAGTCTTACATCTCATCACATAAGGATACTGCAAGAAACAAAACCAACTTACCTCAAATTATTTATTATTTATTGTTTATATCCTAGTAACACATAGTCATAAGTCAGGAGGGGGGCTCTGTCGTTGGTACCAACATTAAATAGACACGTCTCTATTCCAGTCTGTGCTAGTCTGTGTTAGGTAGCTGTCAGCAGTGGCTGAGAGGAGAGAGGTGGAGGTATGGAGCCCTGCTGTCACACGGGCTCCCCCAAGCATGCTGGCTTGGGTTTTGGGGGGACTGGGCCATGCCTACGTGGCAGGGGATTCCATTCCCCCTCCCCACCCCCATTTTCCAGTGCAGCAAATGGCCGGACTGGGCAGCCCTGTCTAGCAGATCCTGGCTGCAGTTGTCAGAGACCCATACCACACGATGCTCCCCACCCCAGCTTGCTAGCTTGGGTCTTGGGGGAGGGTCAGGCTGAGCCAGGCCCATGCAGCAAGAGGGCTCCATTCTCCCACCCCACTGTTTCCAGTTGTTGGCACAGTGAAAAGAAGCAGACAGCTCTAAATTTACTTTGCTGCAACTTCAAGCCATTGATCTGCATCCTCTCTGCAACAAGACAGAAAAGGTGCTTTCCCTCTTCTTTATGACAGCCCTTCAAGTATTTGAAGACTGTTATCATATCCCTCTTAAGCGCCTTCTTCACAAGCTGAATGTGCCTAGCTTCTTCAGCCTCTCCTCGTATTACTTGGCTTCCAAGCCCTTGATCATCTTAGTACAGAGGTGGGCAACAATCTCTAACATTTCCTTGTCCCTTTTAAAATGTGGAACCCAGAACTGCACACAGTATTCCACATGAGGCTAATTAGTGCCGAGTAGAGAGGCACTATCGTCTCTTGTGTCTTGCACCTAATGCTTTCATTGATCCAAAACCACATTCACCTTTTGTGTCATTGCATCACACTGCAGACTCATAATCAGTCTGTGGTCTACCAAGACTCCCAAGTTATTTTCCATAGAACTGCCATCAGGCTAGGTGTCCCCCATTTTATATTTGTGTTTCTGATTATTCCTTCCGAGGTATAGCACCTTGCATTTGTCTACATTGACCTTCATCCTGTTAGCTCTACCTCAACTTTCCAGTCTGTTGAGATCCTTCTGAATTGCACTCACATCTTCCAACCTGTTCACAGTCCTTCCCGGTTTCATGTCATTCACAAATTTGCTCAAGCTTTCTACGCCAGCATCCAAATTGTTAATAAACACATTGCACAGGATCAGGCTGAGGACATAGCCTCATTTTTCTTTTTCCTCATGCTTTCCCTGTTTTAGGATCTGAAATGAATCTGGTTTTCTCCAACTATTCATTATTTAAGCAATTGTTCATTCACTTAAGTCAATCTACCTCTGCTTCTTTAGCTACACTGATATTAACATTAACAGTTCATATAACTTTGCTCAATGAGAGAGAAGTAAGTAAAAGAAAATTAAAGAAAACCTTCATATTCAACTGCTTAAACTTCCATCAAAGGGATAGATTAGTAGTTTTGCATAGCTTGATATTAAACATAAAAACATGAATTATAATACATTTAGAATCTTGTCCACTTTAAATGTATTGGTGGGAGGAAAGATTTGGAGGAAATTGTGCAGAGCCTTTAAGAAGCTGTTAAAAAATGATTTTGTCCTGCTTGCCTACTCTAATCCAACAAGCAGCTGGGTAGTTGCTGTAAAATAAAATCACTTTTTTGTTGCTGATTTTTTTTCTACCTTTTTTCTGCTCCCTGAAGTACTTACAATAGTGCTTATCTATGTTACTGTTAAGCAATATTCACTGTTGTAAAAGGAAAGTTTTGAAAGAGCAAGGCTATAAAACAGCCTTTTTTCCCCAGGAAACAGAAAAATTCACTGTAAAATGAGGGATCACAACTCTCAGGCTACATACAAGCATTGCATTTAGTTTGAGTTAACATACCTAACCTAACATACCTAACCAAGGTCTAGCTAAAAGACCTGGCATGCAGGTGTTCACAGGGCATAAGTTGCCCTAAAACCAGTGCACCCCATCTAAAGTTAATTCACCTCAGAGGTAAACTAACTTTAAATTGATAAAGGGTTAACCCGGCCTAGCAACAGTTAACCCAGTCTAGTGAATGCCTGTTCACATTCATAGCACAGCCCTGAGCTAGGAAAGCCCAGCCTCTCGCCACAGCTGTTATGTTGTTCTTACTCCCTTGACCCTAACTGACTATCCATTCCCAGACTGGGCAGCCCCCCTGTGGATCCACTGACTCCCCCCTTGACCCAGCAATCCCCCTTGACCCAGCAACCCTTCCCAAACCTGTCAGCCTACTTGATCCTGCCAGCCCTACTTTGCCCTCGAGTGGACCATGCCTCCACGTGCTGTTTCCTGTTTAGGTTTAGGCAGCTTAAATAAGCCATCTAAACCTAAGCCAGGCTCTGTGAATGCTTGTCCAAGAGTTTGGAAAGCAGTGGCAGGGAATGTCGATGGCATTAGGTACTCCTTAAAATTTTTTAAGGATCTTATCTCTACAAGAGCATAAAAGCCCTATTTCTGTAAAATTCCTTGCTCATGAAACCCTATACAAGAAACAACAAATTACTATTCCCTTTTCCAATTGGTTGAATTATTTCTTCATTAAAAATAGTTATATGCTCCACTTCTTTTCCAGAAACAATATGGCATTCTGACCTTCTCGGTTTGACAAAGAAATAAAGAATAGAAAAAGTAAGGGATTGCCTTCTCTGTACCTTATTTACACCCACATACCTTCTATCAGAACTGTAAAAAAAAAAATAATTAAAAGAGACTAATTTAGACTTTATACTGAGATCCTATGTTATATATACTAATTCCCCTGTCAGCTTCATGAAGAATGAATAATACTACGTATTGTTCCTTCAGACCTTCAGAACAGTATTGCTTTTGAACTGTTAAAGTTTTTAAGGATTTCTGGTTGTCACAGATTTCTGTTTCTGTGTGGAGAACAAGCCATGAATGGTTTAAAAATGTGCAACTGTCTTATATTGTATTCTAACAAAGGAATTGTCTTAGTTCCACTTTTTTGCTGAAAAGATAGAATTAGCTTTCTTTGAGTGAGTAAAACAGAACAAAATCAAGAACAAAACACAAAAGAAAGCCAGAAGTTCCATGAAATGGGTGAGAAGCAAAAATCGTTGAAGTGGAAAAGTTGATTACTTATCTGCAAGGGGTATAGTTGGTTTAACATGAATCAGCCTACACTTGCTTACATAACAACTCTCCCTACACCCTTGCATGGTTTAACACAGAACATAGCTGCATGCAGGGCCAGTGAGGGTGAACCAAAGCTCTAGTCACAAGGAGACTGAGGTGACCTTTTTTAGCTATGGTGTCAGATATTTTATCTCAATCCTCAGCTGAGTCTGCCAGCTGTATCTTTGAAAGTACTAGCATAGATATTAAACTACTGGAAATATAAAGGACATAGTTTCAGGGAGAAGTGTGTGACATGCTATTGACTAAGTGAATGACAAAATGCAATTGAGGCTTCAAGAAATATTTATGCACAGAGCATTCTGTTGAGTTAGTGAAATAAATGCTTGTCTGTATGGCTGGCTATAACATTTCTAAGGTTTTTTTTCACTATTAGCATATCATGCTTTGACATTAAAGTAGGCTTAATCTTTTCTGCTCTGTACTATTCCTTTTAACAGGCAGATATATACACTGAACAGTTAAACATATCACTTTGCTAGTGCAGAATACTTTTTTTCTGTGCTTCCCTGAGCTAGGCAGTGCAATGCACAATGCCACTTCAGCAAAAATGTCACTGGCTGTGATTTTATAGAGCCCTTTTTTTATTTGGGCCTTGACTCCTGGCTAGTTTAGAGCATGCCTACACTGCTCCTATGAGGAGCACAGATGCAACACCAAAAAAGCAGGCTTCACCCACTTGCAGTGAGCCAAAGCCTGGAAACTAGGCCATGCAGCTGGTTTAGCACGGCACTGGGAACATACCCAGCAGTGTCCTTAGGGTATGGACAGGTGTTCATTTGAAGGATTCAGAATTATCAGAAAAGCGTTAATGCTACAGCAACATAACGTGAAATACACACACAGCCATTCAACTGCCCAGTCATCCAGAGTGCCACAAAGCATGGCAAGAGCAGGTACTGCCAGTGCTCTGCAACCAGGGGGGCAGCTGTGCAGTCATCCCAGAATGCTTTACATGGCCCCCATTTGCAGAGGTTCCCAAGGACAACAAAGTGCAGAGGAAAGCACCAGTTGGCTGGTTGTTTAGGAAACCACAGCCATTAGGCAATCTTTCTTTTTCCCCCTTCTTCCCATGCTGAGAGTGCAGAGCCAGAGTACTGGTACTCCAGAGAGGCTGACATGACAGGAACAGATATACTTGGCAAGATGGGAGGACTCCTGCTATGGTTGTTTGGCAGGAAAAATTTTATCTTGTACACCAAGAAAGATGGGGCTAAACAGCAAGTCCACATGGTGACCTGTGAGCCCAGTTGGCCTCCCTGAGGCAATAGAGTTTGGCATCATGGGGGGGGGGGGGGGGGGGGGGGGGGG
>NW_017729022.1:18210092-18212848 GCF_001723915.1 Gavialis gangeticus
CGGTGTGAGAGAGAGAGAGAGCGAGAGAGAGCAAGCAGGAACAAAACTGGAGAATTAAGCCACGCCTGATGGCACTATACATAACTGCAGGTGTTATATGTGGGAAGTCACTAACATTTCAGCATGGAGCTGCCACATTTTTTCTGCAATAAACTACTCAAATGGCTGTATCCTCACTTAATGCTGTGCTAAAAAGACATATTTTTTCACTTTAAATATAATGTCTGCCCATGGCTTAGCACTCTATCTGAAGTATGTGTCTTGGTATGTGTTTACAACCACAGTAAGTTGGGCCCTAGCATGTGCTGAGTATGCTTCTTGGTGGTGCTCCTGTGTTTGCCATGAATGCATTGCTGACATGCTCTCAGAAACCACCTCTGTCCCCTGTAGCAGTTGAGAACAACTGAGCTATTTCTGTGTTTTACATCAGTAGTTTGAGGTATTTTGATGTACTAGATATTATTGGTAGAAAATCTTGGACATTTAAACTGGCTTTTCATGCTGGTCTGGTAAAGACCTAATTCACTGCAGTCACAATACAATGCAGAGCTCCTGGTTCCTTAATCTAGAAATGTAACAGAGACTATAGCTTTCAGTCAAGGCTGCATTTTATAACTGGGCTACATTCCATTTCCCTTTTGAAATCTGATTAGATGGTAAATTGCCAGATTTATTTGAAGCAAAGGAGAATATTTTTTGCAAAATTTGGCAAACGTATTTGAGTCATTTGAGATGCTGGTCATTGCAATTTGTTTCCAATCTGAAATAATGATAGTGCTCTGTTTTTGGACTCCTTTTCTTGTTGTTGTTTCCCCTTCAGAGTTTCCACGCACATAAATCTTGAAAACATCATACTGGGCCAAGTATGAAGAAAATAAGATTTCTGGTAAACACACTTATTAAGAAGTTTTCCTTTGGATAGGTTCAGTCTCAATCTTAATTCTGTTGATTTTGGTAGGAGATCACTATAGCCTCAGTTTTCAGTAGTATCAGGTCAGTTTTATAGTTTAACTTTTCAGGCACTTGGCATGAAACAGCTATGAAACTGACACCTTATTTTTACATTTAAATTTTATTGCATCTGTCTGGAAAAATGAGTATAATACATACTTTCTTTTTTCAAATCAAGTCTTTAAAATAATACTTTTTGCAAAGTTTTGTTCAGTGGCTAGCCTTTCTTCTTTCACTCTATCAGCCCAATGAAACCCCATTAAATAACAAACCTCAAAATAAAGTAGAATTTACTGACTACCTGCAGGCAGCCTTACTGTGGCTTTTTAATTGTTGTACATGGCTCAGGTACAGTATCACAGAGATAAGCATGTTAAAAATGCAGCTAGATTAGATAGATTTTGACATTGGATTGTGCAACAGTCAGTTTCAAGGACAGAAATAATAAATGTTTAAGAATTACCATTGGGAAACTGGACTCAGTTATCCATCACTGAAAGCTACTGGAGAAAAAATAGCTAATGGAAAATAAAATCTATGATAGTCTATCTCATCAGTGAATTATTTCAATGTCCCAAACAAAGATAATAGAGAGGTATGCTTACGTGCATATGTATATAATTTGTGCTTCTCAAAACTTTTCATAGCTCTTGAAAATATGTTATGGTGATGTTTGCTTTGTAAATAGTGCATTTGCAATTAGAGTTTCTATCCAGTTTTGAAAAGCATAAGGGAACACTGTACATAGTAAGTATTAGCTTGGATAGCTCTTCTCACCCCTTTAATTTAAAACAATGGGGTTAGAGCCAGCCATAAAGAGGCTTAGGCACTTCAATGCCAAATGCAACCCTCAAAACCCCATATAGGCTTCTCCCTAACCAAGGAAGTATCTATAGTCCATAGGTGCATACATTTTCCCCAGACTTCACAAGTGTGGCATCTGGACATCCCCTGAAGTGTCACAGTTTTGGTAGGGATGAGCAGTTTAGTGTCTAGTTCACATCTAATCCCGGTTAGGATTTGAAAACTAAGCACTGCTCTGCCAGGGAGCAGGAGGGCACACAAGCCCCCATGGCTCACCAAAAACATCCGGGAATGTCTCCTAGCTAAAAGGGAGGCATACACCCAATGGAAAGGATGGGCCATCACCAGGGAGGATTATACTACAGTTGCTAGGTGATGTAGGGGGGCAGTCAGGAAGGCCAACGCAGAGATGGAACTGGGACTAGCTTCCCGAATTAAGGACAATAAGAAGTTCTTTCTTAAATACATAGGGGGTTAAAAGAAGTTTCCGGGTAACGTGGGGCCCCTGCAGGACACATTAGGAAATCTGGTCGTCACACCAGACAACAAAGCCAACATATTTAACGATTTCTTTGTCTCCATTTTCCTAAGCAGGGACTGGAACAGTCACCCCCCCGCTGGGCCCCCCTCAGGCCCCAGGGGAGGCACACCTAGGCCAAGGGTTAGTGAGGAACTAGTTAGGGATCTTCTGAGGGACTGGTTGTATTCAAGTCAGGTGGTCCAGACGATTTCCACCCCAGAGTATTAAGGGAATTGGCTGAGGTCATTGCAGGACCCCTGGCACGGCTTTATGAGCACTCGTGGTGCTCTGGTGTGGTGCCAGATGACTGGAAGAGGGCCAATGTGGTTCCCATCTTCAAAAAGGGGAGGAAGGAGGACCCGGGAAACTATAGGCCACTTAGTCTTACCTCAATCCTGGGCAAGCTTTTTGAGAGAATTATTCTGGCACATATCCACGAGGGGCCAGCAGGGGAGATTATGCTGAGGGGCAACCAGCACGG
>NW_017729022.1:18213675-18254497 GCF_001723915.1 Gavialis gangeticus
CGGACTAGATGATCTACTCAGGTCCCTTCCGACCCTAGAAACTATGAAACTATATTATGTCTAGGGACTAGCCCAATTTAGCAGGCGCTCTCTGATCACACCTACCAAATTAGGCTTTGACCAAAAATAGATACCAGATACATGGCAGATACCAAAAATGGGCTGCTGTGAGCAGCTCCACCCTATCCCCCTTCTTCCTCTTCCCTCTCCTCCCTGTGGCCTTCCCTTCCCCATGCTCCAAGACTGCAGGGTTTCCCATGCACATTTCTCTTCTTGCCGGTTAATTAATTTTTTTTTTTCAGTGAGCCCACCAAAAGCATGGGACCCACTTGGGGATGGCCTGAAACTGTGGCTTAATTACCTTGATTAAACCTGGGGAAGCCATTAATCTATGCTTAATAGCATGTAGATTAATGGCTTGCGTGGGTTTAATCAGGGTAATTAAGCTGTGGTTTGAGGCCATATGGCAATCTTTAGGGAGCATTGGGACCGCTGGAGCCTCTTGACCAATCAGAGACATGACCACCCCCATGCTTAGCCCTTGAAAATGGCAGCCAGCCCTGGGATCTGCCCATGAAATCAGCCAGCTGCCTTTTCAGGTTTTGGTGTCTAAGACTATTGTGTGTCTACAAAGGATGGGGATATTTGCCCAGGTGCTACTGCACATGCTCTGTCTGTGCATGTAGGGCCATGCAGCCAAGCATAAAATTCCCATCTGTGTGTATGTTCCAAAAATGTCTTGTAGACAACCAAAAAATTACCACTTAGATAACCAGGAAGGGAATGAAATGTCACTCTTAAGTTACTTGAGAGTGGGAACTTTGTACACCTTCAGCAGTGCAGGGCAGTAATGTAATTAGGGGTGAATGAGCAGGGTCCCTGCTCCACATGCTGATTTAGAGGGAATATGAGAATGGTAGCTATTGTTCCTGCCAGCCAGGTTGCTGCTAGTACTGCTTCCATTGCCATTACCACTGGCCAGGGCAAAAAACTTCCTAATTATGTCTGTGAGGCAGTGCACCTTTTGTATATTGGACAAGTGCTTTCACTGCTGAACTATTGGATAAACAGGTACACTGCACACCTATCCTTTTTTAACAGAAAGATTGGAGTCTTCCTGGGTTTTGCAAGAGAGGGCTTGGACACTTAACTTCAGGAGAGGGTTCAGTGTTGGGAATAGTCATTCAGAAAGAGGTACCTCCCTGAAGCTGTAAATAAATTGTCTTAAGTCTGGAGAGAGGTAAGATTGTAAATGCATGCCACCATCTCAGTGTTTCCTGTTGGCTAGCTTAAATGCATCTCTATCAGTGTGTTTAACACCGTGAATTCTATTCTGTCACACCTAATTTTTAATGGATTTGGCTTTTAGTGACCTATTAATATTATATAAAAATAGCATTTTCATTTACTGGCACAATGGAAACTATGAAAGATAAACCACCAACCAGAAACTGGCCTGAAAAATTCAGAAATAATACAATAACAACATAGCTTTAAAACTTTGTTCAAGGAACGAGTTACATTATAGTTGCTAGATAATTATAATATAAGTAATTAGCTCTGTATTCTTTTTCATTTAGATTTAAATAATAATTAAAAATATACCATTCCAAGACTATAAGCACCCTTACACATCATTAACATCATTAAATTTCAGCAGGATTAAAAATAATCAGCTCAGCAGGAATTTTTTTCTGCCAGTGACCGAAAGAGACTTTTTTTCCTTCATCACTGTGAGGTGCATCCTGTCAGCATCCTCAAAAAATTCAAATAAGTAACTTTTGTAGAATGCCTAAGAAGACATGGATTTGGGCTATTTCTGAGTGGTATCTTGCTTGTACATAGCTGTTGCAGTAGGGCAGAAGTGAAAGTTGATGTCAGAACACTTACGGCTTTTTACTGTTAATCCCTTTATAGGATTAACAGGTGCCAGGTTACTTGTGATTTTTTAGTAGGGCTGTGCAAAGTTTTACCGGCTGTTTCGTTTTGACGCTGTTTTGACTCGTTTTGAGTTCAAAACAGCAAAATCGAAATCAAACAAAGGGCTTCAAAACAGCCTTGAAACAAAATGAGGCCAGTCAAAATGTTTCAAAAGTTTCTACACATTTCGAATTTTGAAGCTCAAGCTGGTCTTACCTTCAGGGAAACAGAAAGTAAGGGGGGGGCAATGTGGGAAGGATTGCTTTCATATTGACTGTGTAGCTGGCCAGTGACTCATCCTTCCCTGAGGTCCCTTCCAATCCTAGTGCTCTGGGGGAGGGCTGGAAAAACAGCATAAAAGGCAGCATTGTTTGAACTGGCCTGCTTTCTGTTACCCATGTCACAAGTTTTGGTTCTCAGCAGCCTGAGGTATGGTTTCCCAGAAACCCCTGGACCTATCTTCTTGGAAAATGGTAGGCCTCATGGCCTCAGCAGCAGCTACCATGCCTGCAGTTTTTACCCTGTTGTGCCTTAACACACATGTGACATGAGTTTTACTTGTCAGCAGCTTGAGGTGCAGTTTCCCAGTAACCCTTGACCTATCTCCTTGAACCGTGGTATGCTTCATGGCCTCAGAAGGGGCTACCATTCCTGCAAGTTTCATCTGAATCAGGCAAGAACTAACAAAGTTATAGATAGTTTCGTGCTTCCCCATTATATCCTATGGGTGAAACGTTGAAACAGTTTCGACAAAACAAAATGGAACGGTGGTTTTGAAACAAAATGAAACTCAAAATGAAACGCTGTCCTGTTGAAATGGTGAAACAGGAGTTGAAACAAAATGGTGCTGTTTCTCACAGCCCTACCTTTTAGTGGTAATTGAAACCTCAGCATTCACCAAAAGATTAGTGGGAAACCAGTGTGGATGCAGGAACACTAGTGTTACATCATCCCAGCAAGATGCTTAATCCTTAAGCCAACTGTTGCATTTATCATCAATTTCAGCATCTAAGAAATGTTTTATCACTGCAATCACTTCATCTTAAGGTGACAAAAACATGAACAGCAATGGAAAGACACAACCCAACCAAAAAGCCTCAACTTAGCCAGTGGCAAATGATAAAGGACAACATGCTTTTGCTGCAATAGGACTGTCAAACAGCAGCTAGGGATATGAAATCACCTCTAAATTATAAACCCTAATAACTAATAACAGGCATAACCCCTCAACCAAATGGATTGAAACTACCTCTGACATCTACTCCTGGGGTTTCCACCCAGCCCATTGTCATCACTTCAGCCTTGTCTAGCTTGAACTTTAGCCAGCAGGCTGTAGGCCATGCCCACGTAACTTTCATGATTTGGTGGTTGCAGTGGTATTTCAGGCAATGAATTTCTTTGAGCTATGCCCCTGTGGGGTGGAGAAATTCTATTATTCCACTTTACAGAGGAGTAATGCAAAGGCCCCGTTATGGAAAGCTCTTAAGCCTGAATGCTTTGCTAAATGGAGTGTTTGTACATATTTAAGTTCTAGATTGGATTTGGGCACAAGTGACTTGCCTAAAATTATACAGATGGCTTGTCTACATGTGCGTTTACTGTGCAGTTGTCACTTGCCTGGACCCGGGCCGTGGAGGTGGTGCTGTCGGTCCCCTCCATGACGAGCCGTGGGCAGGACGGGGGGGTGGTCACAGCCGCAGTCGCAGTCGCTTTGGGCAGCGGGAGCATGGTTTGGCATCTGGGCTCCCTCAGCGTGAGTCATAGCACAAGTCATTGTCCTGCCATGCCTAGCCTGGGCTCGGGCGGGCTAAATTGCACAACAAGTCTGCGTGTTGCTTATGTGCTGTAGCAGTAGTGTATGTTTCCTGCTCAATGCCTTTGAGTGTTATAATCAAACTTGCTAAGCATTAAGTGGAATCAGGTATGAATGTAAACTGAGCTTTATAGCGAAACAGCGCTAAGTGAAATAGTGTTAAGTGAGGTTTGCCTGTTTTTAGGAAAGAAAGTGTTTCAGTAGATAAGAATCAAAGATGATGATGTTAAAGGTCACTTAGTTCAAACTCCTGCATAGATGGATCATTCCAGAGAGATGTCTGTCATTCTCTTTTTGAAAACCTCCAAGGAAGGAGATTCTACTGTTTCTCTGGGCACCACGTTCCATCGTTCTACTACTCTTATAGTTAAGAAGTTTGTTTTTTTTTCTCTCTGAGTTTTAATTAAAATCATTTAAGTTGTCTAAACCCATTGTCTGATTTCTTGCTCTGGGGGTCCAGTCTTGGGCTCAGTATATTTGGGTTCAATTCCCAGGTAAACTTGGGGAAATTTCATGGGTTCATTTACTCATTTTCCCACTTCCCTACCTCACAGGGATATTACAGAATAATCACCTTAATGACTGTGTGCTGCTTAGATACTATATGCAACTCTGCTGCTTATCTGTTTAAACAGCCTTATTACTAAGAAAGCAAAACATCTTTCAACAGTTAGTCAATATAGTCATTAATAATTGTTTCCTACTGAGCAATGTCCCGTAAAAAATCTTTAAAAACAAAACTTAAGATGATAATTCTATAAAAAGACATAATTTTTGTTGGGGGAGACAATAATTGTGCCTTGATGACATACGTATTCCTTTGTAGCTAGTAAGACAAAGGCCCAGTGTGATTGTACTGTGGTACTTTGTGTCGCTTCTATGGCACAAAGCTGCCCCAAATCATCTTTTTCCCTCTTTAGTTTGAATGGTTGAATGACTTTTCAGTCATTTTCCTGTTACTTGATAGCATATGGAAGAAAAATATTGCCTTGTTTTACATCAGAGTAAGGATGCATGGTCAGTTAGAGCTCATCAATCAACATTTTGATTGGCTTTCTTTTAGTAAGGTGCAGTTGCACAGAAAAGCTTTTAGATATGCTGCATGCTATTTAAATATACCATATTTTCTCAATTCCAAGATGAGATTTCCCCCCCCCCCCATTTTTTCCTGTTTTGGAATCAAGTATAGGGCCATGCCACTGCTACCAGGCCAGGCTGGAGCTATGCTGTGCCCCAGGTTGGAGTGGACAGACCCTGCTAGTACTGGAGCAAGGATAAGCAGCAAGAGGCTGGGCAGAGGCTGTAGGAGGGAAGGAGTAGTGCAAACGCAAGGGTGAAGAGATGAGGTGAAGTGAAGTGAGGGTGGGGGGCCAAGGCCATGAGGGGAAGAGGCCGTGGGGGAACAGGCACAAGGGAGGCAGGCAGTGGGGTGGGCAAGAGGTGGCTGGGCAAGCTCTCTGTCTCCACACCACATGCCCCCCACTGCCTCTCCACCCTTACTGCCTAACCCCTTGCCATTGCTGTCCCTGCTGGACAAGTGAGAGTATGAATTAAAGATGATCCTCCAGTGCTTAGATTTTAGACATGGGAAATTATAACAAATATATAAATTTCGTCTGTATAAAGTCTAATTCTTGGGGGGTTGTCTTAAATTCAGAGTCATCTTAGATTCAGGTAAATATGGGTAAATTCAGGTAAATTATCCTTTTCTTATCTATAGAGGAAGCATCAGTACAATCATACAGTCTAGTCCAAGTGAAGAGCATTATTGCTTCTAAGGTACATTTATCGATGTGTATGATTTTTTGTCCCTTACATGATTGCTATGCATAAGAAGTTTATCAAACCCTATTCCTCTTTCTTAGGTTTTTCAACAGTGGTTAAAATGTATTTACAAGAGAGGATGTTTTTCCTTCCAAATCATGCTAACCAGCAGATAATTACATTTCCGTTATGCTTTTTTAGGAAGCCTAGTGATTTTTGATTAACTTTATTAAGAAATTTGTCTACTATAATGAACATTGAAATGCTTCTGCTTCATATTAGAGACATGTTAAATAAAATTCAGTGAGTGATTTAAAGGGTTTGAAAAAGTGTGGGACTGGATGGTAAAAGGTTTATATGGTCACCATAGAGTTTTACACAGAATACATCTGTCGGTTTCCCCTTGAGCCCATCAAAATCTCAAGAACATCTATGTTGCACTTATCTTTATCCTACGTGCCTCAGAGGATCTGTGTGCTTTGTTTTCTCTGTTTGCTTTTGTGTCTTACAGAGCTGACTGTGGAAAAGACATGCTATTTCAATTATGTGACTGCTGGGTTTGTTCATTTATAGCAGGGGTTGGGAGCCTACAGCCTATAGGCCAGATCCAGCCTATAGGCCAGATCCAGCCATGCTACTTCAATTATGTGATTGCTGGGTTTGTTCATTTATAGCAGGGGTTGGGAGCCTACAGCCTATAGGCCAGATCCATCCAGTGGAGCTGCTGGATCCTAGGGCTGTGCAAAACAGCACTGTTCTGTTTTGATGGGACAGTGTTTCATTTCAAGTTTCATTTCATTTTGAAACCGCTGTTCCATTTCATTTTGTCAAAACTGTTTTGCTGTTTTGATGCTGTTTCGCTGTTTTGCCCATAGGCTATAATGGGGTAACACAAAACTGCCTGTAACTTTGTCATTTCTTGCCTGATTTAGATTAAACATGCATGGATGCTAGCCTCTTCTGAGGCCAAGAAGCCTGCCAAGGTTCAAGGAGATAGGTGCAGGGGTCTCAGGGAGATTGCTCCTTAAAGTCTTGAAAGCAAAACTCATTTCATGTGTGTATGTTAAGGTGCAGCAGGGTGAAAATTGCAGGGATGGTAGCACCTGCTGAGGCCGAAGCCTGCCAAGTTTCAAGGAGATAGGTGCAGCGGCTTCTGGAAAACTGCACCTCAAGCTGCTGACAAGCAAAACTTGTGTCACATGTATGTCAAGGCACAGCAGGGTGAAAACTGCAGGCATAATAGCCCCTGCTGAGGCCATGAAGCTTGCCAAATTTCAAGGAGATAGGTCAAGACTTTCTGGGAAACTGCACCTCAGGCTGCTGACAAGCAAAACTCGTGACATGGGTGACAGTGTGTGTGTGTTAAGGCATGCCCTTACTGGCACTGGGGCCTCTACATGACATGGTAGTGTGCCCCAGTGAGGCCTTCTCCTCCCCTAGAGCTTCAGACTGGTCCACCACTTTAAGTGACAACAGGTAATAACTTAGTAAGCAGCACAGTAGCATCAGGAGCATCTCAGGCTGCTGTCACAGAGCCTTTCTTTCCTTTCCTGCAGGAGCTTCTTCTCCAGCAGCTGCCAGAGAACTCTCCCTGCCAGCCCCAGCCCTGGGGCTTAGATGTGCTCAGGGCCCGGCGTCCTTCTGGTCAGGTGCTAGGGGTGTTGGTCTAATATAAGGTGTCAGGCTACTTCCACCAGAGCATCAAGGGGGGCAAGATCCTGAGGGACAAACACACAGAACTGGACATCCCGCAGCACAAAATCATGCAGAATGTGGAGACTCAGTGGAACTTCACATACCTGATGCTCGAAAGGCTGGTGGAGCAACAGAAAGTCATCCATGAGATGGCCTTGCTTGGGGAGATTGGGATCTTAACAGAGCTGAGTGGGATATCATCTCCCAGATCTTGGTGACCCTCAAGCCCTTCTTAGCGCCTCAGTGCTGACGATGCCCTCCTTAGCCAGGTGATCCCTGCAGTGAGGGAACTTCAGAACGAAATGGAGAGCTTCTAGGGGAATCAATATTCTTGGCTGGGGCAAGCCTCTGTCACCAGACATACAAGCACTAGTGAGGTGGCTGAAGGAGGGCATCAAGAAACGGCTTGATCCTTTGGAGTCCAAGTCCACATGCTGACCGCCATTTGTGACCCGAGGGTGAAGGGCAGCATATGCAGCAGCCAAACCCTGAATCAATGGACAGAGGTGCTGGTGAAGACAGCCAGGGAGGCGGAACAGCGGAGGTGGGGGGGCGTGCAAGAGGGGGATCCACTGTCCCATGCTAGCATGCCATCCACCAGCCAGTTTTCACCACAGGCACTGGCAATGTAGGCCAAGGGCATGGCTTCCATGGTAGGGTCCAGAACCATCAGACCCCACCATCAGGCAGGTAGCACTCAGGCCTCAGTGGCTCCTTATTTCACCAAGGACGTGGAGCCACTGGTGTGTGACCCCTTGGTCTACTGGGCAAGCCGCAGCCAGATGTGGCTGGATCTGGCCATGATTGCCCGCAAACATCTGTCCTGTCCACTGACCAGTGTTCTGAGCAAGAGGGTGTTCACCATTGCTGGGGATATAGTGACACCCCATTGTACCTGCTTTTGATTCTGCTTTGGTGGAGCAGATGGTGTTCCTGAAGGTGAACCTCCTGCTGCTGGGGTTCCCCAAGCTCCAGGTACAGCTGGAATGAATGCCACCCTCCTCACTCCATCCACACCTATTTCCTTTTTTCATTTTTTAAAAGCCATTTAATGCCCCACTCTCAGAGCTGGAGGGGGTACTCACTGCATCACCAGCCAGCAGTGGAAGAACATGTCCCTGTTAAGCATCCATGCCAGGACAAAAATGGAGGTATGAGCTGGGTCTATGGGGAAGAAGGAGGCCCCAGGTTCTGGGCATGACCACTATAACTGCACTCTGCCAGGGTTGACGAGGCCTGGTGGGACTGCTGGCAGCATGGCAGCCCCAGGAAATGCCAGGAGCGAGGATCCTGCTGGTGAAAAGCAGATAGGAGGTTCCAAAACTTCCAGCTACCACATGCACACACACAGTCCTGACTGGGGAAAGCCCAGACCCATCACATCTTTGACAGGCCTAAGGCTTGCTGGCTGCAGTAGAGTTGCAAGGCTTCAGGTAAGCTCAACTTAGTTGCCTGGGATGCCAGGTTTTGGGTTAAAAACCTTTTCTCAGACTGCGTAAGCACCTGCAGTTGGGGGGTGTGTGTGTGTGTGCGTGCGTGCGTGCGTGCGTGCGTGCGCGTGCGCGCGCTGTTCCTGGATGGAAGGAATAGCAAAGAAGCCAGAGCCTTCATCAGCCACCTAGATAGTAGGTACAGTAAGTCATGAACCCAATATAGTGGAATTCTGATACACTACAACAACCTGCCAGACATCTGACTCCCCAGGTACCTCTGCATTTTTACCTGCACTGCTACATCCCTCTTACCCCCACACCCCAGCCTGTCCCTCACCCCCTGATGCCTCCATTTCCATTTTCACTGACTGGCTTTCTTGCCTGCATTGCATGCCAGCCTCTGGCTTCTTTACTATTCCTTCCATCCAGGAACAGCACACACACACACACACACCAACTGCAGATGCTTCCTCAGCCTGACAAAGGGTTTTTCAACCCGAAAGCTTGCTAAGATATATTTCTGTAACTAACTATTCAGTTGGTCTGCTAAAACATACTGAATTATATTGACTCAAAGGAAACGACCTTGCATATTTGTATAAATTGAGTAACTTTAAAAAGCCATATTCTGTTCCCAGTGCAACCATATTGACATGGTATAACAGCACAAATATTATAAATGAGTGTAGAACTTGACCTTACTAATATTAAATAAGAATATTCTAATGTAAATGCTTTCTGGAATCCTTTAATTTGACTAAATATGAACGTAGATAAAAATGCATAGTCTATACATTCTGTATAGGAAATTTTTTAGGAGAAAGTAGGACTTATTTTCCTTGAGCACATGGAAGATTGAGCACATTTCTAGTAATTATCTCACGTTAATATTATAGGTTGCTGTTATAGCTAATAATAACAGTTATATTTGTACTAGATATTATACATTCTGTGCATATACTAAACAATACACACACACACACACACACACACACACACACAGATTGAAATAAAAAAACAAGGAATTTAAACTTACACTTTTCAGCATACAGGGTAATTTATACATAGAACAGTTCAGAAGCTTAATGGCAGCAAGCTACAACCTCCAGAATTATGCCTCTAGAGCTGAACAGTGTGATGAATATGGAATGCACTTCTCTGTGCATGCACCCTTGCAATCATTTTATGTTCTGACAGGGTATGAGGCCCTTACCATACCTCAGTCACATGTGAGAGGAAAACAGCTCTTTGTACTCAAGAATTTGTTTGGAAAAGCTGGGTGTGTACAAGGGCTCTCCATAACCTAGGGGTGGGCAAAATATCACTTGTGAACTGCATCTGGCCTGCCACGTGATTTTCATTTGGCCTGCTGGCGGTGCTTACCAATAAAATGCATCTAGCCTAGATCCAAGCTTCCCCTACTGTGCTCACATGGGGCCAAGCCCCGCTCACTCCTTCACTCCCACTCTTGCCTGTGGGATGGCACTAACCTTGGCACCGCAGGTAGGGAAGCAACAGCGGGTGGTGGATAAGGGAAGTGGTGGTGGTTGTGGCAGGTGGCGATGGTGGGATAGCGGTGGTCGGCAGGTGGGAGGGGAAGGTGGGGAAGTGGCAGGGGAGGAGCAGCAGTGGCAGTGGGTATGGGTCAAAGTGGTGGTGGGTGGGGGGAGTGGCGGTGGCAGATGGGAGCGAAGTAGCAGCGGTGGAAGAACAGGGCCTGCACCAGTGCCCCAGAGGCAGGGCTGGGGAAGACCCAGATCAGGGAGGCAGGAGCATGGAGCCTGGGCTGCTAAGGGCACAGGGTCTGCCTGGCTCCCTCGTGTGGGAATCACATGCAGTTCCCAGGTTCTCTGGCTGAGCCGTGCATCTCTGGGGGAAGTCCTGCATGATGGAGCCGGTGGCCTACCCTGCTCACTGCTGCATGCAGGTCATGGAAAATGGCAGGGAGCTCCACATTGTAGAGCCGAGCTAGTTCTGCCCCTCTCCTTGCCACCCTGGCTGAGCCCCATGATCTGCACTGCTGGCTTCATCATGCAAGGCTCCCCCTGGCAGCACACATGATGGAGCCAATGGCCCAGCCATGTGCAGTCCTGGGGCTCACCGGGACTACGCGCTGCTGGGGGCTCTGCCTGCTGCTGCTGCTGAAGGCAGGGGTTGTATGCAATTGGGGGCATGTTTGGGGGGGCACCCCACCATACACATGCACCCACACCTCCCCACACACACCCTATACCCATGCCCCCAACCACTCTCCCCTTCTACACAGCCCACTATCACCACAAACCAACAGAACCCTATAAACTCCATAACAACCCACACATACACCCACACATCCCCGCAAACACCCCCCACAAACTCCCCATCCCCATCCCCACATCATATACATACACACACCCACACACACCTACTTCCCCCCATAAAGCCCATACCCACACTCCCCTCAAACCCCACACACATCCATTTACATACCCACACACATACATCCACAGTGCCCCACAAACCCCACACCCCACCCCTCACAATATACAAGAGTAAGACTTCATTTTGAGCTATTGTGCAATCACCTCTATAAATGCAATACAAACACAAATCTGGACAAAAATATATTTTTAAATAAAATTAAAATATGTTATTGTAGATGTTGATTTTTAGTAAATATTTGGGGGGTTTTCCTGGTTCCAAGATGGCAAACCCCCTTTCCAGAAAGAATACATTTGGGGGTAAGAGGAGAGACTTCTGGTGGCAAAGGTCAGGGGGTGAGGGGCAGACTTTTGATTCCAAAATGATGACTAGGGGGGTGGGGTACCTGTCAAAGGCACAGGCTACTCTTGTGGCCCTCGACAGCTAACCGAAACTAGTTAAACAGCCCTCTAGCTGAAATAATTGCCTACCCCTGTTGTAACCTGTCTCATTTTCCCTTCATCCCAGCAGACTAATAAAAGGGGAAGGTTTAGCCAGACCTTTTGCACATAAACACTTGGCTTGTATGTTTATGCAGGAACTGGTAAAAAACCTACCCAGAATGCATATGGTAAATTTAAACATACAACAAATGACATTTATTCAAAGCTACCACCTGCACATAAAGATGTTGTTTTGTAATATAAAGTTCCTCTAGCTGAGGTGGCCCAGCAAAGCAGTGGAGAAACATGTTCTCATAGTAGGAGTTACTTTAAGATATACATGTTTATAGTGCTGTAAATATGCAGTGCTTTACAAAATGCAATCTAACTCAAACCTTGATCTAAGGTTGTGTTTTTCTTACGGTTAGAGCAGGGTCTGGGAGTTTTACACACCCCTGAGCCCTAAGGAGTTTGGCAGCTGTAATCTCTAGGATTTAGGGGATTTTCACTGCGCATGGTTCATCCTTGCATCTGAGACGGGGCTCCGAACAGGAGGGGAGACCTGCTACATGTGTAAATTAAAGCTTGACAGTGACCAGCTTTAAAGTTAGTACATATTTTCAAAGTCTAACTTTATAGCTGGTTGGAGCTTTATTATGTGATAGCTACTTTGCATGTGTAACTCATCTCCAGGTAACTGCACAGTTAACCAGTTAATTGTGCAATACCCAAAACATTTAGAGGGGGTCTCAAGCTCACATCTCTCCCACCCAGGTAGAGAAGTTACTTCTATTTCCTGGGAACCTCTGTACAGCTTAGAACAGGGATCATCATCCTATGGGATATGGGCTGGAACTGATTTGTGAAAAGGTTGGATCTGGCCTGTAATCTGGTCTGTATTTTACTAACAGCTAGGTTACCTTCTTTCTTTTGGCTCTTGTGGAAGGATCCCTGTGATCCAATGCTTTCTTCTCCTACACTGCAGCCTTTGCTCACTGAATTAGGCACTCTAAATTATCCCTCACCACATCTTTTAAAGGAGTCTGTATGGGAGGGAGGTTAGTCCTGCTACACAAAACAGAAACAAGTGGGGTGTAGCAGGAGAGGGGCAGCCAGCAGCACCAGCTAATTTGCAAGGGGTGGCTTATAGTAAAAGGTTGCCAACCCCTGACTTAGAGCATATCTCCATCTAATCTTTGAAACTCACCTCTTGGAACAGGGCTCAGCCGCCTAAGAGATGTAGGCTGGAACTGGCTTGCAAAGAAGCTGGATCTGGCCTGCAGTCCAGTTTCAGAACTACCCCTTCTGTTTTCTTAGTTTAGATCCTTCCCCCTTTCTAAGCAAGCACTCTCATTCTCCCAAAACCATCCAGCTACCCAAATCTACCAGCAGCAATATGGGGGCTGCTGTGCATATTATAATCAGCATAGTTTCCAGAATTTGGAAAGGTCCTATTCTGAGCAACAGTCTATGGTAGCAGTGGATGAGACTATATTAAAATACAGTGCCCAGGCTATGGATCATACACTGTAGTGTAGTGTAATGTAGTACAGTACAGTACAGTGTATATGAGATATTCCTCCCACATATGCTAGTGTAAATCCAGGTCAGTGTAGTAAAATATAAGGATGATTAGAATCAGGTAAAGCATTTTAATGTGTCTGATTGCAACAACATTTTAGGGTTTATTTAACTTCACCCAGATCAGGTGACCAGCCAGTTCTGGTTTGATCTAGAAACAATATAAGATGGAGATGCTTTCTTATGTATGTAGCACCTTATTTCAGACAAGAAAACCCACCTTGTACAATTCTCCACAGATACTTCTATCATTGTCCTTAATAGAAAGAAAATCCCAAATCAGAATTTATTTCTTCATTACCAGTTGTCTAGTGGTTGTTTTTATGGATTTCAAACACCCAAGATATGCAGTATTCACCCCAGACTCATAGATGCAGATCTATAAATGCTATGGTTTGTAAATTCACGATGTGCAGTGGAAGGCCTTCATATGCTTCCAGGATTGTCTTTGCTATCAGCTCATGGAACTGTTTGTGACAGACTGCCCTGCTCTCGCTTCTCACATGGAACTTTCATGAAGTCCAGGAAAGTAGGCTTTCCTGAAGTCGAGGACTTCTGTATTGCTGACTGACTTGCCGGCTTTACGGCAGATGGTGAAGATGATCAGCTCGGGGTCACTGTCACCCAGCTTCCCTTCTATTGTTAGGTCACTGATAAGGTCGTCCCCCGTTGCCAGAACCAGGTCGAGTAGCACTTTACCTCTCGTCAGCCCGTAGACTTCCTGCATCAGATAGAGGTCATCCACGCATGAGAGAAAGTTTTGCAACTGCTCAGATTTGGCTGAGAGCTCTTCCCGTGAGATGTCTGGGTAGTTGAATTCTCCCATGACAACCATGCACCAGGAGCGTGCGGACTCAGCCAATTCCCTGGTGAACTGGTCAAGCTCTTGGTCCTGGGTAGGAGGTCTGTAGTAGACCCCACCATTGCATCCCCTGTGCTGGGTTCCCCATGGATTTTAACCCACAGGGTCTCCAGTCATCCACCCTGGGCTCCAATGTCAGCTTGCAGGGATGCATAGTTTTCCTTGACATAGAGAGCTACACCCCCGACCCTTTTGTCCACCTGATCCCTTCTATACAGGGTATAGCCGTCTAAAACTTGTGTGGACTTTAGAGACAGTAACCAGGAAGGGGTAAGAAAAGGTGTTTTGTGGAAACAATTTAGTGTCGTCTTAATCTGGAAGATGTACAAGCATAAATCCTATTTCACCCTTAGGCACCTAAGTGCTATTTTGCCATCTAAACTTACATCTGTAAGTGGCACTTATTTTCACTTATATGGCTTTTAGCTCCCATTACCACCTGCCCAGCTAGATCCACCTTTCTGAGCCTACTCAGAAGGGATCCACTGCAGCCACACTGCTACAATCTTCATGCACCTGGGAAATGCATGATTCCATGTAAGCTCCCAAATCTATAGTTAGAGGAAAGGAAGCACGACTAGAGACTGATGATTAAGGCCATCCCCATCCTCCATACTTACTGGAAGTGTAAGGCCAAGGTTCTAGGCCCTCCTCAGGGTTTTACTTGATCTCTCACATTTCTCAGTAAAGTGTCCTGTCACAGGCTATGGGGTAGACAGAACCAAAAGCACTCCCCTGGTGAAGCTGAATCAATCATGAGGGAGCCCAAAGGGAAAGCTGTGTGGACTCGGGAGCAAAGGCTGGCAGTTTTCTTTGTGGCTCAGTCAAGGTGTCTGCTTCTGCTTCTGCTTCTAGTTCTGTCTCTCTGCATTAAATAGACATCAGATAAATTTCATCAACCTTAGAAGGTGGCAATAGCATCTAAAATCTGTATCTGTATCAAGTGATACTTATGCCACTTTACATGCTCTAAAAAATTTGTTTTTTTTCTTTGCAGCGTGGGGAGGGAGGGAAGGCTGGACATTGTCCCAAGAAAGGAAAGGAAAACGAAAATGGTACAAGTGTGTGTGTGTGTGTATACAGTAAAAGCTGCGTTAACTGGCATTTTACTAATGAATACTTTATTAACTGGAATTCAATAGATCTGCGTGGGGCAGGGCAGGCTGCCGCTGTGGGCGGGGCCAGGGTAGTGCTGGGCTCTTCCTGGCAGGGGTGGCTGCGCTGCGCTCCAGGCAGGCAGCAGTGGCACTGGGACTGGCCCGCCTCATTGTCTGGGATGCACATGGCACTGCACTACTCCTCACCGCTTTCGAAACAGCACCAGCGAGGCTCCAGGAGGCACATCCCAGCCCTCACCCGCAGCCCATCCTTACCCCATGCACTGATAAAAGAAAATAGATCGAAAGAAAGGTATAACTCTCAGATAACCAGAATTTTTAGATAACTGGCACCCCCCTTACTCCACTTATTCCTCATAATAAAGCTTTTACTGTATATATGTGTGTGTGTGTGTGTATGTATGTATGTATGTATGTCTGTACATATATATTTGCGAACATCTGGAAAGACAAGTTTTTCAAGGCAGAAATGGACTGGGAATAAATGTTGACATTATTACACCTTTCTAAGATAGTAGCTTCTAATTCAGCTAGTGCCAGGCTACTTATTGGGAAAGTGATATAACCCTAAAATGGGTCCTAAGGCTCCAAACCAGCAGTGAGTGCTCATGGACAGACCCCTACACTGAAATGTATGTAGGAAAGGAAGTGCCCATACATTCTATTAAAATTTAAAGTTATTACAGTTTAAGGTTTTAGTAGCTTTAAGGCAGATATATATATTTTAAAGGTTATATTTAATATATGTGTATACTAAAATTGAGATTTGGATATATAAAGAAAATGATTATTGCCTTGTGGTTTGAAAGAGCAGTCTTCAGTGGATTATAATGCTTTCCAGTTGTGAATATAGGCATTGTATTGTATATATTATATTGCATTGTATTCTCAGGAGCCTTTCTGATGCAAAAAGCCTTCTATTATAAACATCTTTGTTTTACTGTTTGATATACATACAGTGGGTGTGTGTGTGAATGTATACATATAATGTACATCTTTTTACACATTATGCACAACTTCATGTATTAAAATTCTGATAATATCTTGTTTTTGTGTATAGGTTGACCTTCAGTAGAAATTATAAAGAAATCTATGATAGTACTCTGTATATGTATCTATGTGTCACTTTGGAAAAGCATGACTCATGACTTCTTGCTCCTGAACTGATTAAACTTCTATCCTGAAAGTGACAACAGAGTCATTGTACAGATTGATGCTCTCAATATCCTACATTCAATAGAGTTTACTTTTGATTTATTAAGCTTCCAGGTAAACATGATTTACTTAGTCTCTTGTGCAAGTATTTTCACCATGCCCTTTTACTAATTGGAAGCATGCAAATATTATAATTTTATTTCTATTCCCTTCAAGTTTACTATACATGATCAAACAAAATGTATTTCAGTTTATATTATAGCTATTGTGTTGGTTTTTTGAGAATACTGATTGTTTTGATCTAGATATTCCAACAATTAGAAACAGTAGTGAACTTGTTTTTCTACATGCAACTGTACTTGACAGAAAAATAATCTTCAGTGCAAAGTTTTTCCTTCGATGCAGAAAAGTGAATACTGACACCTGCAACAAAAGCCTCTTTATTTTTGTTTGTGTTTTGCTTATTAACAAAGAAGGTTTGAGAGGAATAAAGTAATCTGATGATTAGTATGGTAACAGATTAACAGATGATAGGTTTTGACTGCAGATTGTGGAAGTTATTTCAGAGTAACCAAGCCATTTTTGTGTAATGAACTAATATTATGTCCTGTTCATGTTTATATTCTGCCAAAAAGAGGCAATTTATTAGCTAAAAAGACTACTACTGTAATAAGTAGGTTTCACATAATTAGCAGGCTGCTCCTCCTCAGAACTTCAATGCACAATTTTGCTTTTTAAGTTAGAATGACAGTTACGGCCAAATGCATGTCAGGACCATCCGTATGTGTGAGGTAAAAGGGTTTCCTTTTGTCTGCTTGTTCCAAAGAACATTATCATATTCATAACAAGCTATGAGGTTGTATGAACTCTAACTAAAAAGCTGTAGAAAAATAATTGTAAGGAGAATACTGACTGTGCTTTCACTCTGAACTTTAAGGAGAGAAGATTTAATTTGATCACCAAAGACTGCTATGCCCAGTAAAAGTACCTCATAATGAGAGGAATCAGGACTCATGGTAGAGGTGATATCTTTTATTAGACCAACTAGAGATAATGAGAGGGTTATTTCATGAGTAAGGAAGGGGATTCAGATAATTAATCAGATGTCATCCTTGTCAAAAGGGTTTAGCCCTCAACTTGGCTCTGTCTGTTGCCAGGCTTGCCACTGAGTTTGTATGTAATCCAGTCCAATCTTTTGTTGTTGTACCATGTCTTCCTCTGATGCCTCTTTCTCTTTCTTGACATACCACTTCCTATTATAACCTTTTCTAGACTCCTTCCTTGTGTTCTCAGAATGTGCCCATTGGAACTTAGTATCTCCTTTTTCACCATTTGCCTCAATTCAGACCTGGTTCTAAGTTATAGAACACCGATTTGTTGGATCTTTTTTGGGCTCCAGGAAACATTCAGTATCCTTCCATAGCACATCATTGCAAAGGCTTGTAATTTTCTCTCTTCTTTGAAAGCATCCACCTATATGTTGTTGTCATCCATATGAATGTTTGTTTTATTAGTCATCTGTCTACTCATTCATAACACATTCAAACTCTCAACCATTGTGTAAGCTTTACCTAACCCATTTCTGACTTCATTAATGAATTTATTGTCTTCTATAAAGATTGCACCCAAATACGTAAAATTTGAGACTTGTTTTAAGGGCCCTTTATCTGTGTCAACTCTGATTCTTTCTTCAGTTATTTTTCCAGTGTAGTCATCAAGAATGTTAACCATGATGCCATTTCTTTTCTTGCCATAACTAATTTCTGACTAGGTCTTTGAGGTCTCATAGAATAGTGATAGTCAAAATGATATCATTTGTATTGGACAAATTACTAGCCTTCTGTCTCTGACTCAGACCCCCTGCAACTGCCACTTGTTCTTTGTGTGTGATCAACTGATAGATTTTGAAGAGTGACAGAGACAGAATTAAGCCTCAAAGTGCTCTCCGTACTTTGAAGCATTCTGTCAATTCAGTCCAGGACTCCTGACTATGGGTTTCTGTCTTTTATATAGTTTATGCAGCAATCACATGTGGTGAGAAACACATCTCAAGCATGTCCCCCACTGAAATGAAAGCTATATGGAAGTTGACAAAACAGATACAAAGCTTGTCTAAACTCTCGTCCTTTCTCCATCACAGTTCACAAATGCATCATCTATTTTCCTGTCCCTCCGCCCTTTCAAAATCTTTCTTGCTTTGTTGTAATCTCTCTCTTATTCTGTATTCTTTCCAGAATGGTCCTCAACAGTATTTTGCTTGAATGAGACACCTATGGAAACATGTAATTGTTTGAGCAGTCCTTTGGATAACCTTGTTTTAATATTGATACATAAAGGAATAAGATATGGTTGCCTTTCATAAAAATATGGAATTAAATTGAGATTCGGCAACACCGGAGCCTAAGGATTTAATATGTTCAGTATATCAAGATGACCTGGAAGAGACTTCAGTACAAAATTATGTAACATCTCTTTTATCCTTTTGAGGTTGGTCATCCTTCATATATACTCACCCAAGGTCACCAACTCTTCAGTAGCTCTGCTTTAGACAAAGATTATGACCTTAACATTGTACACAACTCTTTCCCTGCGTTTCCTGAGGATTTAGCAGATTACAGAATTTTAAAAAATGTACATTGATATTGGTTTACATAATCTTTGGATATTCTATAACAAAGTTTAGAGTTTATCATAAGGAAGCAGCTTATTATATTACCTTGTCTGTAAAACAGTTAGAACTGTGTTAGAACTCTCTCTGAAAGATACAGCCACATTATATGCTCATAGAAAAATGGGTCTTCTGTTAGTAAAAACTTCCTCCCGTACAGAAAAAGGAGGTTTTTGATCTCCCCAGGTCTAGTTTCTTACAATAGCTGCAAAGTACACAGTATTTGATTTAACCTATCTTGTTCTTTAAAGTTAGTTTGTATATACATTGTGGGGTCAACTTACTAATGCTTGGACAAAGTACATAGTACATTAGAATTAAACATCCTCTTTGGAAGACAAACACAATCATAAGTTTTTCCTTCCTTGTAACTGTTTATGATTATAACCTTGTCAGTGTCCTTATTTTATTAGTTTTGGCACACACTTCAAATGAATTATTTTATTGTCATGGCTCAGACTGGACAAACAAACACTATTTTTGTACTTAAGTGTCCATCTCTTTAGCTGTCAGTTCCAGGTAACACACTATATAAATAAAAGTAGTTATTTTACATTCAACATAACTCAGTTAAGAAATATCGAAGCATGTATGCAAAGAAAAAACATTATATTTATGGGCTAGATATAATAGTCAACAAGTCTATAGTGCAGTTATTAGGTGATTGGAGATACTGACTTGGCCAGACAAAAGATTAATAAAATGGCAGGTGTTATATTAGCTTGTTACCATCATAAGAAAATATTATAAATGAACCAACCATTTCCCACTACTATAATAAAATGTTTTGGCTTTTTACCACTCTTCCAATTATTTTGTGAGGTCACATCAGTTCAGCTGTCATATGTATTTCTTCTTTTTGGAATATTTCCCACCTTCCCTGGTATCAGTCAAGACAGATAGTAAAATATGTCTCTGTACTATATTTGCAGGAATATGCTGTATTATTTATATTATTGTAAATTTTCTATATCTCTCAGTTAAGCAAAATACAGACTTCTTTGTTTTGGGAACTCAGTGGTTCATATTTTCACTGGAAACAGAACAACATATTTATACTTTTTTAGCAGATTTGTATTAGTTAGGTTTTCAAGTCAAGTTATTTACACGATTTTAATTCTAATTTTCATATAAATAAATGGCTCACACTGTTATATCTCTCTGATCTTATGATAGCTATGCTACCTGGATCATTTTTTTCTGATCAATACTGTCTGAATTCTGTTCTCTTTAGACTGTGTAATATTACTCTTGCTTTGTAGAAATTTTTAAGTAATTTATTTTTAAGATGGCTTTCCTGATGGTAAGTTTTTGATTGTTTGTACATACTGATGATCTTTTTTCTCTATAATTTTGTATTAATTTCAATTCATTTATTGTTTCTTCCTCAATGTTTTTAGTTTTTCTGATGACTTCATTTAAAACATTCTACATATTTAAACATTTTTACCAGTTCTACTGATTCCCACTCCCACCTCCCCCATTATATTGCAAATAAAGGATTTTTTTTCTCCAAATCACTAAATGCTTGCAAACCAGTAGAAAGATTCAGAAATTACAACTGTTTAAGTGTTTGTAGTTTTGTGGTTATCTTATAGCTTTGACCTATAATTTGAATCCAGTCATGTCCTAAGAGAGAGAATCTAGTTCACTGTACCTCCTATTACATAACATGAGTAATAGACATTTAAACATTACATAGTAATATCTATTGCAGTAACTACAAGAGGAAAATAATGAATGAGCAGGGAGACAAATGCCTTCGGATGCAGATGTAGTTCTTAATCTGGATTGCAACCGGGCATAGGAAGGAACTCGTTGCCTATGTGCTTAGACAGGATCACTTATGAGCATGTGCAGAAGCACATTTAAGAAATCTTTCAGTCCAAAATGTAACCACTGAATTAATGTAGGTGCCTAATACGTTTTGTGGCCACTGGAGTGAGGTTAATCTAGATTGCTTTTTGGAATATAGGCAACTACATTTCAACTAAGTCTCATTTTGGCACCTATGTGTCCAATATGGATTTTACTTTCTATCATTGTCTTTCAGAGGGAAAACATACAGATAGTGTATTCATGCATCATTGTTTAATAAAAAATATAAATGAAAGATGATGGGCTGGATTTTAATCTCAGTTTTGCTAGTGAAAGCATAAAATAAATGCTATAATTTTTAGGGAGATTTACTATAATATGGGCACATCTACATGTGCATTAAGACGCTTTTTCTAATGTGCATTAAATTTAGTACCTCCAATGTGAGATACTAAGGAAATGCATATTAAATTGACTTAATGTACAGTAATGAATGTGCATAGTTTTTAAGTGGCACTTAATGTGCAGTAGCCTAATTTACTGCATATTAGCATAATTGCATGATTTCTTACGTGATACTTCAATGCACAGTAAAATAGGATACTGCGCATTAAAGCACACGTGTAGACACACCCTGTGTCTGGGATCAGGGGTGGAATCTATTGCTGCTTTATAAGAAAAATATTAAATTGATGTGTATGAACATGTGTTTTTAAGTAAACATTGGCACTTTTAAAATTACAGATTTATATATAAAAATAAGTTTGAAACATGAAAGTTCTCTTTTAGGAAAACTATTCTTTGCTGGTGCTGTAGGTGAGAGTAATATTCTCTTTTATCCATAATTTTGCAAATGCCTCAATATTGAGAAAATATTGAAATGACTGATAGTGGAAAATTATCTGCTTTGTAAAGACTTTGTTATGCATTTTTCAAACAGCATATAGGTGACATGGACAGGTGATATATTCTATTAATGCTGACTTGAAACTTTAGCTCTTTCACTATATAATGCTGCAATGCCTACCTCTCCCCAAAAAACAACTCCCACATTATTCCAAGGGTATAAATAATTTTCGCAAAAACTAGTTTAAGTCCCTTCAATAATCTTGGGTATTTTTTGTTCTAGAAAGTCAATCGCATCTCAAGAAGCGTAATCTGGTAGTAATACAAAAAGACAAGCAGTATGCATGCTTCAAAACAAGTTTGTGAAGAGTTAAAATATTAAGTTTAAATTAGCTCAGTGAGTTTTCAAGACTCCAGCTATCATAGTTAATGATGCTGGAATAATACCAGAATGGTATTTAAAGAATGGTAGGAAAGATTAGAAATAGACTTATACGTAGATCAGAATTTTTGCAATTCAGACAGCCAAGAGTTTGAACTGTAAAGAGTGGGGTTAGCTGATCCTATTTAAGCAAGTTTTGTGGAAAGCTTGATTGGTTTGAATTATTCCAAAGTCTGGCAAATTTTGAGATGGACTTGATCAACTTGTTAAAATGGATTATTCCTTCAAACCTGACCACTGACATTTCCAATTTAAAAATTAACATTTCATTTGGATAAATGAAGTCCAATTTAGTTAGGATATCAATTTTTAAGTCCATAAACATTCTATGTGCTGACTTTTCTGAATTAAATCAGTATTGCAAGTAATTTATGGCCTTCATATCTAGTTATGGAGTACGTAGTACAATGTGGCCATAATCCTGAATGTAATGTAAAAATGAAAGGGTAGGTGAAACCATACATTTTATAGATCTACCCAAAAAAAAGGTCATTCTTGAGATATGATCTACTCAATTCAGTATCTAATACTTGAGAATTTTCCAGTTCATGGTAAGCAAAGATTACAGATTTTAACTGAAAATCATCAAGCTCTTTTCCTGACAAGTTAATCTCTTTTTATGAGTTATGTAAAAATGTGTGGCCAAAATTCAGCTAAGTTTATTCATAATTAATTTGTGATAAATAATTTTCAAATTTTCTTTGGTGCAAATACTGGAAGAACATGACGCTACTTGCATATGAAGTACAGTGAAAAGAAAACCCAACAGAATATAATTAAATTAATAAAGATAAATTATGCTTTTAGTCATCTGAACTCTGACTGAATGAACGGTGACAGCACTTTTATTCTTTGCCATCCTTGCTTAATTGTTTGTCAGTGATTTACCTTTTTCCACTTTTCGTTTTTCAGAAATTCTCCATTTGTATGCCCTCTGTTCTCTTTTCACATTTAATTTGACACTAGCTGTGAAATCCTGGCCTTACTCTAGTCTGTGACAAAGCTCCCACTGGCTTCATTGGGACCTGAATTTAAATCTAAATCTTCTTTCCATTATGTGGATGACACTGCTTGATACATGTTACAAAATGTCTAGCTACAGTGTTGTAACATCCCATGCAGATGTACTATTACTTTGATATTAATCCTGAACAGAATCATGAAATACTGCTATAAAACATATTCCTGTAAAAAGAGCAAGATGTCTCCTAAGAAATCCCTTTTCTCCTATAGGATTTGGACACAGCAAGATATAGCAGTCCAGAAAATATATATGTTTTCAATAATGCTTTTACATTACTTTAGGGAAGATTTTCACAACCAGAATTTGATCTCACAGGCTGAGTCTATATGAGATGATGACTGTGCAGTTGTTACTGCACAGTCATTTAGTACTTGCATACACAAGTACTAAATGACTGTGCATTAACTGGCATTAGTGCACAGTAGCATCCCTGCACAGCTTCTTGGTGACACTGAGTGCGCAGTAGCTCATTACTAATGTAGAGTAGCTCGCTATTTCTATGCGCTAGCATTGCATCACACTTTGTGCTGTGCGATGTTACTGCACATTAGTAATGAGCTACTGTTTAGTCAGCCTCATGCAGATGTGGTAACAGTGGTGTCACAAAACTGATTTCCATTTTCACTGATTTCCACTTCAAATTTAGTTTCTAGTTCTGTAAAGTACTTAAGCCTGTGTTTATGAGCTTGGCAAACAGTGAAGTAATTAAACCATGTACTTAACATTAAACTTGAGATTAAAAGCTTAACTGAATCAGAGGGTTTACAGTTGAGTGAATGGCATTTGAATGACATTTACCCATATACTTCAGTGGATTTCAATATTGTGCTGAGTGTCCTAATCAAGTCTAGGCCTGACATCAGAATCAGGTAAACCCCAATTCTAAGGTCTTAAATGGAGAATATAAAATTTTGATGTTTTAAATGGAGAATGAAGTGAAATATTCACTTTACCTTGGTTCTCTGGACAAAGATGAATTTTGCTTAATATTAATTGAACATCTTGACTTTTAATGCATATTGAATATGAATTCAATATTCCCAATATCACAAAGCATTTGCACCTTTAATTATCCTTGTATACCTCACTGAATTGGATTCTTCCTTTCACTCAATGATTGCTATTCTGAGGACCAGCACTTCTTCCCCACATCAAGTCAATAAATTCCCCAAACAGAAGCTTTTATTGGTTTGGGACTTTTTCTCTTTCCCATTCCCCTAGCCCCCTTCCCACCCCCTTCTTCCTCTCCGGGTTGGCATTAGGGGTGTGCGAAATGGACAGTAGTTGATTCGGATTTGGATTCGGCCTGATTTAGGGGACAGTGATTCAATTTGCTGATTCGGATTGGTGTCCCGATTTGATTCGGCTGAATTTGAATCTGAAGATTTGATTCTGATTCAGAGAATCAGCGATTCAGACATAGACACAGCTTTATATGTTTTTTCTATGTACCTTGAGGTACCAGGCACAGCTCATGAACCACTGAGATGATGGGGTGGATGGAGTGTCCCACAGGAGCACGGGGTGGGTCCCAGGGGGGGTGCTGTCTGCTCAGCAGTGGACCCAGAAGTCAACCAGAAGTACTTCTGGTTCACTTCTGGGTCTGCTGCTGAGCATGTGGGGGACTTCCCTGCCCCGAGTCCCCCCAGCTTGGTGATCAGCCATGGGGGGATCCTGGGTGCCCCCCCAGACCCAGGAGGCAACAGCTGCTGACCCAGTGGGGGGGGGTCCCCCACATGCTCCATGGTGGACTGGAAGTACTTCTGGTCCACTTCCGGGTCCGCCACCGAGCATGCGGGGGATCCCCCTGCACTTCAGTGGGACACTCCATCTGCCTGACAGTGTCAGCATTCACAAGCCACGCCTGATACCTTGAGGTATGTAGAAAAAACATATAAAACTGTGCCTATGGCCGAGTCATTGAATCTATCCGAATCAAATTGGAGGCTTCCGATCCGATTCGAAGAGAATGGATGTCCTGATTTGATTCGGAGATTCAGCCCTGAATCAGGCTGAATCTACTCCGAATTGAATCAGCGACCGAAGCTTTGCACAGCCCTAGCTGGCATATGTGAACCTGGCTCTGATAACATTCTGGAGGGCTACCTAGAAAACTCTTCTTTTTTCCCTTAATTTATAGATGGGGTGAGCTGCAGACTGTTAGAATACTATGCTTTGGATGGGTGAGGAGGTGTTATTTAAGCATGGTCTTTGCCAGGACATATTTATATAGTAATTGCTACAGCAGGATAAGCAGCATAATACAAAATTTATTGTATAACAAAGCATATAAAGTGTGTCCATGGTGTGTTGCATATAATTGGTGTGCTGTTTAATATATATACAATGTATTTATAATTGGTTTGCTGTTTATATGCAACATAATTGGTTTGCTGTTTATTTTACATAGTATATATAATATGTAAAATATATACATATATAATATGTAAAATAAACAGCAAACCAATTATATTGCACAGCACTAATATTGCACCACCAATAAGCACACCAATTGATATGTGTGTGTGTGCGCGCGGGCGCGTGCGCTCGCATGTGTGTGTGTGTATAAAATAAAAGTAAATATATAGGACAATTCTCTTTAAAAAAAAATCTATCTTCTTTTGTTTAACATCAGATGCCTTTAGTAAGACTTTTGAGTCTTTCTTGCTGTCACTGTCTTAACCACTAAAATGCAGAACTGCTTTAGTATTAGATAACACAAGTGAGTGCAATAATGTTACATAGAATTTGGTCTCTTACCTATCATTAGCCACTGGTGTAGAAATTAGTGGAGTCTTGTTATTTTCTTAGTATAATTTGTTTTATTTGCACTGTTCGCCAGTACTAGAACAGAATTGGTCAACCAGCATGCAGGCAATTTTCTAAGGAATCATAACCAAAATACCAATGATTAGTGCCTTAGAAGCACCTTTTTGCAAGAATAATAGATTATAACAAAACAAAGATGGTAGAGAACATTTTTCCTATTTGCAACCGTTTCTCATCCCCCTACATTTCCTCATCTCTTCCTCACCCCCTAACAAAAAATATTCTAAAACTACTGAAAAGTCAGCATGAGGTAACTTGTAGAAGTAATAGAACTGGTATGTGCAACAACAGCATACGGTGACTCCGCCGTAACTATATACCACAAAAAGTCTAAACAATGTATTGCTCGTAGCCCTCTAAAAGAAAACAAAATGTAATTTCTGCATCTTTTATACATTTTTTTATATTGCAGAATGTTTGTAATCATTTTGGGGGGGGCAGCACAACCAACAGACTTCTGATTTCATTTGTAATAATGTGACACCTTTGTTTAGGATTTAAGCATACTATTAAAGTATTCAGATCACTATAACTCAAATTTCTTTCTCACGTAGATCCCAAGTCTATAAACAGTCTGTGAAGCAGATCCCTGTACAAATGAATTTGAGTTGTACTCTTGAGGTAGTTAGGTGTTTTAAAAGTCCTACTTTTAACTCACAGCTGACTTAAACAAGGGTATTATCTGAGCTCTGGCACTGAATTATTTTGAGACTTGGGCAAGTTATTTAACCCCATCTTATATTAGTTTCCTCATCTGTGAAAGGGGATAATAATGCTTAATGGATTCACAGGGGTATTAAGAGGCTTAATTCATTTATATTTATAAGCTCTTTATGGTCCTTGGCTTATCCTGCAGGTTTGGAATGCATTATACATGTGCCAAGTATTAATGCTATTCTGTCTTAATTAAGAAAAGTCTTTTTTGTCCCAAATTCTATACTCCATAGATGAATAGCTGCAGAGTCAAGTGGTTATATGACATATTGAGGGCAAGAAAGATGCAAGCAGAGAAAAAATGATTTACGGTTACATTCACAGGAAATCAAAACTACAACTCACCATAAAAGCAGAGTCCCTGTAAACATGAGAAAGACATAAACCTTTTCAGGATTTTTTTTTGACAAGCTATTGTACTGAAGGTTGATTTTGGCACTTGGCAACTCCAGAATATTAATGAAGCATTGGGAGAAGAGCAGTCAAAACAGGCTGATCGTGATTGACTGAAATCTGCAGTGCATGGTATCAAGACACATTATTTGTTTGTGGTAGTTGTTCTTACTTTGACCTTGGAGCTGTAGCTTTCTGTCTTTCCTCCAGATGTAACATTCATTGACACTTACATTCTGCATCTAAAGCCATCTCTATGTAGATTTTCATTTGCCCAACTGGTTTTCTTATTGTCTGGAAATTAGATTCTAGTCAGAAAAATGTGATCTAGGTAATAAATATATCGGTATGTAAGAAATGATATTTTTAATCTATTTGCCTATTGTGTTTCCTTCCCATTGATTTGTTACCTGATATGTGCTTCCCCCATTATGGCAAGCTGTGCCCCTTGTGCACTGCCAGAGTAAATGGGATTTTGCGGGGAACTAGAAGGAGCTTTAAGGACAGACTTTTCCTGTACAACCTGATTCAGGGCATGGCAAGGCTGACCAACTTCTCTGTAGCTGACAGTCTTATGGGGGAATTGAGATTGATGGATCCACTCAGGTGTGGCTGTAGCCACTATTCCCCTATTTCTTTCCTGTCTGGATAGCAGGCAGCATTTTTCACCCATTACATCTCTTGCAGAAGTAAAGCTATGAGCTGTTCACACTTTCTAGCTCTGTGTGTCTGATAGAAATCCACATGACTCTGATTAGATACACAGAGTGTGATCTTTATTTACAGTAAGGTCCCTTTATACTATTCTGGGAGCACACACTTTGGTGGAAAGCAGGTTTTGACAAACACGATTGCTTTTCATGTTCTCTCTTCTTCCCTTTATTCTGTATACTTTTAAAAACACGCTTAGAAAGCATGAGAATTATTTTTTCTATGATTCCTCCTCCCCTTCTCCAATCAGCCACATTTTCATATAGCATTTATTGACTTCTAACAGACTGCGACCTTGACTATGCACTGGCTCCACTGGTTACAAACACTTACATACCAGTTATTCACAGCCCATCTTTGGAGGCATTGTTGTGTCCAGATGCCTCTGGGAGGAGTTTGGCCTCAGAGAGATGAAGGGAAAGTTTTAAAAGAGAAACTTGCGGTTTTTAGCTTCCAGAAAGGTGTAGGAGATTTTTTGGGATGTTGGGATAAGCACATTACCTGAATATTTCTGCCAAAATAATTGATTTTGTTCCTTCCCAGAGTGCAAATATGGATTTTTCTCCCTCTTCTTCTCTTATTAACTGGAGATAAAATTGACAGGGTTGGTTTTTTTTTTCCCATCAGGGTTGTAAAGTGATATCAGAGCAGAGCAGGTACTATTACTTGTTCTTGTAGAACCAGTAGGAGGGGTGAGTTACAATGGGCCAGACACATATCTGTCACATTACAGAATCTGGCATAGGCACACATACTTTTTCTATTATGAGACTGCTACAGGCTAATTATCTAGTAGGCCATGCAGCAGTAGCTGAGTAGGATGCTCAGTAGATGAGTGGATCCTTTCACCCAGTTCACCTTTGGTTCACTCAGAGGCTCTTGCAGGGGAGAAGGCAAATACAGTCCTGTTCTTGGTGGAGAAGCCAAGGGCATGGTGCTATTCCCTGAGGGTTTCTATTTTTGTTGATTTTAAAAAACTATTTTTACTCAATATCTTCTAAGAGACATATTTTATTGTTATGAAAAGAAGACTTTCCCAATCATAAAATCACTTGAAATGGTTACACTTTGATCCTAAGCCTGTAATGTTGTTTAGGCAGCATCAGTAAAATTTTAATAGGGATAAAAATGCAGGTACATGAACATGAAGCATTTTATATTCAAACTGATGAAATATGAAAAAAAACAGGGTCATGTCTAAACATTTTCATGTGGTTTTATAGGATCTGAGCTAACAGTATCGCAACAAAACAAGTTAATCTATCTGCAGTGGGTAAGGTTTTCTAAAGCTATCCTGTAGTATACCCTCAAGAGGTAGGGACAGAAATTACACATAAACCAGTGTAAGTGATTGGAAACTGGTTCAAATCTAGAATACAATATAAGTTCAGTGCACATAAACCACTTTCAAAATGGTCAGAATGGATTTAAGATGAACTACTACATCCTGGATGGATGTAGTATCAGACTTAAGTGATTTAGGTTAAATCAGTTTATTGAATTTCTGTCCCAGATCCCCTCCAGATTCAAGTTAACTCACAGTCCCCCAGCATCCCAAGATGCTTTGCACCTCCCCCACTACTCCCCTCTTTGCAGGATGAGTGAGTTAGCTGTGTCCCAAGCTGTCTGTTCCAGCCCAGCAGGGAGGCATGCTCTAGCTCCCGCTCCCCAGCTTCTGGCCTGGGTCACTTCAGAAATGTGGTTGCATTTTCACAACCAAAAATGAATGTGCATTTATGCATTTATCAGCACAATCTGTGCAACTTAAACTAGCCTGCAAAGATTGAATAGATTCAGCCTTGGGCTTTTTGAATGTCTGTACTTGTCCAAGTGGTCTACTGAGAGGCATGAAGTAATGTATTTCATGGTAATTTATGTTTGTTTCTTGATGCTTATAAGGGAATAAGTTAGTTGCTATGAATTTTGGAGGACCAGGAGAAACAGTGTTTTTGAGATACAGGTTTCTGTCAGTTTATGCTGTATGTGTGTTCCTGAAAACCGGTGCATAACTCAAATTCACATAAAGGGAACACACTTTACAATGTAACAAATAGGGATATGTTCCAAGACCTCAACAATACTAACCCCAGATCCATTTCTACTACTTTTACAAGACAATTTTGGTACTAACCAACAGCAGACAGTACACACAAGCACAGGGTGGTGGTGAATGTTTCCATAATGGGGGTGACAACTACAGAAACACGTCACAGGCAATGAGAGAGGAGCACAGATCCACACGGGAGACTATATTTTGGTTTGTGTCACTCCCATAATGCACTGCACAAAGCAGCTGACTGCAAGCTTCCACGATACCAATTGCATAAGAGTGAATTTACCTTGCATACAATGAATTTTTGGTATAAAAAGAGTCATTGCATAAGAGCAAATTCACACATACAGAACCTGCATAGAGAGAAACCTATAAAAGTGTTTTGGGTCCTAATTAAGGTTTAAGTATTTTGTGAAAGTCCAGTCTTAACTGGAAAACTGAAACCAGAATAGCATTCTATTGTCTAGATTCTTTATTTTTTCCAAGTATTAGAACAAGGACTGAGGATTCTTCTTGAGCATATGTATAAAAGGATTTATGTGCTGTATATATACAATAGATACCTATTCCTGCCAAAAGTAGGGCTGTCTGATGTGATGCAAAAGCCAATTTGTCTGGGCTTTTCCAAGCTTGCATAGAAGCCAAATGTGGTTTTGCTTGATTTAGCCCCATAGATTTCTGCTGTTATAAAGGTGATGTTGACAATCAGCTTCAGTGAAGTAGAGAGTCAGAGAGCAGGGACTTTATATATGGGCTTGATTGGTGATAGATAACCTTAAAGGCAACCCTGTGCTAGTTTTCTGATGTACACTATATGCAGTACTACATGTCCTTTGCTATGAGAGTACTCAAATTACACTCCTGAGAGATTAATTTAAGCTGACACAGTTCATATTTTAGTTTTTATTAAAGGCAATCATATCACTGCCACTGCTAATACAATTTGCAATGAGACATCTGAACAGTCCATAAGTTACATGGGGAAAAAAATCACATGAAGGCTTACTTACAATCTTAGGCATTACAGAAACCCACATGTAATCATGGGTCCATGACTCCTGAGTGCTGTCATGGGAGGGGACCAATTCAGCTTTCCAAATGGTGAGATATCTAAACAATCATAGAAGGGGAGGGCAGAGCTGGTTGCTCTCATATGATCTGGGAATGCATAGAGATGAATATGTTTGATTACAAATGCAATGTTTAGAGTTGGAGGACACTACATTGGGCAGGACTGGAAAACTGCAACATATTTTTCACAGTCATCAGTTGACGTCTACACAGAACGCAGCTAGCCATTAAGACACCAGGGTAAAGAGCTAAATATCTACCTTGATTAGCTAAGATCCAGTGGATTTTGATGTGATCTGTCTGTGAATTTTTGGGCTCTGTAGCATTAGCACCTCTCATTTGTTCCATAAAGGGAGAAGGAAGTGGTGTCTCTGCAAGACATAAATTCTGAAAACTTTTTTTTATAGCAAATCATCATTTAAAGGCCAACTGTTAAAACACTGAGATTTTTGCCCCTATGCTAGCAGTAAATTTGGATATTTATGACTGTGCCACCTACCAGAAGCCTATACTAACCTCATTCTGCATATGTGGGCAGAGCAAAATATTACAGTTATACTCGATGGTGTTCATGTCACAGAAAACCTGTTTTATTACAGTTTACATTTGTACACACTTGAACTGCTAACTTACAGGTTGAAAATTTAGAAATAAATGCATATCATGAGGTCATAATATTTTTTTTCTGATAAACAGAGAAATGGCAAATTTAAATCTTAATCCAGAACCTTCTGTTTCAAAGATTCTCACATAATAAAACTGAAAATTTGGGAAATTATAATTTATTAGCAGCTATTAACCATTTTACTCAGAAACTTGTGAATTTTGAGTAGATATTAATACAATGGCATTTTCTTTAAGGGAAAGTGTTAGTTTTTGGTATTGTTTTTACCTGTGCTAGCATTTAAATGGTAGATCATTCTTGAAGACAATAAAGCTATGTCAATTCATGCACAGTCCGAAATGTCACTTTCCCATAAGTGATTAATTGCAACATACAACCCTCAGTGACTGGGATCAGTGATCTGTAACAGTTACAACATACCCAATGTGATTCTCCACTATTGTTAATTTTTTGTGGGTGAGTTTTCTTTTTAAACCTAAGCATTGATGTTGTGGCTTCCCATTAATTCTAGGGTTTTTTTATTATGATTGTGCTTTATACTACATTCTATTTATTATTGAAGTCTGTTATTACTTACCACAGGCAATGTACTAAATTAAAAACCTGAATTTTTTTCTGCTTTTCATTTTATAGCTTAGTTGGAAAACGGACAAAGCCTGAAAATGCCACCTGCAACAACAGCACCACAGTGTACACCCCCAGATGGAGAATGGGGCTGGGTGGTTGTCTTTGGGGCCTTTATCTCCATTGGATTTTCCTATGCATTCCCAAAAGCCATCACGGTGTTCTTCAAGGAGATTCAGGAAATCTTCCACACATCATACAGTGAAATAGCTTGGATATCATCAATTATGTTGGCTGTCATGTATGCAGGAGGTAAGGAACTTGAGAAACTTATAAACATTACAGCCTTTTCAGGTTTCGTATGGTCTTAAATTGTAAAACCCAGAACCGAAGAAATATTGATTTAATCATTTAAGGTCAGAAATGAAGGGAGAAAATCCGTACAAAATCTGACATAAATTGCAGAATGAACTAAGGATAAAAGTGCTTACAAGGATTGAAAAACTTCTAATTTTGTCACTTTGTATAAGAAAAGAAAAGAGAAACACAGAAGGTCTAATGAATAAAAATAATGATTTGACTAATTTATTTACTTAGTTCAGCTCTAGGACTCATGGCTGGTCAGGTTAGGACTAGGAAATGCCTATCCAATTTTTCAGTGGTGAGAATTCTGCTGGAAGGAGATAATGGAGTTTCAAACCTAATGGAGGTGGGGCTAGAATTTGGGGGTCTCATTTCCTGCCTTAGGCTACTGATCTGAAACATAAGATACTCCCTTTTTCTACTCCATCTAAAACCTGCTAGCTATGGGTTTTTACCCAGCTACAATTTTACCCAACCGTACATGGGTATCTGGGCAAGTACAAGACACCACATATCTGGCTAGCCAGAGTGAGACCCTACTGAGCATATTCAGTGGGTATGTAGGTGCCTCATTCAAATTAAAGGTGGATAGAAACCAGCTACATAGAGTTGTTACACATTTTCAAGCACTAACTTTGTAGCTGGTTAGCTCTTTTTATAGTGGGATAGTTCTTTTTATAGTGTGATAATTACTATGTATGTGTGGCTGGTCTAAATTTATTGCATGATTAACTAGTTAATCGCTTGATAGTTACTTTCCATGTGTGGTAGGTCTTTCTTTGCCCATGTGACCAGTCAAAATTTATTGTGAGATTAATCAGTTAATTGCATAATGTATGTAATGTGCAGTAGGGGGCAGTATGTGCAGAACTGAATGATAAATAATGCATAAATGACAAAAACAACAGTTAACATGGCTGCATGACTGCCATTTAGGCATATAAAGTAAAATAAAATTCTTCCCTAAGACCCCTGAGGGGCTGAATCCATTAAGTGTTTTTGAAGCATGGGTAACATACCCTCAGGATCAAGCCCATCAGAAAGTACATTTTTGGTCACTTCCTTTTAGACTAGGTCTGCTGCTTATCCTTTATATAACTTAGTGGGCTGGACACTCAGCAAGGATATGGGAAACCTGGATTCAGTGAACTGCCGAGAGATTAGAGGACTCAAACTTTGTCTCCCAAGAGAGGGATCTAACCACCAGGCTGAGACAAGTAGGGAGCTGTATATACTGTAGCCCTTTTACCAAAGCTATGCCAACGTGCACCAAAGAATACAAGATTTGCATGGTAAGAGAGAACAAATGTCATTGTGGTCTAGTAATTATGGTATTCATTAAACAGTCTCCTCCATCTGTAGCCCCATGGATCTTACAGTCTTGTTTCCACTCTGGCACAGCGTCACCATCCTTTAGTGGTTAGGACACTCTGCTGGGAGGTGCGGGGTGTGGTTTGTCCTCCCTCAGGTTGAGGAAGCATTAAAACTGGTCTCAAATTCTCTAGGCCATTGTATAAAAGGTGAACAACAATATGTCCTCTTCTGTTTTAAAAAGAAATAGGGGAGTCCTGCTTAGTTCTTTAAAAGAGTTGGAGACATCTAGCCTTATGAAAAGATTATGGGCTCTGGATCCTAGTAGCCCTCTGTTAGGTTCCGCAGAGGGGTGAAATATAAGAAACAATACAGACTGAAACATTTCCTTTTGACTAGCTCTCAGCTGGGTCCTACTCATCGTTATTTATTTATTTATTTATTTTTAGAGGTGGCTATTTTGAGGTGCCCGGTGTTTGCATTGTATAGACACCTAACTGCATTCTGAATTCTACTCCAGGGGCAAGTTAGTCAATCAGCACTTAGCTTGTTTGTACCTAAATCCAATATTGAACCCAGCCTTTTCCCCTGGCCACTGAGTATTTGCATTTGCATTTTTATTAGTCCCTCTGTGGAGCTGTTTCACTTGTATGAAATATTTAAATAGCCATTGAAAGAGAGAGTGAGAATTTCTGTCTAGCCTGGTGATTAGAACATTCACCTGAGCAATGAGACACCTGCATTCTAGGTCCTACACTACTGAATGTTTAATTATTTATACAAATTTGAAGAGTGTCAACAGGAGAGACTGGGAGCAACCAATTGGAAAATAGGCTGTTGTCAGACGGTGGGGACTTTACTTGAGAAATGAGCTATGCAGATCCAAATCCTCACAGAATTGAGGATCTTTCACATTCTGAGTGCTTTAACCACTGGGCAGTGAATAAAAGAATGGCACCACCAAAATTCAGGAAATCCAATTTCCAATTGCTTTCTTTTTAGTTAAAACTATTTGGTATAGTTGATCTAAATTCACAGATAGTCTTGGGATGACAGCATTTTTCAAAATGTTTAATATTCATTGAACTATAACCCAGCTTTTCTCTTGGCTTCCACTCACTCTAATGAGAATTGAGCTTAGGTCCTCCTGGGAATTCTAATATCATATATTAGTTGGTTAAGCCTAAATTTAGAAAGTTATTAAGATAGTGACATAGCTATGGGATTAGGTGTACATCTATTCCCTGTTTGACTTTCCTTTCAGCTGTTAGACCGTTTGTTCTTACGTGTCTCAGGTGGAATCTTATGATTATTCCACTCTTAAACTGAAAAACAGTACTGCATTATCATAGGAGAGCAAGTCCTTGATACCCTGCAGGCACCTGTCTTTCCTTGCTTTGGGGATAAAATTACTAGTGCACGAATGAAATTCCCAGACAACCATATTTTTTGCTTTCCTTAGCCGAATAAGTACTGTTCGGGTTAGAAGAAGTCAAAATCAAAGCACCACTTAGGAGGCACCTAATTAGGCACTATGATGTCTGACTTTTAGGCTCCTGGCTAACCGAATAGAATCGAAAATCTCAAGGTAAGCACCTCGCCCACTATATATTTAGTGTAACATCAGAAGTAGGCATCTGAGATGAGTGACCCAGAAGAGACATATTGTCAGCAAACAGCTGCCTAAACTCTGGAGAGGTTTTAGTATTTCTGTGTCAGGGCTGCAATGAAAACAACCCTTTCTATTTGGATTCCTCTCCTGTATGTGCTCCTGTTCCTTACCAAGAACAGAGTAAACTTCACTCATTATAAAAATGCAATCAGGAGGAAGGGCAACCGCTTTTTATATACTAGTCTAGTAGTGGAAACAGTTACCTTGAAAGTGGGACACGTGGGTTCAGAGTATTCCTTAGGTTGAGAGGAACACCGAGCTCAGCTGGGGAAGCTGCTGAACAGCATTCAGCAGTAGGAAGACAAGTGAGAGCTGACACAACCGCACTTATCCCCCGGCTGCTTCACCAGTGGCCACTGCTGCAGCCCTACCTAACTGTCCACTAGCCCTGGTGCATGTCCCAGGCTGGAGTCAGAGCTGGAGCAGAGCTTGAGCAGATGCCACCATGTCCTCCATTCCAGAGCTGGAGCTTGCTCTTGTTCCTGTTCAGATCTTCCACCACCACAGAATCTTCTTTGTGCCCTGGTCCAGATCCAGCCCGCAAGAAGCCCTGACGCCCATATCCAGCCCAGGCCACAAAGTAAGTTTGACACCCCAAGACACACAATTAAGGATTATTGAAGATATTTCCCTCGGTCACAAGTGCCACCTGTATAAAAATATGATATAGAAACATCAGGTTTTATAAACTTCACATGACCTCTTTCATTTTGACCCGTAAGTTTCTATCCTTAGACTAGTCTCAAAACATGTTTTATTCTTACTAGTGTCAGTGGATACTTTTGTTACCTATATCAATATCCAATAAGATTTTGACTCTTGCTATGCTATTGCCATAAAAATAGGTGTGGTTCAGACTCAGGCAGATTTCTGATGTCAGCATCAATCAGTTTAAAAGCACACAGAGGTTAAAAGGAGATGCAGTAATCCTGGAAAAAAATTTCCATAATACAGCAACAGTATAAGTTTGGGGTACCAGGCCTACCTTTTTTTACCACTGTACCTCAGAGCCCCCTGCTATGTTGAAGGGCAGTGGTAGGGCAGGAAATGAAGTGGCAATTTTGGTTTGTACTGCTGAACACTCAGCTGGGGAGGCTCTTGTACTGGCACCCTGACTGTGAAGAATCTGGGAGGTGTAAAGGTGTTTCAAAGCTAATTTTGCTTTTCCCCTGCATGAGCTGTACCTTCTGTGAAGAGCCTCCTAGGAGCACAGAGTCTGTTTTAAATTCCCCCTTTGATCACAGCAACAATGTTTAGGGAGAGTTTCTCCTGAAACATTAATGAAGTTTTTAATCTCTGATCAACATTTAATTTACACCATCAATTTCATAATCCCAAAATGTATTCCTTTATTATTATTAGCTAATTATAGCTGTTCAGCAGTGTGAGTGCTCAATTATGATATGAACAAATACAAATAATTTAATGATAATGCTTATTTTAGTTAGTCTTTTTTGGCTAAAAGAGTAACACTGTCCTAATTTTATCTGTACATCAAAATGAGAGGTTACAGAATAATTGTAATGTACACTGACCTTTACATCACTAAATATTGTTAGCAAAGAAAACTCTGCACAAGTATTGTGATATCTTTTCATGGAAATACAGTTTTAAAGTGATAGCAATAGGCAACCTTACCTACTATAAATATGCTTTGAACCCACACCTTCTGTATAACCACTTTCTAAAAATAGGTAATTTATTAGGAGTTTATGAAATAATGGTTAGAAAACATTTTAGAAGGAAATCATTTTATCATTCTACTACCTGAACATATAGCTATGTTTAATTTCTTAGCAGTTGATATATTGTGATGTGAAATAAGATGACAACTATAAGATACAAGGTACATTGCTTACTATGAAGTGCAGTAGATACATCTAAAATGTTACTGGTTCGGTGTGTTCATCATTCTGCTAATTAAGGTAACCTGAAAAGTATCTAAGATCTGTCATACTCATTACAATTTAGCATTCAACCTATTAATCATTGCATTGGGGTCATTGAGTAAGCTGGAATCTATGGAGAGGCTCCTTGCTTTAGAGGCTGCAGCCTCTTGCAGTAATTAGCTGGCATCTGTGTCTCAGTACAAGGTATTAACTTACTTTCAATGTCTGAAAAAAAGAACTAATAAAAGGAGCTAAAAGAATGTTAATTATGTTTATCACTTACTTCATACTTAGAATAAATGGCATTAAATTATAGCAGGCCATCTGGCAATCCATATGGTCTCCTGGAGTCCTGGTTAATTCCAGCAAATAGGTCAAGCACCATGTTCACCCCATTAGGAAAGCACTAAGTAGAGGTGGCAAGTCTGATAAATCAATATGAAATCCTTCCCCCCACCCCTCTTCAATCTGGTAGAATACTCATACTTTTAAAAGGGATTTCATATTATATTCCTTTTTATTTTTTGTATTTGCTTGTTAAAGATTATTAAATTGCTAATTCTGCTGTCTGATCATAGTATATTAGTGTTGGGTAGTCAGTGGCAGTGAGAGCTCTGTATGTTGTTCAGCCCATGCTCTCTGTTCTTACTTAGAAGAATCATCCTCTCTGGAGAAGAGCAGTAGTTCAGTATCCATGGAAACTCATACTTCTGCCTCTCCTGAGCAGAAACTGTCAATTGTATTAAATTAAGGGTGATGGTTTTGTGATGGACTCCTACTCCAGGGACTGCTACTGAGACCACCAACTTTATTTTACTCCAGGCCAAGACATAGGCTGTTCTTGGGCTTATACATTAGTGGTTACAGTGTTTTTTGTATACATATGCACACATAGGAAATTGTATATGTGTGTGTATCTATATGTCATAACCTCACTTTAGTTCTGTATGACTCCTCAGAATGTTTCCTCCTTAAATGTAGTCCACTTCCTAATAAAATCAATGGAATGATTCCTACTGACTGCAGCAGAAGTTTGATATCGCTGCTAGTCTGAGAGCTGTTTGATATACAGCTTAGTCCCATGTGACAGTGCAGTTAGTGAGACACGTCTTATTTTCTGTGTTTCCCTCGGAAAAAACATTCATTTTGCCTGAAAGACTCCACCCTTTGTCCTACTATTTTTCCAGAGTAATTTCAGTGGTTACATAATAATGACCCTGTAGGTTTGATGCTGGATTCAGGGACAACAAAACAACACTGTAGTTTGTAGTTGTGCTGTAGTTAAATCCTAAAATGTGCCAAGTGCCCTCAATTCTTATCACCTCAGTGTTTACTTCAGTACACGTTCGAGGATCAGCATCTTCCAAGACAGAACCTGGGAGTTGCTACCCTTTACCCAGAGAATTAGACATTTCAGTGCTTAAATTAACTGATTTTTTTTTTTTTGGTTTGTCATTTTAAAAGCACTTTGAGATCCCCTCAATGAGAGGTGGTCAATAAAGTAATACTCATTAATGATTGTATATCTGATATGCTTTTCAAATGTAAAAAAGATTACACTAGTTCTTTGTTTCTGTCTCTTTCTATGTATTTTACATAGCACCTCCTTTTAAAGGTCTGATGTCACAATTCAAAAGTAACCTATAGACAAGTTCTCAGAGTGCCTTTGTCAAATATTAATTAGAAAAATAACATTTTGTATGGTATGTTCAAAATATTTGTGATTTTATCTCTGTGGGTGTTTCAGTGATATTGCTGTGAAGATGAAATGGCATGCACTATGGAAATGACAGTTGCGAAATCCATGTAACACAAACAACAGATGGCTGCTTTTTTTTTGCTTGCTTTTTTTTTTTAACTTTTGCACAAGAACTAGGCTTCTGCAATTTTTTTGTTGAACCTGAAAATATCCCCCCATCCTCACGGATTTTAAAAAGACTGGCATATAAAATGGAGTGGACATGAATAAGGTGACTGAGAAACTTTTCTGAATTGACCTATGTCCCATGTTGTCAGGGACAAACCTTTATTCTCCATCAGAATATGCAGAACATTGAATTTTAATAACCTCATTTAAAGTGTCCTTGAAAACAGAACTTATCAACTTTCCAAATGCCTCATGGGCATGAGGGAATACTTCACATTTAGTTTAAAATATATGTAAAACATCTTTGTCAAGTTAATTTGAGACTTGCAGATAAAGGAAAAGAAGTCATAATGAGGTGATACAGGAAAAGAGCATTCTGAGTCTTGCTAACAAACTGAGATAAGTACAAGAAAAGAAATTTCAGGAATTACAAAAACATGAATTTACAGTAGCTTAAATTTAAAGAGTTGCATAGTAAAGAAACCTTAGAAAACCAGCAGAGGGTATTGCCACCTCTTCTTCCTAATGCATTTCAAGATATTAAAGGTTAAATTCTATTTCACCTTTATGCATCTTTCTGGCTCATAAGCAGCCACCTTACTGCAATTTTTGGTGCGCATGTACAGTTTAGATTCCACATAACTATTCTTGCCTGATGTGTAAGTAAGCGGACACATTCATAGCTCTGGTTACAGCTTTCCAACTGTTTATTCCTACAGTTTAGTGGAAAGGGCTCATGTCCACAGAAGGAAGCCCAGGCTTTAGACCTTTGTCACCCAAAGGTGTCTGAACCTAAATGTTGTGTGGCCCAGAAGAGGGCTCTAACCACTAAAAAACCTGGTTAAGGAAATGCCTTTTGAAGCTGACTCTGAGCAGTCAGAAGAGGAAGAAATATGGCCCCAGGAGGAGAAAAAACTAGAGGGAGGGTGACTTAGTGAGATGAATGTTGCCTAGAAAGACAGGGAGCCCTGAGTTTTGACTCTTGTCCATGCCCCCCAGTGAGGCAGAAACTATTCCATTGCTGTCTATCCATTTTAGCCCATAATATTAAATACAGAGTGTAATGTGCCAACTTGAAGAGCAGGGCTGGAAGGCATTCTGTGCTATGGCTTAGTGGTTACCAAGCAGTAAATAGAGGTTAAAGTGCCCTCTGGACAGGGGTGAACTGTTGGAATTGAGTTCGCTCCCTGGAACAGTTCCTTAACTACTAGTCTATATATTGGCATTGACTTACACATGAGGAAAAAATGTTTTTTTTCCCCTGAAATAGAACCTGAAAATGTAGGTCCGACATATACAGGATCAACTTATAATCAGAATAATATGGTAGATGATGCATAATTCATTCTTTTTCCAACAAACCCCTATAATCGAAATCCAAACTCATACACAGTAAAGAACAATATGGTGCTTATTACACAATGTGTTTTCAGGTCAAATATTACAGCCTCATCCAGACGAGTGTGGCCATGTGGTATGTGACCCTGCAGACACATCTGTGGTGTCACATTCCACACATTCAGCTGTTTTCTGCTCTGCAAGCAGTGTGGGTTGGTTTTTTTTGACCCCTGGATATGCAGGGGTAAAAAAATACCATGCAAAAAAAAAGCGGAGCAGCATATGCGCAAACAGTGCACACCACTCAAAACCAGAACCTGGCCAGCTGGAGCTACAGTCCAGCTGCTGGCCAGACTTTGGGAGACAGGATCGCCACTGCTGCAGCCCCAGGAGGCTTCTAGGACCCTAGGCGAGACTGCTAGTGCCAGCCCAGTGCTGGC
>NW_017729022.1:18259497-18270685 GCF_001723915.1 Gavialis gangeticus
ACAGTCCAGCTGCTGGCCAGACTTTGGGAGACAGGATCGCCACTGCTGCAGCCCCAGGAGGCTTCTAGGACCCTAGGCGAGACTGCTAGTGCCAGCCCAGTGCTGGCGCCAATCTCCCCTACCCCAGCTGGGGTAACTTGCCATGCATCAGAGGGCATGTGGCACAGGCGTACCCGGGGAACAACTAGCAGTGGCACAAAGTGTAGGGGTGTGGGGGGGACAACTAGTGTTGGGGAACCAAATGTCCACGCTCATGTATGGTATGGACATGGTATGAATTACTGAAAGCATTTAAAACCCATATATACGACATGGATTATTTTAATTGTTATCAAGAAAAGCTACTATTTCCCTTAAACAAGTTTACTTGCCTTAATCTTTTTTATTTTGTTTTCTTAGTTGAGCCAGAGCATGGTGCTAACCAGATCACCACCTTCTCTTGCTGAGGTTAAAAAAAATAGTGCTGCCCCAATGGGCCACAGTGGATTATAAACTGGGCACATTTACCTTTACCTATGTTAGCTGAGCATGTGGTAGCAGAACAACAAATACCAGCAACGTTTTTTTATCGAAAACTTAAGTTCTTTTTCTCCATTCCACTTTTCAGTGATTCAGTCAGTGAAAAATAATAAAACATATAAATCACCATAGAGTACAGTTAGAGATTTGTTAAAGATAAATATCAAGGGACAAACTGTCCTCTTTGATACGTGAGTTCAGCTTATAAAGTTTTGATGTAAGACTGCTTATTTTGTCTATATTAATAATATTGGCTCAGTTCCATGAAGTTTGCCATATCAGTGGATCATGCAACGATTATATTTTTGATACATGTGTCACGGACACAAGAGACTGAAAAACAATGGTGTAGCACTACTGGGAATCATGAGATACTTACGCAGATATTGAAAAAATATTGTGGGGAAGGAAAAGACTATCTAGTCATGCTGTGTATGCCATTGTATTAGTATTTCCACAGTAAATGAAATAATAAACGTAACACTTCACAAAGAACCTATTGTAAAATTTAACAGTCCATTGTTTTGGACATGTAAGAAATATTCATGTGTTTATTTTTGAAGAGTATATTCCAGGAGAACAGAGTTGAACTGAGATCCAGTTGAAGGTGTTTCAAAGCTAGAGTCAAATGGCTACTATTTTTTAGAAGGCTTTTACTGTAGGTCTCAAAGTTTTATGACTATGCAGTTGCTATAGGAGTGAAGAGAGCATGAGCTTATTAGTGAGAGAGAGGTACTAAAAGAACTTCAAACTCAAACAGTCAGACAGTGTTGAAGAAGCAACTATAATAATTAATGTAATTAATTAACTGGTTTATATGCCCTGTGCAGAGATTACATGCAATATATGGTACAATTTTTTTCTCAATCCAACCAAATCCTTCTCTTGTGTCATTCATGCTTTGCCAGTGCTAAGCTTCTCTGGACCAAATGGTCAGTTAGAGCTACTTCTTCAGAAAAAAAACCCACCTTGCTTCTTTTGTTTTCTCCCCAAATTTAAAACAAATAATAGGAAACTTGACCAATCTGTTTTTCTTTCTCTATAAGTTTTGGAGGGCTATTCCTGGTCAAAAGCACTGAAGCATTTGTACTACTGATTTGCATTAAATTAATTCAGATTATGAAATATGCTAGCTTTGACAAGAAAATCTAAGAATGTGATTAAACTAGTAGACTCTGCAAAAAAAAAAAAAAAGAAGTTGGTATCTTCACTTAATTCAAACACTCCTTATAACACTTTCCTCTTGATAACTTGTGTGTATATTGTGCTTTTTTCCCGTTTCTCTGCATAAAACATTGAAGTATTTATTATTCAGTGCATTAGTATTTATAAAGTTTGCATTTTAAGTGTTCTTGTCAAGTGTCTGCTGTTGTTATTATTTGTGTGACTGTGACAGCTAGAGACCTCACATGAGATCAGGGCTCAGTTGTGCTAGGTGTTGTTCACTAAGGCTATGTACAGACATTCAAAAAGCCTGAGGTAGAACCAATTTAAGTTAGAGGGTTTTCTGTAAGCAGCGTAGTTTAGATCCGTAGTGAACAGAACATATATTTGCCCTTTGGAGAAAGAGGGACAGGGCACAAATCTTAGACTGGATTCCACCATTTTTAAATTAGTCTGTCTGTGCCAAACTTCTCTTCTGTTATGGGTATAAAGCATTTTTGTTTGTTTAAAATTTCTGTTCTGTTACAGGTATAGACCAATTTCCAATCACTTATACTGGTAAAAGTGTAATATCTGTACCTGGCCTATAAGACAGTTCCTTCTCTAGAGACCTTGCAATCTAAGTCCATAAAACAGATAAGAAGTAGTAGAAAGAAAATATTATGCTCATTTTACTGTTTAAGAACTGGGAGATAGAGGGCACATCTACACATGCATTAATGTATCATAATTACAGGTACCTGTAATAACAATGGGTACTAAATGCGTGGGAATCAGCACTACTGCACAGTAGCGCTGGAGCACATATTTTAAGTGATGCTAATGCACAGTAAATTAATTCTACTGTACATTAGTATGGCTTTCACTGTGATGCACTAATGTGCAGTAGAATTAGTACTGCACTTTTCGTGTCTCATCTAGACACACCCAGAGAGACTAAGGGACAGACCCCCTTCTGTCTTTCCCTAAAGTGGAAATTTAGGAGCCTATATAAGAATAAAGGACCTAAATACCTTTGTGGATTTGGGCCTAAATAGTTTGTCCAAAAGGCCACAGGATGTCTTTGCCAAAATCAGAAAGACCAAATCTCTTAAATCCCAAGGCCTACAGTATAAATGTTTTCTATACTAGTTTGTAAGTCAGGAGCATGAAGAATGACATAAGAGTTGCCAACATAAAGCTCTGTTGTTACTCCAATCATGCAAAACTGGTTTTTTAATGGTATAAACAAAACAAGGTGTGCTACCATAAGCACTGTTTTATCAGTGCCAGCTGAATCTATGCCAGCAGTATTTTACCTGTGTTGCATATAGTTATATTGGCAAACTTTTCTGGTGGTTACCCTGTCTTTTGTCCCTTATCTCAGTGGTTCCAAACCTTTTTTATACTGTGGACCGGCACAAGAGCAGGACAGGGTGCATGTAGCTGACTGCCTCCCTCCCAGGGCTGCCCCACTGCCCAGCTTTAACCCTGCATTTGAGTGCCACCGGGTGGGGTCCAAGTGGGATCTTGTGCCACAACCCGGCAGCCAACCCTTTGCAGCCTGGTACCAGGTCATGGCCCCGGGGGTTGGGAACCTCTGCCTTACCTAATGCACACTCCTCTGCTCTTTGTAAACTTTTTTTTTTTTTAAATAGAAAGAGCTTCTTGGTACAGTGAGTCCATCCCATGCTGCTGCTACCAGTCACAAATTATGCCATGAAGTTTCTCCATCATTCCCACAGCTTTATCACTTATGATTACCTGTGATGCTAGTTTTCATGCCATCACAACTTCTTGGAATTCCATAAAGTTATCCATTGATTTAAAAATCCTGGCAAATTGTTTATGAAGAAGTTATTCACAGAGCAGCAGTTCTTCACAAATATAATTTATTTTAATATAATTTCCATAGAGCATGTCACCTACTAAAAATAGCACAAGTGGACATAGCAATTGATTCATTCAGATTAATTGCCAGGTTTACACTATATAGTACTTGAATTATTGGCTGAAGCTTGAAATCTATGGACCTGTCATCACATCTGCTTACTGTGTGATTTGAAGACATTTCTGTTTATATGCAGCAAATTTCCCAAATATTTCCTTAATAAACTCAGTATCAGTTGGCAGTGCCAGTTCTTTGATGGTCAGAAACACTTACATTTTATAGTTCTATTAGTTGTTTTCTTTGTCTTTCCAGAAATGGAAAGGAACTAGATGAGATTTGTTTTTCTTCCCTTACAAGTTTTTTAATTACTGTGGATATACTTATATAGCTTGGATTTTATCTTCCCCTTGTTTCTTTCATGAGGGGCAGAATGTGCCCAGTCTTTAACGTTAGGGAAGGCACTGTACCATTGCACTACCTACATAAGATGAAAACTCTAGTGTAGTCTTTGTACTTCTGGAAATACAGGGATTATTTCCTGTTGTTTCTTTTCAAGGCCCCTTTGTAACAGCCTCAGGACAGTATTGGCACAGTTACGGCACATGATGAAGTGATCAAGCCAGAATTTTCCTTAAGACAGAATTCCTTCCTGAGCAACACAAATAACTATTCTGCTCTGTAGTGTTCCTGCTGCTGAGCTATTCATAAATGGCACAATTAATCCTTGCCATCACGTTTTTCTGATGCAAGTACCTAAGGTTAAGCACCTACATCCATAGTTACACATCTGATTAAAATGGTGATACTTTCCAAGAGCTTTACATTCATTCATAAATTGCTGGTTACTTGGAAGGGTGCTAGAGAATCCCTCTGCAAAAACTAGTTGAGTCCAAAAGTGATGGAAATACTGCAACTGCTATCTTGAAACTTTTGATTGAGTAACATAAAATTTGAAGGGCATTAGTGAGCAAGAATGATGCCACTTATGAGGAGAATAAGGTTCTACTGAGAAAAATGAGAGAGGTAAAAAGAGAAAATCAAACAAGGGAGCTATTTGCACTCATGCTGATGAATTACACTTTTTGCCAGAAATGTTATGCTGATATTAAGGAAAGGCAATATAGCTGTCTGGGACTGAATCCAGTATATGGACCTCACACTGAGCTTACTATATCCCTACTTCCAGAAACAGATAGGCGTGTGCTTAATATGAAATACATAAGTAATTCCATTTACTTAAAATGATGATGGGTTACTCACATGATTAAAATCAGCCATGTGCCTTTTTTTTCAGAATTAAGGCCTTGCATCCATTTTACACCAGTATAACTTTCTTGACTTCAATGAGGAGAGAGTTAGTTAGCTGTTGGTTTGAAGTGTAGAAGAAGGCAGGGTAGGGTATCACCTTAAAGATCAACTGGTTCAGAGAAGCCTCAGCTTTTATAAGCAATAGGCTGGCATCTAGTAAAGTAGGTTGTTGCCCACAAAAGATTATGCCTCTCTGAACCCATTAGTCCCTAAGGTGCTACCCTGTTCTAAGTTCTTCATTGAGGTCAGTGAAACATAAAGAATGCTGGGCCCCTTCCTCTATTAAGGAATGGGCATGCAAATAAGTTACCACAAGGTAAATGAGAAATGGCATTTATGTTCCATCAGCTCCTCCATGGTAAATGCCTACCTGTACATTCTTATGATATTGTACATGAAAGTAGTATGACGTTAACTTACTTGTCTTTCATTGAGAGAGAAGCAACTTCAAGTTAGCTTTCTTTAAAGGCAATATAAGCGTATGCATACAAGTGGTTACAACAATGTAGGTGATGTATTGTAGATTGCTGTCCTTGTAGAATTTCTTTGTGAACTCCTTCAACACTCTTGAGAATCCCTTCTCATTTTATTTAATCCCACTATTAAATTACAAGGCATTACATTACAGTTTATATTAAATTGCTATAAATATTTATATGCATACATATATTGTATGTGGGTATGCACACACATATATATATACACTGTGTGTACATATACATGTGTGTTTGTGAATATATATCTATATATATGCATGTGTGTATATATGTGAATGTTTGTGTGTATGTGTTGTGTATATATACACATACATAAAATCTTCTCTCCAAAATAAAATATAAATAAATTTTCAAAAGAGTATTGATAACTAACATTTATTCTATTTCAGCAAAGATGGAATAAACCTTTTATTTAGATAACAACTTGCTCAAGCTCTCTGATATAGGACTAAATCACTGCTAAACTTACCTCTGCATTTAATTTAATTGATTCAGGGCTTATGTCTTGAAAATTAATTATTTTTAAGTCCAAAAAGTACTCAAAAAGTTTAAATATTCACATTATCTAATAGACTTGCTGGACATATTTTTTGCTTAGCATTACTGGGTGTGTCTACATATACATATGATTCAGGAACAGTTTACTTGCAAGTAAACTGCTCATGGGTAAATGTTCCCAGGCAGGTGTCTACACATGCAGGGACTTGGGTGAAGATTTGCTGCTCATGGCAGCAATGTGCTGCCACCTCCACTGACCCTACACTGTACCCCCTGCAGCATCCAGGGATAGCTCTAGGTTCCCCCTGGGTGCTAGTCCAGGGGCTGGCAGGGAGCACAGGGCCAGGAGACAGCCGTCTCCTGGCAGGGGTTGGGACATTGCTTCCTGCCTCTGGGGGCTTGGCTGCTCCTAAGGCAGGCTCCGCCACTGGAGTCCAGATGGGGACAATACCCCCTGCCTTGGCAGCAGGTAGCTCCTGGTCCTGGCTCCCTGGTAGAAGGAAGGGGACTTGGAAAGAGCTGCAGGGGAGGGGCAGGTCCCAGCCCTCTGCCTCTGTCTGCCAGTGGGGCAGCTAGCAGTGAGCTAGCTGGGAATGCTGCCAAAGAATTCCCACCCACTTGGGGGTTTGCTGCTAGCTGATTGGTGCAGAGGGCTGAGACCTGCCCTTCCCCTGCAGCTCCTTTCAAGCTCCATGTCTCAATTGCCCAACTGGGGCATGGGGCTGAGAATTGCCCCTGGCCAGGACAGTTCCCAGCCCCTGCTCCATGATTGCAGGGAGGGGGCTGGAGAGCCTGTTCCCTACCCAGCTCCATTATTGCTGAGTTGGGTGGGTAACAGTCTGCAGAGCCTGTTTCATGCCTAGCTCCGCACCTGTTCCTCACCCAGCTCCACAATCAAACAACCAGGCAGGGAACAGGCTCTCCAGTCCCCACCAGCTGGGAGCTTCCAGCCCCAGCCCTGCAAGCAGGGAGCGGGGACTGGGAGATCCTTCTCTCCCAGCTCTGTGTTTGCAGGGCCCGTGTCAGGAGATCCTTATCTCCCAGCCCAAGCTCCATGGTCACAGGGATCAAGCTGGGAGGTAAAGATCTCCCAGTGCTGGCTCCATGACTGCAGAGCTGGCACTGGGAGAGAATGATCTCCCAGTCCCTGCTCCCTGATCATGATCTTGGAGTGGGGGGCTGGGAGCTCCCTGCTGCTGGGGTAGGGGGATATAGTCCCATCTGGTCTCTGGTGGCAGAGTCCACCCCAGCAGCAGACAGCTCCCAGGGCCAGGGAGAAATCTCACGCCACCTGCTGCCTGGCTGACCAGGAGCACATTTGCTCTCAGTCAGGCATTTTTGTGAATGCTCCTAGGCAGTAACTAATCACAAATAAGTTTGCTACTTGCATTTGCAGGTAGCAAATTTTACTCACAATAAAAGCAGTAAAGTATCTCGTGTAGACATACCCACTGATCATAAAACCATTAATTATTATTATTAGTAGTAGTATATTTACTTAGAATAAATATAGCAGTGGCATAATTCTTGTCTTAAAGTCTAGGAAAATGCAGGACATTTCTTTTAGAAAGAGACAATATATTGAAGGAGTTTTGTTAAATATGGACATCTCCTCCTTGAATTTATTGGAAGCTTACTTCTCAATATTATAGTTAAGTACAGAAATGCTTACCTGATTAATTCTTGCCTGGAATACATTTTATTCTTACATTGAAATCAGAGCTATTTAGCAAAATGCCTTGTGTATTTAGAATTAGAATCTGAGCATATTCTGCATGTTAGCTCTATGCTCTCTCTTCTCTTACATAGGTGTAAGTTTAAACAAACTTTACAGTTGAACACTGGTGCAATTTACAGTAGAATCAGGCTCATTGATTACTCTTGAATTTTTCTGGTCAAGTACTGAGGTGATACAGAAAGCTGGCGTGACAAAAATGGTTGGTAATAACCTGGAACTACAAGGGTTTCAAATAATGAATATTAGAGCAGGTTGGAAGTGGGGATTCCCCACCCCCATATAAATTAACATAATCAAAAAACTAAAAACTAGTTCTGACATGTAGACTGGACCCCCTGGAAAACTCTCCACCATAATACAGTACAAGTATTCTCTTTAACTGAGGTGTTTGGAACTGTATTATGGGAATCATGTAACACTGGCTACACGTGTTGTAGTCCAGCCAAGCAGTACTTCAGGTCATCATGCTCCTGAATGCCAGCTCCTTTAAGACAATGTGCCAAGATGTTGCAATGATGTGAAATGAAATTAATTAGATTTGGAGACTTCTGAAATGTTTTGCTTAAAATTAAAATGTCAGAAATGTTTGGGGATTTTTGAATTCAAATTTAGTTTAGTTCTATTTTATGGAATGTTTTGAAATTTCAACATTTTTACAAATTTGGAATGAAAAGAAATTTTGAAATGCCAGAACTATGCATGGGATCCTAATTACAGTTTTTACCTAGCTCTAAAAAATAAATACAGTTGAAAATTGTGAGGCTATTTATTGACTGAATAAGTTGTGTAACCTAAAATAAAACATACTGTTTTATATTTAGGGTTTTTATGTTAAATGTATTTAAGAGTATACAAATTGATTCCAAACTAATGCTATAAAATGGAAAATACAGATTAATTATTTTGAATAATGAAGCAATATATTCAATAATTCAAATGGTTTAAATGGTGCTTTTTACGGGAAGCTGGAGATAAAAACTTTTCACTGAATTCAGCAACTTGGTCAATCAACACAACATTTTTCTAAAAAATCTACAAATGTTGCCCCATCTACATAAGTACCTTAGATTAAGAGATGATGCTATAGTAGATACCAGTGATTTCTCTTTTCTTGAGTGCATTGGCTATGCATGGGACAGAGGGAATAAGGCTTCAATTGTATGTAGGGTAAAAAGTGGCAGCTCAGCTTTTTTTCTCTCATTACTGTGGCGTAATAAATTTAGACCTTAATCCTTGATCATATGTGTTCTAAGCAAGACTGGAGAGGCTGCTGAAATATAACCCTCACCCATTCATGAACACTACAAGCACTCAAGCTTGTGAATTTGCAGAGTAGGTGGCTCCTCATTCATGCACCCCAGGATCATGCTCAGATTCTCTCAATTCAGAACTTGAGTCCGACAGTCTGAGCCTGGTGCTGGGGTGCACAGTTTGGGCTCTGCAGACTTGTTTGCTTTTCAGATCTATGCATATGCGGAGTGGCCACAAGTGAAGGGAGTTTATTTCTCAGTGCCATGTCTGGTCTCTTGTAGGACGCCATACAGACGTATCGTATTTTTTTCTATGTTCCGCTGCTCAGAGGATTTTTAACACAACCTTAATTAAATACACTCCATTTGCAAGGTCTAAAATTCTGAAATCTGGGCTTCTTTTTTTTTTCTCTGAGACAGAGTGAATGTCACACCATTTGTGCCTGCTGGTTAACAACAGCAAAATACTTTACAGTTAACAACCAGCATCTAAATATGCTGCAGATTCTCCACAGGCCACATTGAAAGGTGTAAACCGTTGGCATTCTGATTTTGGATTTTTTAACACATGCTTTTTATGAATATAAATAATAATTATCCAAGTGCAGGTCAGAATAAAGAATTTCTACAGCTAGCAATAAACAAAATGTGTGTGGGATTAAAGAAAAAAAAGATTATAAATTTGTAATAAATAAATAAGGAACACTTTATCACTACTGATTACTATGTAAGTGGCATACTGTTTAAGTATGGATCGCTCAGGTTACTAACCAGACATTCTTCATTGTAGCATGTTCTATCTTGCTTGGGAAACAGTTCTCCCTTCACAAAGAAAATCATTTCATTACTAGTAAACCTAAATAGTATTCTTATCACAAGCACACTTGTTAAATCCTTGAAAAAGGTAGTATATTTTCACGGATCATTTTAATATGTTCTGGCTGAGAAACATCAACATAACTCTTCAGATGAAAGGTGGCTCCAGTAATGCCTGATGTCTAGGCAGCATTTGTAATATAAACCATGAGAAGCCTGTGGTTTAATGGCCACTAATATATGTTGAATTTATGATGCATGGGAACCATTAGAAGTAAGCCGCTTTGCATTAGATCATGAAGAATAAGGTTTCTGCCAGTGATGGGTTGTTTTATTTCTTGATGTCACATAAAAAATATGCCTGTTTCAAAAGCTGAACAAATTCTGCCATAAACTTCAGTAAGATGGTGCTAGATCACAGTTTTTTCCCCAGCATGACCAGATTTTATCTTGTTTTTTCTTAATATTCAGAAGATCTTGAATATTGGGCCATGTCTTCCACTGCATACAGTGGACTAGAATATGCCACAAATTGTCGTTGCCTTTCTGGTCCATGCAAAACTCAGATACCAAAACATCCTTGCCCATCTCTCTGACTATATTTTCCTTTCCCACTGTATCAATTTCAGGCTCTTTGAACTCACTTTTTTAACAGCTTTTATGTGCAATATTTGGACTTCTTATGGAAATATATTAATGAATGGAAACAGATTTTCTGCACAGACAAAAAAAAGTCACAGTGGCTTCAGCTGATTCTGCAGCATATGAACAATGAATAAAATTGGCCAATTCAGAGGAAAAAAATGCCATGTGACCCAAGAAAACAAGCTCGCAGCTGGAGCACACCCATGAAAAGCTGCTCTGTTTTTTTCCCCTCTTTGGCAGAAATCAAGAGTGTGTGCATGTCTTTAAGAATACTCATAATGGCTTGCACAATTTCAAAGGGCAATACTATGTTTTAATGCAAACCTGATGCATGAACTTATTTCTGATGCGGACCTTGGAACAGCCTGAAAGTGCTTGCTCACTAAAGCACAAATGCCAAGCACATGTTTGGCTCTGCATGACTAGTCATTTATAAACAGATATGAAGTTCAGGGAACTGCTAGTCCTGAGCATTCAAAAATCATGAGAGATGTCTCCCTCCCCTCATAATGAAATTGGCTTTAAAATTATTAAATTAAAAAGTATTAACAACAGGTGTGGATTGTTTTTGAGTCTCAGATTTTGAAATAATAGGGATATACTCACCATGTTTCCTCTGTAACCATGATGACTAAAAATTATTATTTTTATTTTAGCTGATGGTCTTGCACAATCACTTAACTAAAAGATAGGCTGCTTTAAAGCAGGGCTAGGCAATGTTTTTTGGCCAGAGTGCCAAAAAAAACACAATGTCTAATTTAGAAGGTGCCAGAGTGACAACATGCCAGAGCCTGGAGCAGAGGTTTGCAACTGCTTAGAGCCCGGGCTGGTGGTGGGTGTGCCAAGCAAAATGGCCTTGCGTGCCATGCTTGGCACACATGCC
>NW_017729022.1:18272445-18274791 GCF_001723915.1 Gavialis gangeticus
GCCAGGACCAGGTCCAACAGGGCACCTCCTCTGGTGGGACAGATTTTTAAGGTATTGAGATGTACACATGTACTTCATTGTGGGACAGATTTTCTTATAATGGGTAAACTGCCCTTGCCCACCTCCCAGCTTTTCAGCTGGAGAGAGCTGGATGCTGGAGTCAGCACCGGTGCTATCCCAAACAGACTTACCCGGTGGCTTGGAGCAGCAGGGGCACATGTTGAGTAACACAAAGACCTGGCCGGCAGCCAGAGTGTTGCTTGGACAGTCCAGCTTCTGTGTGTGCTGGTGCACATGCTGCACATGCGTTGTACCACTTCTTGCGCTCTTTTTTGTTTTTGTTTTTTTGCTACTGGGAAATCCCAGGAGCACATTTTGACCCCACACTGCAATTTTGCAGCAAAGAGGTTTGTGGTGCCACAAACCACATGTACCTGCACGTCTGAATGCACTCATGATGTATAGTGAGTAAACTTGGGTGTATCATATATACATGATGTTCAGGATAAACTCCAGTAGGGAAAAATATAGAAGGACATCAGGTATGGAAACTATTCCCACATACATGTCCACATTTTGTTTACAAAATAAATGTGTTATGTTTTGTATCTGTCCTCACTAACTGTCCTCTTACAGGATGGGATGGTATAATCAGACCTCTTAATAGTGTGCATTACGCTTAAACACTCTATAATAAGCTTGACAGGAGAGATAAACAGATGAATAGAGGAGAGAAGAGAAAAGAACAGGAAGATAAGATAAGAACAGTGTGTGGATGTGTGTGAGGGAGGGGTGAGAGTGTAGACTTTCTTAAATGTTTGATTTCTTAGAAGCTCAGGTTTCAGTAAAGGCTCCATGCTAGAATTCCGGCTAGTGACACAAAACTATCCAAATTTTTTGCAAAATGATTTGAAGGAGGAAGGTAAGATTATTTGGTAGAAAGAAAGAAACTGTTCTTAGTTACCTTTTTTCAAACATTTTAAGCTGGAAAACATCAGCTTAAAATATTATTGATACCACAGAGCTCTCAGGAGAGAATGAGTCATATAGGGTCCTTAACAGTTACCTTGCTTCAAGTCTTGTTTGATCCAAAAGGAACAATAATTAGTGTAACATTTAAGTAACATCCCATTATTAAAGGGAATCCATCAATATGCCCTGGTCACATTTTTAAGCTGTCTGAAAAAACAAAGATCCTCAGTCATCTGATATCAGATTTTTTTTGTTGTTTTTCTGCTTTTGTCAGTTTGCCCATTTTAAGTATTCACTAAGAAAAATGAAAGCACTCATGCTGGCATGATTACATTAATATAACATTCTGCATTTGCACATATACAATCTTGGGTGCTGAAAACAAGCACATATAATCTCTTCTGTTGTATTGTAAAAGATGTTTCTAATCAATAGAGTGTAAATTCAAAGAAAATGGACTAGATCTTCAGCTAATGGAAATTGGTCCAGCTTTGAGTTCAATAGATTTTGCTGATTTCTGTCTGATGAGAATCTAGGCTGGTATTTTGATCTTGCTAACATTGATTTTATTCTTTTGCAAAAACACACAGATGGAAACAAAAATGTAGGCATCAGTTCTCTATTTTAGTAGCTCAATTATGCCTTCCTCAGGCAGGTAAAATATAAAATAATCTATTTGAGAACATTTTTTAATCCATTATGAATCAGTTACATTTTTATTAGAGGATTTGAAATGGGAAACAGGAAAATATCAGTTGCTAGTTTGAACAATTGGCAGCATCAACAGCTCCTGAAAAGCTAACGTTGTAGTTGCCAAGTGTGCTGTTTAGATTTAAGAAGTGTATCACCATATGTACAAGTTTATACACCTCTCCAGTAATAATGAGGCAAACCTGTGATTCAGTTCTAACAGTTACAGTACTTGGGCATCCATCTCTAAATACTAAACATGTCTGCGTTAGCCAATTAATCTCATACCCAAGTTTTGTTTTAAAATGGCTTCTTTTTGCATGTCTTCATGCTATATAAAGGCTCTCATTTTCAACGTATGGACAGCAGTCTACAAATACTTTAGACCTTCACCCACTGTTCAGGTTTGGTAACCATTTTTTCTGGCACTCACTTCTGAATTCAGCATAGTAACTTAGAGTATGTCTACACCATGGTGGCCTCATATTGTGGGTAGGACTTTCCTGAGGGCACTGTACACACCCATTCCACCTTATACATTTAAAACCTGAAAATGCACAAGTGAGGCTTCTCTGATGCATCCCTCTATGGCCACTCTTAAAATGTCAGTTTCTAGCATACTTGAGAGCAGCCACCAACACCCAAATCATAAAATGAGCATTAGAGCAGTTTTCTGGGAAATAA
>NW_017729022.1:18274802-18294408 GCF_001723915.1 Gavialis gangeticus
TGATGTGCCGGTCATGGTTGAGGAAGCCAAAGCCCGCCTCAAGACACCATTCCCGAAGCTGCCAGCTGGTCTCCCCAATGCACGTTGCATGCCGTCTTCCATGTCCACTCACTGGTAGGATAGAAGAGAAAACTACCTGTTATCTCTTCTGTGAATGTGAGATAGAGTTTGAACTTTCTTGTGGAAAGGTTGACCTAGGCTTCATGTCTCCCACTTCCTTGACAAGTACTCTAATGAGTAAGCTATTATACAGAATTTGAGCACTACCATCCTTGTTTTTTGAGTTGCAACAGCTTTAGTTGATGTGCTTTGTACTGACCTCAATGTGTGAGTTTGGCATTTATGAAGTCTAATGAATCAGGCCTTTCTGGGAACTTCAGCAGTGTTTAGGTGATTTTGGGGGCATCTACACATGCACTTTACTGCAGAGTTGACTAATTTGCTCTGCACTAAAGTGCCACTGTCTACATGTGTGGTGGTATTAGGCCAGAGTAAAATAATTAACTTTGCTTTAAGATAGTACTTCCTGACAACAGTACTTTCCTATGGCAGAGTTACTTACTCCACCATGAAGCACATGTAGACGGTGCCTAGGGCTGGCTGGGGCATGAGGGAGCTATAGTACTGGGGCTGCCTATAGCACCCTCATGCCCCAGCTAGCACTTCCACAGCATGTTGAGCTGAGATGGAACAGCTCTGGGCTGGCAGGCTGACCCCCCATACCTGCTGCCTGCTGGGGTTGGGCAGGGTAAATGCTGAGTCCAGGAGCAATAAACTCTGGTGTAAACTGTGCCGGAATGTATTCAGTCAAATTAATTGCATGCATAGATACACCATTCTCCTAGCTCCACTCTCCATCAGAACGGATACAAGAGCTAGTTTCTTTACTGCTCAGACTAGGCCTATTTTGAGTATATGCAAAAAACTCTAAGTTTAGAAGCCTGGGGAACTTTTCAGTCTATAATATAGGGGTTTAAGGGGTTTTGCAGCCACTGAAGTAGGGTTGATTTGGATCACATTTTATGAACTGGGCACCTACATTTCACTACTGTCCTACTTAAGAGCCAAATGTACAGGTTTGGATCTGGCCCTTACCCTCTAACATAGATTAGTAATTAGCAACTTTATGCTCTAGCACTGCTAATCATTAGGTAAAACATGGAATGGAAATTACCTTAAGTAAACATGTGTCCATTAGTGTTTGTTCCATATAGGTGTCAAATAGGCAATTGCAGCACGTTCAGCACTATGACACTGAGGCCGCTAGAAGACATTTCTTCCTTCATGTAACAGGCAGTATCACCTAATGGAAACTCCTCACAGCGTGTGATCTGCTTCACGTTCAAAGGGCAAGCTATCCAGAGGGGAAAAACGTGTCTTGGGAACTTGCTCTGGCAGCGTTTGCCAGCAAGAGGATCTGGAGAGCTGCTGACAGGGGATGTAATCCACATCTGCAGCAGTGCTGGGAATGAGAAGTCACCTGATCTCCGACTGAGTGAAGGAGCTGCCCCCTCCAGCCCTGGTACAGATCCAGGGAGTCCCATGTGAATAGCAGGTGGGTGAGCAGGAACAGTGAGGCTCAAACTGTCTAGATACCTCATGAGGTGCTTTTACGTATGTTCTCTGCAGGCAGGTTTATGAACAAATTCCCTCCTCCATCTCTCCCTGTGTCAGACAAGTAAAGCACGCTCCACTGAATGTTTGTTTACACTTTGGGTTTCACAAAAAGGTGCTTAATGGTTTCTTAAAGCAGCAGGCTTGAAGCTTGGTTGAAGAAAGGAGGGGCAATGAGCCATGCTGTCTTCTGCTACTATTCTTTGGGACAGCAAAGTCATAAAGGCTGCTGACAGATGTGAAAAAAGGAAAAAAAAGTGCTTTATTGGAAGAGGCAGTGCATTAGTTCAACCCAGGTCCACAGCACCTGTATAGATTGGGTGTGTCAGCAGGGATTTTTGGCACATTTATCTAAAGCTGATGCAATCAGCTATTAGATGAAAGCACCAAAAAAGTCCCGCTGAAGCACCCGATCTATGCTGATGTTGGGTGAGCCAGGTCAAACTAATGCTATGTCTCTTCTGAGCTTGCCCTGGGTTCAGCACAGGGGCATACAGAGTTGAAAGTAAAATGCCTTTTGGTGGGGATGGGGGGGTTGTTTTTTGTTTTTTTCATCTGTGAGCAGCCTCTAGCCCCTTGCAGAAAGGCAAGAGAGAGAGCACTGTACACTGGAATGCTGCAGGACCTGGCCAAATGCTATCAGCCTGTGTGACATGCCACATGTTCAAATCAAAACTTCATAGAAACTGACTACAGAAGTATTCTGCATATTTCATGTAACAACTTTGTGGCTTGTTGGCCATTTTTATTGTGTGATAATTACTTTGCCTGTATAACATGTGTAAATTTATTTTGCAGTTCATCAGTTAATTGCATGATAGCTTAAACATGTTTAATCGTTAGTTGACATGTGGAGTGTAAATTACCTTAAGTAAATACTTGTCTATAACTGTTATGATAGAGGTATAAAATAGGTAAGTATAGCAGGTTAGGCATGATGACATTGAGTTTGATAGTCCGGTAGTCAGTCCTACCTGCTGTGCCCTCCAGCTTCTTAGTCATCATCCTTTTTTTCTATCCCACTGCCAAACCAGATATTAATAGGTATCATAATTTGGGAGGCTGCCCTCAGTCTTAATTGCTTCACTCTGCCCTTCTTATCATAGGGCTGTCTGTCTGGCACAGTCAACACTCACCCTAGCAAACCTTAGCAATAACCAGGGGCTAGCCTCCCAGGTTTGCTTCTCTGCCTTGCTATTATGAGGCCTGATTAGGCCTACCTCAACTCTAGCACTCTGAGCGCTAGCTACTCTTGTAGCTTTGTCGCAATTGCTCTTTCAAGCCAGCCTCTTAGTTCCAGGTTCTGAAAAGACTGATTCTCAGTCTCAGGGCTTCTTGCCCCAACTAGCCTACCCATGGTCATTACCCAATTAAGTCTTCAAGGCTCCCTGCCTTGAACCATTTCTCCTGAGGTCATTACCCTAATCAAGTCCTCAAGACTTCCTGTGTTGAACCAGTCCCTTCGGGCTTACTTGCCCATCTTCAGCTCTTTTTAGGCTTCTGTCCTTAACATAGCCCTTGGGCTCAAGTGCCTGCCATCAGTTACCCAAATTCTATCACCCTTCCTCAGGATACCTTACTATTTGTGGATCAGTCACTCTACAGCCTATCAGGGCCAGACTCCTGTTTCCAGCCCAATAACTGAGCTCATATAGCTCCCAGCTCTTCTTCTATTTATCTGATCTTTCCTTCACTCTGCTGGGCATAGAGGTTATTCATTAGTGTAATCAGTGGCCTGGAACTTTGCACTGGGCAGCCTGCTTCTTTTGAAGCCTTACACCTCCTTCTACTTTAGCTCTGTAGCTTTACAGTTCCTGCTCACAGCTCCTTCCACCAGCTAATTGCACCTTTTACAGCTGTATAGTGCTGCCTCTTACCTATTAAATAACAGGGATTAGGGGAGCCCGTTACAGGAAGTGTTCTGTGCATTAAACAGAAATTGAGGTTTATTTTATATAGTTTTTGAAACCTATAGAGCTTAATTTACTGGCCATCCAGGGACATAAATAATGAGTGACATCCAGAACTGAGTTCATTTGTTCCCTCCCCTTTGATTCAATAAATTGTACCACAAAGAATATGAATATACAGCTCATTTTCACGACAACAGAGAAATAATCCCCCATTTCCTTTTGCAAGGAAGATTATCTAGAACGTGAATATTGGGTTTCGGTCTTCTTCAGGTAGGAGGAAACAGATTACTCTCCACCTCTTCAAAAATGCATCTTATTGGATGTATCTACACATGAGTTTTACTGGGGAGCAGACTAATTAGCTGTAAAGTGTCACTGTCTACACATTTGACAATATTAGGCCATAGTAAACTAATTAGTGCCTGCGTAAGATAGTACAGTTGGGGATAGTACTATCTTACATTGAGGTAATATACTGTGATTAAACTCACATATGGACACTGACCATGGGTGTAATTTACTCCTGATCAGCCCAGCCAGCCAGAGGCCAGATTCCTGCTTACTGCCTAACCACACAGCTCCACACTTTCAGCACCCTCCTGCCCCAGCAAGACCCTCCTCCACCTGATACCACCACCCAGAGCCCAGGGCTGACCCTCATCTGCCCCCAACCATGCACCTGCCAGCCCACATAGACGTTGCACCCAAGGCACACATGTAGATGCTGCACCCAGGAGTAGTTTATTCTGGCTCAAATAGCTCTGGAGTTTATTGCTTCATATCAGTTGCATGTGTAGACACACCCATTGTAGGCTACATATATTGAATTCACAAAGCATTTTCAAGTTGTGAGGATCAATAATTACTACCATGGTTTGAATGACTTGTTTTATATTCATATAGGCAAAACTGTTTGAACTATTTACAAATATGGACTATTAAAAAAAAGAGAGAGAAAGGCAAGCAATCTTAAAATCTTAGCTGATTATCTGTAGGAGATGAGGGCATAACCCCTTTTCTCTTGCTTATGGATCCCTTGATACTTTAGCTTTATCTCTCTGGACTTCTGTACATAGTTCTCTGGATTGTATTGTTACTCTGGTTCTGCCCCTATAGTCTGGTGAATTTCAGTGTGTATTTAGTTGTGTTCATTTTTAAATATTTGACATGGGCAAAAGGACATTAGAAAGCACTTGGTATTTTTTGGCACAGAACTCAAGCTTTAAATGAGAGCTTTGCTTTGCAAGCCATTATGAGAAATCATTTTTTTTCCCCAGGACTTGCTATATTTTTCAAATTATATTTAGATTCATACTGTCCCTGTACATCCAACACTAGTGATGGGAGAAACACAATAACATGGGTGTGATACACATCTTACTTCTACAGGTACTTGTATTATGGCTAGGGCCCTACCAAATTCATGGCTGAAGTGGGCTGCACTACACCTCCTTTAATCTTGCAGGTTCCCCTGTGTGCCCCACTACCACTGATTGGTAGAGGGGCCCCACTTGTGGCTCATTCCTGATTGACAGGGAAGCAAGAACCATGTTTTTAAATATGGTGCCATTTTGCCTTCCGCCGCTGATTGGTCAAGGGGCCCCGGTGGCCACACCATTTGCTGTTGACTGGTGGGGAGGCAAAAATGGTGCCATGTTTAAAACCAGGGTTTTAGGGTGCCCTGCCAGTCAGGAGGAAGCCACAAGTGGGGCCCTTCCACCAATCAGTGGTGGGGGACACACCAGGGAATTTACAAGATTCGAGGAGCCACAGCACAGCCCACTTTTGCCGTGAATTTGGTAGGGCCCTAAGTATGTGATGTTAGGAGGCACCAGATATACAGTGTTGCATAGTTGGGATTGTTTGATGTGGAATAGACCTAGACCATTACATTCCTGCCTCCTGCTGCTCCTGTGCATAAGTGACCCAAGAAAGCATTACATGTGCAACTCGGGGGACTGTGTTGTATTTGTTATATTGTTCCTTTTGAGAGTCCTGTGTACAGAAGCGCTCAGAGAAAGACAGCTCTTAGGGAATAAAACAGACAAGGAGAAAATTTAGGGCTCCAGAGCCCCATACACATAACATTAACTTTGTAAATTAAGTAAATAGGATTCTTCATGGACATCAAATTAAGTGTTTGTAGGATCAATGCCTTAACAAGAAATATGATAAATAAGAGCAGGATGAGGAAGGATACCAATAAATATGAGTGCGATTCACACATAAAAACTAAGTACCTTTTGTTGTTCTTTAAAACTACATGCTATCATCCGTAACAGTGTACAAGAAATAATTTCTAATTTGAGTGGGATATAACTTTTTATATGGGAAAATAAATAAAAAGTATTATGAAGTGAGGAATAAAAAAGGACTGTTGTAAGACTTTATATATGATGACCAATTTGTGAAAGACAAAGGCCTTCAAGTGCCGAAATTGGGCACTTGTACACATGATGAAATTGACCTTTTTAGTGGTTTAATTGGCCTTCTATAGCAGTTTAATTGTGTCACACATAACACATACAGCAGCATATTTCAATTTAATTTCATCACGCTGTACACATGTGGTGGCGTATTGGGCTGAAAATGACTGTTATGTAGCAAACTAAAACACATCCTGATGTATTTTAGTTTGCTACCTAACAAATTACAATAATACATCCATCCCTGAGCCCGCCTCCCAGGCTTCCAGCACCCTGTGCACTGTCCCCATCGCATTCTCTGGCTGCCGGCACAGTCAGCTTGCCCCTGAGGCAGCTCAGGGAGGCAGCAGGAAGGCAGTTGGATGGGCTAGTGGCAGGAGAAGGTGGCGGGGATGGTGCATGGGGCACTGGAAGCCTGGATGGGCTTACGGAAGCTTGGGATTGGCAGGCTTCCAGCGCCCTGTGCACTGTTCCTGCCGCATTCTCTGGCCACCAGCACACCCAGCTGCCTTCGTGCCACCTTTCTTCACTGCTCCAGGGGCAAGCCAACCCATTCCTGGGTGGTCCCAGGTGGCAGGAAAGTGGTGGGACAGTGCATGGGTGCTGAAAGCTCAGCGGGGGGGAGGAGGGCAGCAAGGGGCCTGCTTCTTTCTTTTTTCTGGCGGAGCCTGCCCATTTCTCCTGCAGCTGGTGGGGTGAGGGGGGGGGGGGCTGAGAGCTGCCACAGGTGTCTTGAGTTGCAGGGGTACGGTCCTTCCCTCCATGGTGGCAGCAGCCCATGGGGCCATCTGAGCAGGCTGCTAGCAGGCTGGATGCTGCCCTAGCTCAGAGCCAGCACCCAGGCCACTAGCAGCCCACCTGGTCAGCACCGGGGAGCACTGCCACTGCAGAGGGAAAGACCAGGGCCCCCCACAGCTCAGGGGCTGCTTGGCTTGCCAGCAGCTGCCCACAGGCAGGCTGTGCTGGGAAAAAAAGGAAAGCAGTGATGGGCCCAATCTTTCTTTTATTCTAATGGAGCCTACCCATGGCCAGGGGAACAAGCTGCCCGTAGCATCTGAGCTGCGGGGGACCCAGTCTTTCCTCTGTGGTGGCAGCTGCTAATGGACTGGGTGCTTGCTCTGAGCAGCTCTGAGCTTGCTGGCAGACCGCCTCCTGGCCCCCTGGCTACCCCTACACTCTGCCAAAAAAAAAAAGGATTGGGTCTCTCACCATTCCAGTGATGGAAGCCCCTAAATTGAAATGGTGTGTTTTTAATCGTAACAATTAAAAACCCACCATTTCAGTTTAGGGGCTTCTATCAGTGTTATGGCGAGGGGCCCGATTCTTTTTTTTGAGGGGGGGGGAACCTGCTGATGAAAGAAATCCTTAGATATTAGGCATAAATAAATACTGCAATTTAAACAAGATAGGCAACATTTAGACTGGAATCCACAACCAAATACTTCAGATCTGCTTATTTACTCCAGTGATCTGGATTAGCACTATTCCAAAGATAGTTCTGCAATATTCAAGTGAGATTTGAGTTTAGAGTTAAACCTTTCACTCAGTTTAGATGTGAAATTTTGCTGGAGCCTACTGCAAGGGACTGGAGCCTGCTGCAAGGGACTGGAGCATAGGTAGTCTAGTCTAATGGTTGGGCTGCTGAAGGAGTAGTAGGGGGCCAAGGCCTGGCTCGGAGTTCAGGAGCCACATTACCACGTTTCCAGAGGGAAATCCAGGGACAGTCCACACTACAGGTCAGAGTCAGGATCCAAGGATCAGATGCCGAGTTATTAGATCAAAGGGACAGTCCACAAGATGGAAGTACAACAGCAGAGCCAAACGGGCTTAGGAAGCAGGAAACAGATTCACAGGGAAATCCAAAGCTGAAGTCCGAGAACAAGCCAAAACCAGGGTCAGGAACTAGGAAAACCAGAGTGCAGGAACCAGTTCAGACTGGGTCAGAATTGTTGGGTGGCTTGCAAGCTGCTGCCAGAGGTGGGAATAAAGAGGAGACTGAGCTCCCAGCAGCCAATCAGGAAGCCAACTTAAATAGCTGGGGTACAGCTTCTCTGCCAGAGACCCAAGACAGGCATGGCTGCCTCTAAGGTCCCCAACAGTACCAAGGACTCTAAAGATTCAAGCTTTATCCATTGATGTATATGACAAACCTTTATTGACTTCACAGCTGCAAAATCAGACCTTAAGAGAGATCCAAAGATGGAACTCATGGAAAGAACAGCTTACAGCGGTGGTATAAAAGATACAGGCTGAGGGCCAGATCTGGCCCATGTAGCCCTATGATTCAGCCCTTGGGTCTCGAATCAACCCCATGTGCTACATGTGATGAGCTGGCTCTGACCCCACATGCTGCATGTGATGTATACACACTAAAACTTTGATGTTACATTTTTTGGCCACTTGACCCACAATTCAAAGTCTTATGTCACAGACTGACAAGTCTAGATGCTTGCTCTGACCCCATGTGCTGCATGTGCTGCAGCTGGTATGCTGCATGAAGCACACAGGGCTGGATCTGGCACCATGGGCACTGCACATGGCACAAGGGGCCAGTCCAGGATACATGCTGCATGTAGTGCCCATGTTAGACAGGCCCTACATGCTGGCTCCAGAGCTGGTCTGGATTGGGCCCACAGACAGGCTCCATGCACCAAAACCAGATAACAAGGCCAGTTAGGTGTGAGTACTTTAAGTAGCATAGACCCCATGCTGGCTTAGCATATGCATTTGGGATTTGGGCTGGTTCACGCTGGACACAATGTACAGGGCTGGTATAAAGCACATGTTTCATGAGGGTGCCTTTGCCTAGTGGCCCTGTGTACTGGCTTTAATTCATGGGTCTAGTCTGTGGGTCTGATCTGTCCTTCAGACTGGGCCCACACCCCTCATCTTGCCCATGGGGCTGGATGACTTTTTTACCCCTGGTTTACAGCATAGGTCTGCAGGCTGGATTGGGCATGTATGTTTTCTTGAAACATTTACCATTTAATTTATAATCTGGTGGCTTTCCAAACGGTCTGCTTTTCTGAGAAGAGCATTTACAGTTCACAAAGTCTTTACTTGCATCATTTGGCATCATTCTCTTTGAGGCATAACTACAACCAAAAAAAAAAGTGACATCTCATCTAGCAACACAAGAACATGCCAAATAGGTTTTTTCTGATTGGTTCATACAGTGAGCAAACAGCTTTAAAAACAAATCTTTAGCTCTATGTCAAGCATAGCACAATGCATACTAAAACTTTGGTGTTACATATTTTGGCCACTTGACCCACATTTCAACATCTTATGTCACAGACTGACAAGTCTAGATGTTTAAAGGTCTCAGTGTGTGACTGGAAAATTCCATTGCTTTTAGGAACATGCACTTTATCACCTCTGAACACTGTTTCCATTGATGTCATTGGGAGCTCCACTGCCAAGTGAGGACAACAGCCTAATAGCATAGCAAATATTTTGAGTTGTATTAAAATGTTCCCCATTATGAATGTTTTTTCAGCAGGGTGTTTGAAACTACAAAGATTGCTTTCAGTACTATGTGCTTACACATTGGTGTGAATGCATCGTCTCTTAGTATGTACATAGCTGTTTTCTAATAAGATTATTATGAGGATAGAAGAACTACTATGAACGCTGGATAGCTCTAGATAAGTACTGCATTGCTATGAGCAGTGGGGAATTTATCCATGACACAGGATTACTAAATAAGCTTAATCTTTAGTTTGAGGTTAGTATTTTTTTTTTTTATTTTTTTTTTAGTTCCCTGGAACTAGAAAAATTAGATAGGGAGCATGTTAATCTTTTCAGAATGATGATACTTAAGCACAACTGCCCAAGCACAGATACTATTAAATAGAACTCAGTGTTTCACCTATGCCTATCCACATAGAAAAAAAACTGACATTAATAGATAACATTTCAAAGAAGTGAACCACAGCAGGACAGTAGAAGAACTGTTAAGTGCTTGTTGGGGGAGTCTTTCTATACTTAGAGTTATGCCTCTCGAAATATCTAGTGAAGCCCTGAAAAGAGCATATATTTTCTGAAAGGCATCATTAACATAACATTCCTGTATTTTTTCCATTTTAGAATGGTGAATGTAGTGGTTCCCGGTTTGGTTTCTCATTGGAAGAAGGTGTAATCTTCTGTGGCAATGGTTCATTGTTCAGGTCACCAGTAATAATGTTTAGGTGAAATCTTTGACATATTTTTAGAGCTAAAAAAGCCGTGTTAAGTTTAGATTCACACAAGCACATGAACCCCTGGGAGATGAATTAATCACTGTTAAATGGTGAACCAGAAAAATGTAGTCTGTCTTTTCTTCCATTGGAAACATTTATTAATTCTGCAAAGCACCTTACTTATACCATTGGATTTTCTAACATTCCCACTGACACATTTACCATGTAAAGTATAAGCTGGTGGCTTTCCAAATGTTATTCTTTTCTCAGAAGAGCACTTACAATTCACATATCATGTGCCAATTCTATTTCTAGCTATCTTCATTATAAACACGTGGCACACTTTGTTAAATATATGTACCCAGTGTTACTTTATATCTATTTATATAGATCTCTTTCATAGGTATTTTGATTCTTTCCTACTTTTACTTGTTTTTCCTATGGTCTAAGGACCAGTTCCAGCACATGTCTATCCATGTGCTTAACTTTATTGTCAGAGTGACATCAATGGAAAGATTCATATGAGTAAAATTAAGAAAATTTTCAAATGTTGCAGGAGCCGGCCTGCAACTTTAGACAAATGTGACAGGAAATAACTATGCACTATATCGTGCCACCAGTTTTTAAGCAGAGCTCCCTTTTCAAGTGAATGGCACTAATATAGAAGCCACCATGTATTCTAGCATACAACATACACCTTTCTCCAAAAATCAGCTTTTAGGAATTGGAAAGTGAGGAAATACAGTAATAGCAGCTTCTGCCATACAAGCCTCAGCCAGGGGAAAGAGAAAGCAATGCTATATGTGTTTGATTCTACTGCATTTCTAAAATAGAGGGGAGCTTACAGTGCCAGGGCAGGGGCTCTTGATGAATGAACTGAGTGGGCTCACAGATGTCTCCATAGGTGCTGCTGGCTAAGATCTGGCCCCCAGCAGCCACAATTTTCCCATCCCATTCCAGCCCTGTCCCATCCCGTTCTACCCTCTCCTTACCTCCCGCCCAGTGCAGCTGCTTTTGTTTGCCCTGAGGAAATACTGTATTTTTCTTCAAATAAATATTTTTTCCATTCTGCTTTTCAAGAACAAGCCATGTTTCTTATCTGGGGTTCTTTTATATGCAAGAAAATATGATGATTCTACGAACTGATGAGCATATTCAGGAACTCTTATAATTAGGCCCATTTTTGTTGAAGCACTATAAATACACCCCTTGCTGCTTCAGAAGAGATTTTACAATTGTTATTAAATAATACCTGATTTTAAGTCAGGGTTCTACCATTTTGTGACAAATGGGCCTTCACAGCAGCATATACAGAAGAGAGGCATGGGGCCAGTCCATGGGCTGAATCAGGGCCCATGTACACTGGAATCAGGCCCTGGGGCCCAGTGCCTTCCCCATCTTCCAGACTTGGGTCCCACCCCACCCCTACCTGCCACAATAGGGCCCTGCACACTGGAATCAGACTCCAGAGCCCTGCATCACACTGCCCCACCCTGCTTGGCCCCATCCACCAGGGTCAGGGCTTGTGCTGCCCTGCACACCTGGATTGGGCACAGGGGCCCTGTGCTGTTCTTGCCCCCTGGGATTAGGCCCCAAGACCCTGTTGCCTCTGCACAGCCCTGTGTGTTGGAATTGGGCCAGAGAGCACTCTGCATGCTCAGTCCTAGATGCAGGGTCATGCCATCTGGCTTGCAGAGCTTCCCGCATGTCTGGAAATTTGGCAGCAGAGAAGCCCTGCAGGCTGGATGATCCAATGCTGGGATACATATCATCACTGGCAGCTGTTTTGTAAATATAAATTAATATACATTAAAAAAAAAATCCCACATGTCTTTTAATTGAGGCTAGATTGATGACTTACATTATGAAAATATGTATGAGCATATGAACACATGTGTGGATAACACTTCATTAAGGTAAGTTCAAGTGCTCTTCAGGCTTAAGGTAGAAATAAAATGGGCTTTGAAAGTGAAGCAATTTAGCTTGATGAGAGAAGTGTAGATAAATTATTGAATGATTTAACTGTACATTTCCTTGCCTGTTATGCTTGGTAGTAGAGAGCTATGCAATTTACTTATCTCAATTCAGTGTAATCTGTTTCTTTTGGGTAGTAGAAAAGTTGTTATATACACTTGGGGTGAAATTCCATTTCCCAGAAGCCAGCTCATTGAGACACATCCTTCCAGCTTGCCTGCATGTAGCTGCCTAAATGCCTGGCCAGTGTTGCCTATAGTGTGTGCTCAGCCTGTATGTGTAGTATGCATACACACTTAGGGTGCATCCCCACAAGCAGGAATATGTGTTTCCCTAGGGACAAGTAGCAGCAGCACACCTCGTGCTGTGTGGCACATTGCCCCCGGTTGGGTTGGGGATGCTGGTGCCAGTAACTATGCTATCCTTACCTGGGGTCGTAGTGGCAGCCAGGGCCTGCAGCCGTGGTGCTCCTGCAGCAGGGAATCTGGCTGGCAGCTGGAATTTGTCTCCAGTCGGTCAGACTCCAGTTTTGGGCACTGCGCACTGCCGCCACATGCACTGCCCCACTTTTTTTAGGCATCGGGGTTTTTTTACCCCCTCCCCCTGCCGAAGAATCCTCCACTCTGCAAAGTAGCAGCATGGTGAATGCCTGCATGTGTGGCATATGCAGTATGTGGTGCTGCAGATGGGTCCGCATGTTCGTGCTCATCTGGATATGCCCTTAAATGTCCATGCTGCCAGGAAACAGAATTGCTATGTTTGTGTAACTGCCCAAATGCTATTTAGATGGCTAAACAACTGTCCCTTGAACAAGCAAGGGGAAATGGAATTATACCTTTATTGTGCAAACATTTTTTTTCTCTTACATTGTGTTAAAGTTAATTCAGTACCTGATTTTATGGAATCAGTGCAGAAAGTTATAAATGCTATATAAAACAAAATAATACTGACATGCACAAAGGAATTAAAAAGAATGCTTTAAACTCATTCTTGTGTTGTTTCACCCTCATTGCTTTTATACCAATGAAATTGAAGCATTTTTCAGAAATGTAATCAAAACTGTAATAGAATTTGTTATTTTTTTTTGTGCCAGGCTTTTGAATTTTAAAAAAGTATGCATTCTTTTTTATGTTTCCAGCCTCAGTGCTTCTCCCTGAAGAAACATGAATATATGCAAGGCACATTTAACATACACACATACACAGAGCAGCCAGGCTTTAGAGAGGAAAATAACACTGCAATATAAAGTCCCATTCAGCCTTACTTAAAAAATAATAAAAATTAAATATTTTTTAAATTTTCCAAGTATATGAGTGTTTTAAATGTTATCAAAATTAAATTTGATTTGCTTTTCCTCTGGATGACACAGATATTATTTTATAAGCATTATCAGGAAGTTACAATAAGTCTTTGCTGCTGAAGAAACAGCTTCTAAAAGAAAAATAAGGTTTTATTTTATTAAACTACTGCATTTTATGGTGTATAGGTCAATACGTTGTATAAGTCGACCCCGTATTTATGTTAAGAAAAAGTTAGGATTTTTGTATGTCCAGCGTATAAGTTGACCCTACCTCAATGTGTGAGGCTTTGAAAGCCTAGGAGGGCTCATGGGAGAGGTGGCATGCTGACAGGCTCCCAAGAAGTTGGATCAAGCACCTGGGAGCTCGAGCAACACATGGCCTGCTGGCAGCCCACCCAGCCAGCCCTGGTGGGTGCTCCCACCACAGGGGGAAGGACTGGGCCCCCCTGCAACTCAGGGACTGCCCAGTCCAATGGCAGCTTGCCAGGGCAGGCAGGGAGGCCCCACCAAAATCAGAATCAGGCCTCTCACCACTTTTGTCTTAAGCAGGCACCCATGACTGGCAGGACACCTGGCACCACCTGGGAAGGCACTAACTTGCCCCACAGGCAGTGCAAGGTATCAGCCAGGGGTGGCAGAGGAGGCTGTCCCTGCCCAACATCCCTAGCCTCCCCCATACCCAACATCCTGCACTGCTCCTGGGGCAAGCCAGCCCCTTCCTGAGCAGCACCAGGCATCCTGCCAGGAGGCTGCTGAAGATACAAGTGGAGAGGGGATTGATTCTGCTTTCAGCAGAGCCTCCCTGACTGCCTCATGGCTGGGGGACCAGCTGCCACCAGGCCAGACAGCCCCTGAACTGTGCGTGATCTGTCCTTTCCTCCATGGCAGCAACATCCCATGGGGCCAGCTGGGCAGGCTGCCAGTGGGCCATGTGTTGCCTGACCTCCCAGGGGCCTGATCCAGCTTCCCAGGATCCCACTAGCATGTCACCTCTCCCACAAGCTCGTCCAGGCTTCCGGCCCCTTGCACACTGAGATGGCGGACGGCGTATAAGTCAAGGCTGAATGTTAAGACTTAAAAATTTGTCTTCAAAATTCAACTTATACACTGTGAATTATGGTAACCCAGTGTTGTTGTCCGAACAGAGTACAGACCTCATACAATTAGGTTTTGTAGATAGTAAAATATCATCTTTGTACAGCCTTTTAAAAAAAATTGTAAACCTCAGGCTCTTCCAATCTAAGAAACTACGTGCTTTGGCTTTGCATACAATAATGTCAAATTTGTACTTGTGTTTATAAATTTTGCCTTAACTGATTTACCACAAATAAAATCATTATACTTAATTTTAATTTATTTTACATCTTTTATGTACAAAAATGACATGCTATTCAAACAGGATTATTTTAAATTGACAGTTTCAAAGTGATTAAGGTTGTAAAAAGTGTTCTTTATTAACTTATGTTTAAAAGATTACTACTGTGTTAAGCAAGCTGTAATCTGGTTAAATGTACAATGCAAGACAAATAAGAAAATCCAAAACAAAAATTGACAGTATACTAAACGCAACATGGAAATGAAAGTGTTTTAGTTCCATGTCCTATAATAGCAAAAAGGAAGCTACTAAAAATAACTGTAATGATACCTAAAAAAAAAGTTGACATTTTTCTTAAAACAACTCTCATTTCCCCATTGAGTATATGCACAAGAAAGACTTGGAGATAACCTTAGTATTGGACTACAGGTGATTGCTGCCAAGTTGATACCCATAGTGGCTAACCCCTCCTGTTATTTTCTGTGCATTTTGATTAGATGATCATACATTTAAGTTATAAAACTTTTTTTCTATCAAAGAAATGTTATCTGTTTATGGGAAATCTGTCTAAAAGAAAAGTTTTTGGTTGTAGTATTAAAAAAATTGATGGAATGGAGAGGAAGGCAGGAATTCTAGCGTCCCAGATTCCCTTCCTTTTATAAATTAATGGAGTGTACCTAATATATTTGGACTGATAAATGTTATTCTACCTCAGAGCTCTGCAGGATATAGATTTTATGCCAAATAAATCCTCCTTTATTCTACTTTGTGGCCTCAAAACCTATCTGCCACTACCATTAACTCTAGCTATTATGAAATGGAAATATTGTTGTCTGGTTTGCATCCTTTGAGCTTTTAGACACATTAGGCATAAAGTTGTTTTATTGTCTCCAGTGTTATATCATTCATGAACTGTGTATTTCTAGGGAGGAAAAAAATGAGAAAAAGGAAATACAAGTGTTGTATGTATAAGTGGAAAAGAAAGAAAGACTGTATTAAACATAATACATAGTGTCCTAAACATTTATTTCAACAGGTATTTTTTAAAAGAGAACATTTTATTGCTTAAGTTCTGTTCAGATCATAGCAGTACAATAACTTATTTTTAAAAGGAAAGTGGTCATCTTGTTTAATATCTGCTTTTTACTTCTGCTTATTATTTAGTCTTTGTACTCCTTTTAACAGCATGTTTAGCAAGAGGCAAAAATTAAATGTTGATTGAAAAGACAAAATAGCAAAAGAGGAAAAAAAATAGATCTTGTTTCCGCCTTTGCTGTTTGCAATTCTGTTTATATCAAGGTAACAATAATACACTACAGTTCTTCTCCAAGTGAGAGTTCAATTCCACACACAGACAGTGAAGCTACAGTAGTTTCCATCAGATAATACTTTGTGGGCTTAACTTTGCCACTGTACAGAGAGGGCAGCGCAAATTGTATTCCACAGTGAAGTACTTTCGAACAGAACACTTAGCTACAACAGAAAAAAAAGGCAGCGCTAAGTGTGGCTTTTGGGATGTGCAGGCTTTGTATTAGGCCATTGTGAGAGGGTGTCTTTCACACTTGTACCTTTAAGAGTTCTCAAAGGCACCTTCATATCTCTTTATATATAAAGGTTCTTGCCCCTAAAAAGTATTAAGTCAATTTATAATAGAGCTCCTGCAAAATACAACAGCCTACATTTATCAGTGACAAACAATTGTGTAGATTCTATGTACAGTAGTCAGCTAATGAATATAAAGTAGTGTAATTTTCACCAACCTGACACCCAGCAAGTGTACAAAATAAATGTACTCTACTTTCTGGTTCTATCACCTGTTCTGCATCATGTGTAGTCATTTACACCAATGGACAATGGGTATAAAATGTTTGCATTCTTATTTGAGTGTTTTGTATCCATCCACCATGGATGAGTGGAAATGATTACTGCTCAATAAAACAGGCACATACTTACTGCTCAATAAAAACACTTAATCCCACTTAACTTTCTTACCTGTAAATGCAAGTATTAAACAGGTTTAGTTACTGAGCAGTGATGCACAAGTAGACACAACCTGGGAACAAGTTTGCTCCCAGGTGTACCCAGCCACTAGGGGGGCTGGCTTCAGGTCTAAGCTAGGAGCCTCTTTTGCTTCAGGGCTGGACTACCTCTATGGCAGCCCCTGCCTGCAAACATTTAACAGCCTGCAAATATTTTTAGCCCTGGGGCACACTCATCAGGGAAACTGTGTGTCTCCCTGGGCAGGCCACAGGCTACCCCAGCGCTGCTGCTTGGCACCTTGCTGCTGCCCGGCTGCCGAATCAGTGCCATCAAGGCAAGCAGTGCCATTGAGGCCTGGCCTGTCAGCTCCCTGGCCCAGCTGCAGGTAGCTTCTAACCAGCAAGGCCAGTGCCATCTGCTTGCAGCACACCCCCAGCAGCCTGCTCTGTACCTGCAGGTGCTGCGGGACATTTCCTCTGCCACGCAGCTGACTGTCCCATGCAATGGCCACGCACTGGACACTGCTGGTAGCTGTTCAGGCCCGGCAGCTCAGGGACAGCTGTGTGAGGGCCCAGAGAGCTGGTGTGGGACCAACCACGGCCTCCTGGCCTCCTCCTCGTCTGTGGGCATGCCCGTGCCTTTGACCTCCACCCAGGACTCCAGCTGGACCAAGGAGGAGACTGGTGACCTCATGGTGCCATGGAGTCAGACAGAAGTGCAGCAACAGTTTAAGCAGGACAGCCAGGCCAACATGCATATTTGTGAGGTACTGTCAGGCTGGATGCAGGAGTGAGGGTACAAATGGTTGGCACAACAGTGCCTCATAAAGGTTAAGCCCTTGTAGTCACAGTGGATTGCCATGACGAACCACAATTATTGGTCTGGCCATGGCCGCAAGTCCATGTCCTTTATGCAGCAGCTGATGGCCATTCTTGTACCCTGGGACCCAGGCCACAGCCATGGACTATACACCAGCACGGGCAGTGTGCCCAAGCCCCTGCCCCAGCCTGGCACCCCCAGTAATGCATCACTGGGGGAGGGACCCTTGGACACCCAGTGGCCTGTCCTGCCCAGCTTCCCAGCTGCAGTTTCCACCAGCAGCTTGAGAAGCCCTAGCCAGCACCTGCCTCACCAGCTCTGCAGCCCCATTCCCAGCCATGAGGAATGGCTGGCCACCAGCACCGCCAGCTTCTGCCCTGGGGGGGGCCCCCAGCCGGGTGCCTTCACTCCATGATCTGTGGCCCAAGGACACCAGCCACAGCTTCACACCGTCGTTGACAGGGAGGACCTCACTGAGCCACCAGCCACAACAGCCGCAGCCACATGGTAAGGCCCACACTCCCCAGGGTCCTCCCTGCCCCTGTCCCAGCCCCCACCCCTACCCTCCATCCCCGTCTGGCCTGCCCTCAGTCCCCTGGCCTCAGCTTCCCCTGCCACAGCATGCAGAGAGGCAGGAGACACTGCTAAACTTTATAGAACAGCCCGTGCCTCTGCATCTAGGTGGACATGGGCCTCTCATATACCTAGGAACATGTTGATGCTGGCAGTGATATCCCCTTTGGTTGTGAGGGGCAGGGATACATAGTGAAGCCACAGGTAGCTCTCCAGTTTTCAGTAGAGATTGCAGGGCAGCCTGGGCTTGCCCCCTGTGCCATTGTAGCCCCACCTAGAGTGGCAAGACACCAGCATGCACCTGACCCTCCCTGCAGACACCCAGCTGTACCAGAAGTGCAGGTGTGCCTGGGGCACCATGAGAATTATCAGCAGCAGGGCATAGTGGGTTGGGCATCCTTTGGTCTGTGCAAGTAGCTCATTGTGCACTGCAAATAGCCCTCGGACACATACAGCAGCGGCAAGTTCAGGGTGCAGCTGCATCACAGCAGGGGGCTGGCCCCAGGGCTCCTCCCCGGAGAGGACCCCAGCAGGGAGGACAGGGTCCAGGCAGCTCCTTACCCCAATTGTTCAGTAGCCCTGAACCCCCCCTACCCTCAGCCCAGGTATTGTGGGCTGTACAGCAGCACAGCACACCAGTTGGCCTGCAGAAGGGGAGAGGGGTCTGGTGCCACTGCAGCAGGTGCTACCAGGACCAGGCAGACCAGGAGTTCTGGGCTGAGCTCCTGGTCCTCAAGCACAAGCGGCTCCAAGTGCTGCGAGAGCAGAGTGCCATCCTGGGCTGGGCAGTGCAGGCCATGGATGATGACAGCTGGGTGCTGGACTCTATTCTAGCCCTGGAGGTCACCTTCATGCTGCCCACTGCCCAGCCTCTAACCCAGGAGTGGGCAAAATACAGCCCATGAGACCATTTTATCCTGCCCACGGGGCCCCTAAAATTTTTAGAAAATTAATATTTATCTGCCCTTGGTTCCTGTAAAAAATGACAGGAACCAAGAGCAGTAGGACCCAGGGGAAGCTTGGCGGGCTCCCACAACAGCAGAGCCCACCCGGCCATGCCCCAGCAGCTGGAAGCGAGAGCAGGGGATTCTGGCCTGGGACCACATGGCTGCCCCATGCCAGAACCTCAGGTAAGGGGGAAAGGGCAGGGGAGGACCCCAAGGAAAAGTGGCCCCGGGGAAAAGCTGAGCATGGGGGTGGGAAAAAGCGGCCCCTTGCCCTCCCTGTGGCCAATGTCCTGCGCTGCAGCCGCTCACAGCCCACGCGGGACTGTCCTAAGCAGGCACAGGCAGCCCCACATGGGCTGCAAGTGGCTGCAGTGTGGGGTGCCAGGCTGCTTTTCCTCCCCTGCACTCAGCACCACCTTGTAAGCCGGCTCCACTGTGCCTGCTCCAGACAGCCCTGGGTGGGCTGCGAGCCCTGCGTGGGCTGCCTAGCGCATGAGCTCCGGGTGGGCAGCAGCAGGTGGTGGGGTCACAGCTGCTGCCGCCAACAGGCGATTCCAGAGCTGG
>NW_017729022.1:18299408-18304558 GCF_001723915.1 Gavialis gangeticus
ACAGCCTGCCTGCTCCAGATAGCCCCACTCAGGCTGCGAGTGGCTGCAGCAGGGAGCACTGGCCATGGGGTGGGCAAGGGGCCACTTCCCCCCCCCACACTCAACTTTTCCCCAGGCTCCATCCCAGCACAGAGGAAAGTGGCCCCTCCCCCGCCCCATGGCCAGTGCTCCCTGCTGCAGCCGCTCACAGCCCACGCGGGACTGTCCTAAGCAGGCACAGGCAGCCCCACATGGGCTGCAAGTGGCTGCAGTGTGGGGTGCCAGGCTGCTTTTCCTCCCCTGCACTCAGCACCACCTTGTAAGCCGGCTCCACTGTGCCTGCTCCAGACAGCCCTGGGTGGGCTGCGAGCCCTGCGTGGGCTGCCTAGCGCATGAGCTCCGGGTGGGCAGCAGCAGGTGGTGGGGTCACAGCTGCTGCCGCCAACAGGCGATTCCAGAGCTGGTGCAGAGCCCAGGCTGGCAGTGGGACCGGGTTACAAGCCAGTGCTGAGTGCAGGGAAAAGTGACCCCTCGTTCTCCCCGTGGCCGGCGCCCTGCACTGTAGTTGCTTGCAGCCCACATGGGGCTGCCTGTGCCTGCTCCAGACAGCCCTGCATGGGCTGCGAGCACCTGCAGCAGGGAGTGTTGGCCATGGGGTGGGAAAGGTGCCAGTTTTCCCCGTGCTCAGCACCAGCTTCTTTCCTGCTGGCAAGTGGGGGGTTGGGGCTGTCCGCTATCTCCTGCCTGTACCACAGGGCTTGGGACCCTGGGAGTGATCAGGTGCGGTACCCAGCAGCAGCACGGGGCCTGCACTGGTGTCCCGGGGCCAGTGCCAGCAGGGCCCAAAGCAGGGTGGCAGGAGCATGGGGTCCCAGCCGGCAGGGGCTCTATGGAGCCGGGTCAGCTCCTCCCTTTCCCTGCTGGTGCAGCCCAGCACAGCTCCACGGACCCCTGCGAGCCTGTGCCCCACTTTGGGCCCCACGGGTGCTGGCCCTGGGACGTTGCTCCCAAGATATTGGGATATTGGTCCCAAGATGGTGACCAGGGGGCGGGGCACCTGTCAAGGGGCGGGGCTACCCATGCAGCCCTCAACAGCCTGCCAAAACTAGGTAAGTGGCCCTCCGCCCAAAATAATTGCCCGCCTCTGCTCTAACCTTAGCCCCACATGCCCCCGGCAACTGCCCACTGCCCATCAGCAGGCCTCAACCTGGGCCTGAGAGAAGGTATTGTGGCATCTGGCCTGGGTTTCTCCCTGGCCCAGTCCCTGTCCCAGATCCACTACCACCCAGCCCCCATGCCTGGGCCCAGGCCCACCATTTGCCCTGGCTCCACACAGGCACAGAGCTGGAGCTGCCAGCAGCAGGCCCAGGACTGCACGCTGGCCCTGCTGGCCATGGACAGCACCTAGCAGAGGGTGGGCTGCCTGCACCACAGGACCAGTGGTCACCATTTCTCCTGGATGAGCCCCCAGCCAACTGCATTCACCACCACATCTACACCCACAAGAGGAGGCCCAGAGGCTGGGGTGCTGGGCACCTGTCCCCAGATTCTGCCCCCTAGGCATCCCCACCCCATGCCCCCCCCCCATTCCATGAAACCACATACAACACTTTGGACATAGTTTGCATAGGGAAGAGGATTTTTTACTGTTGGGTAGAGAAGGTGGTGGAGGGACTCAGTGTGTTGGGGAGGGAGGGGAGAGGTGAGGTGATATGAGGGGAATAAAGGCTTGTTCTTCTGACATATGTCTACAGTGAGTATAGTGCTGGGGGTGGGCGGGAGGCTACGGGGTCCCTGAACAGAGGGGCAGGTGAGCTAGAGCAGGGAGTGCAGGAGGAAATGGTCAGCTAGAGCCTCCCGCATGCAGTGTCCTGGTCCCCACTGATGGGTGCATGGCTCTTCTGGTGGCTTAGCAGGGCGGGCTCACCACTGCCACTGCTGCCACAGGAGATGCTTCTGCCTCCAAGCATCCTCTGCCCACCACGCCTTCTCCACCCAGGCCTCACAGAACAGCTCCTCTGGGCCTCACAGATGTTATGCAGCACACAGGTTGTGATGATGACCTGGGAGAGGTTGTCCTTGTTGACCTCAAGGCAGATGGTGAGAGTGCCAGCAGCCCTTGAGACAGCTGAAGGCGCACTCCACCAGGACATGGGTCTGACCCAGGTAGTAGTAAAAGTGGGCCTGGTGGGGGTTCAGCTGGCCAGTGTAGGGCCACTTCAGCCAGAGAAGTAGCAGGTAGGCAAGGTCCCCGATGAACAGGGGCGGAACCACAATGGCACCAGATGCAAGTCTAGCACCCCTGGTGCTAACCACCCTGTGGCAGGGCACTGTTTGTGCCTGACACTTTAAGGGCCGGACTTGCAAAACACATGGGCATTGTGGGCAATACCCACCCAGCCAGCACTCCTGTGGGTGAATGTCCCATGGTGGTCTACGACAGTTTGCAGGACCAGAGTGAAATCCGCTGTGGCTGTAATAGGGGTGGCTTCTGTTGGTTAGGCAGGTGATTGGTATGTGGGTCCTATCTAGGGCCTTGCTACATTGGGGGAATCCAAGTGCACAGAACCCTGCCACCACTGCCAGGGAGTCATGGATGTGGAGCATGGTGTACCCCAGCATGTCCTGGAGGACTCCACACACCTCCAGGACAGCCTCCCTGGAAGCAGCCTTGCCTACACCAAACAGGTTTCTGATGTATCAGAGACTGGTGGGCATGGCCAGCTGTCTGCAGGGAGGGCCAGGTGCATGCTGGTGTCCTGCCACTCTAGGTGGGGCCAGAGGTGCTGAAAGAGGTTCTGGAATTTGGCCCAACTTATGCGGAAGGTGCCCAGCCCCTGCTCATCATCTCAGGTGTGCTGGACAATGTGCAGCCACCAGTCCTAGCTGGTGCAGTGAGCCCAGAGGTGGCAGGGCTGGAGGCTGAGAAGCGAGATGGTGGCCCTGGTGGTGGTGTCCAGAAGCCCCTCATCAGCACCCCTGCTGGGGACAGCTGTGTATGGTGGTGGTGGCAGTCCTGGGACAGCATGCTGCCGCCAGACAGGCGATCACTAAGTGTGGGGGAGCCAGGTGGGGCAAGGTTTCCAACAGGGCCGCCCTTGGGGGGAGCAAATTGGGGCAACTGCCCCAGGCCCTGTTTACTAGTATTTCACTTGGGGACATGTCTTTCACAGCCACTGACTTGGGGAAATCCTTGTTGTTTTCCACACCCTTCAGTGTAATACAGTTGTTGTTAGAGTCTGACCCTGGGAAGAAATCTTACTCACCCCCAAGGGGAACCCAGATAGCCTTTTTTCCCCAGTCTGATAAAAAGAAGTGTAAATGACTGGAAAGAAAACATCTAGGTGGTGGGTAAGCAGACCTAAGAAAGGAAATTCTAGAAGTGACCAAGTGTAAAGGAAGGGCACTAACATAATCTTATGCCATTATTAATTTCTTTGTTGAGAAAGTAAATCCCTAGGTCTGAGGTTATTTTTGATCTGCTTTGCATCCTTTATAATTTTACCCAGAAAAAAGTTGCCTTGTTTTTGCACATGCCTGCAGATGGCTTCCTTAAAGAGTTTCAAGGCAGCAGGAGAGGTGTATATGATAGCCTAACTGAAAGCATATGCACCACAAGAATTAATCAACACTAGCCCTCTCATATATTGACTATCCGGTCTGTCACAAATGAAGCCTCCAAGTATAAGCTGCAGAGTTTGAACATATACATGTTTGGGATGCAGGTCAGAGAGACGGGACAAAAAAGTGGCTGTCCTTTTTGTCATCAGCTTCCAAAAGACATCTCTAGTATCTTCCAAAAAATCCAGCCTTGTCCAAAACTATTCCTTTGTGATCTTCTAATCCCCTCTACCTGACTCTCCAAGCCCTCCCCACAAAGGCCTTTTGTCTTTTTCTCATGAGAAGAAATGCAAATTTCTATAAGCACATAACTCCAGTGGTACCAGTCCATATCCAGGTGAAGTTTTATGTGTGGGCTATGTAATGTATGAAAAGCTAGATGGCTTAGGACACAGGCTTTGAGAGTTCATTTTCCTCCTTGTCCCTCAGTATAATGGTTGGCATTTTAGCAGAATAGAGCAGGGTAAAAAATTAATTTAAATAGTTTATCATAAACTTCAGTTTCAGATTCACCACTCCCCCTCTCCCTCCCCCCATGAATTCAGGTCAAATTAAGCAAATAGGTTTAACTGAGAAAAACTGGGGGGGGGGGTGAAAAAGTCAAAATATTTTGTTTCAACAGTTTCAAAACATAACATTTCAACTCATTGTTTGAAAAAGTTAATTTACAAATCTACCTAAATTTCATATTTATAAAGTAAATAAATCTCATAATAGACCAAACAATTTGTTTAATGCAAAATGAAAATATAAGTGTATTTTATATCAACAAAAAATACAGAAGAATTTTCTTTTGGGTTGACACCTCCTTACCCACCTCATTCTGCTGAAGAACTGAAATACAGTGTTACTTGCACAACCCTAAGGCGTTTTCCTGATTGGAACTTGTTCCACCAAAGGTTCATAAGACCACACAAGTTTCATAATCTTCAGGATGCAATGCATGGCACTGCTTTGATCAAGGCTTTCTTTGGGATTTTTCTCTTCTGTGAATGCCAATCCTGTCTATGGCTAGTTCCACAAAAAGAAATGCTGCTATATCACAAATAAAACTGTTTCTGGCCTGCCCAGAAACCCAGACTACTGGCTATCTCATGAGATGTCCTGTCAGCTAAACCTCTTGACTCTGTATAACTGTGCTTGAAACCTTTTGTTAAGTATCCAGATTTTATTTTGTGTAACCAAACTAATGGACATATAAATTGATTTTTAAGCAGACAATCCACTGTATTCAATGGACAGTTACGCTTATACAAAAGATGGTATAGCAGACCATGGAGACTTGCTATTAACCCATTACTAACAGTAAGAGATTTAGGGCAGGTCAAATATCAGAGCTCAAACAACAACATATTGCAAAGAACATAGGTTTTCAAGTTTGTTGAGCCTTCTTTTTTCTTATAATGGATATTCTGGCATTAATTTATGTCACTATTATGGAGGAAATATAGTGTAAGAGCCAAAATGATTTGCAGTAAAACCAAATGCAGTACTTGACATTTCCTAATAAGTCATGTCCCCCAGCCCCCTCACCACTTTTGTCACCCTCC
>NW_017729022.1:18309558-18316909 GCF_001723915.1 Gavialis gangeticus
ACTTTTAAACATCAGTTTGCATTCATTCCCTTTTTTTTTTTTTTTTCCTGTTTAAATGTAGTGAATGTCATGCTTACAAAACCTAGACTGGTAATTCTGATTAGGACCAGATATAATAGAATCAGATGTTGTGTTACATCCTTAAAGTGCTCTGATAGCACTTAGTACGTGCGATACCGCCTATTCATTTAAAGGACTTGTAATGTACATTATGTTTAGATGCCCAGTGTCTGTTTGTTTGATATGAACATTATTACACTATAAATTAAATTATTCTTGAAACTAAAGACCAGAGCTGTAGCTATATTTTCAAGTTTATAGGTTATAGGGCCCCTTTATATGTGCAGGTAAAGGTGCGATTAGATCTAATGTGTGATTTACACAAAATTATGCCTCCTGCCATTCCACAAGTGCATTGCAGGAGGCATGATTGTGAGATCACACCTTAGATCCAATTATGCCTTATTGCCAGTACAGGGGGAGCCCAATCCTAGGCTCCCCCTGCATCAGCAAGAAGTAGGGTCCCATGGCTGGGAGCCTCACTTTGTTGAGGGGCTTCCCAGTCATGGGGCCCATGCACAGCCAGGACCAAGAGTCCCTCAGGTGTGGGAGTCTTGGTCTTGGCTGCTTGTGTGGCACTGCTGGGACTGAGAGCCCCATCAGGTGTGGGACTCTGTCCCGGCTGTGCAACTTGGACCAAGAGCCCCATCAGCTGTGCGCCTCTCAAGCCCCTACAGCTGTGTGAAGCACCCCACAGCAGGGAGATCACACTGGCTGGGAGACTGCAGCACCTGTGTTCTCTCAGTGGTAGACTACACATGCAAATTAAAGCTGGATAGAAACTAGCTATAAAGTTATTACACATTTTTGAGCAATATCTTTACAGCTGGTGGGATCATTTTAATGCTCAATAGTTCATTTGAACGTGTCGCCAGTCTAAATTTATTGCGCAATTAACAAGGTAACTGTGCAATAGATATAATGTGTACAGGGGACCTTAGTGTAATGACACTGAACTGTGCCTTAGACTTTGTTAGTCAACACAGTCTGCCTATTGTATTCATGAGTGCTATTAATGCTGCCTATTATCACTCATCTTCAGAACAAGTCAAGCTTCACTTGTGTTTAATTTATACTCTGATTTATACTCTGATTAAACAAGGTTCTTGAGCACATTCCTAACTTTAAGTAGGTATGTGATCCCACTGCCATACTAAAAGTATCCTACACAAGTTAACAGGCAACTATAAAATTCCCCAAAGTTTCCATACTATTAAAATACATTATTATCGGATTCATTTAAAAATCTCTTCTGCTGCAATAGCAATAGTTTTCTCCCTTCTGTTTCAAATCCTGAGCTGGACTTCACAGAATGGGCCTGACTGATCAAAATATCCAGGATGGGGGTGAGGAGGCTGTGGCCACACCCCTTAAGGGGTGCGACCTATGAGCAGTGAATTCACCACAATGCTGGTGCAAGCTTCTGTCATAGTCATCACTTTGGCAAGATTCCAGAGCCCAGGTGTTGAATGCTGCTGTTATTCATCACCCCCAAAGCTCCTCTGAATTCAGCATCAGGAGAAAAGTGTGGATGAGTGGTGATGACATTCACCTGCTGGGCTCTGGTGTTACTTTAAATCTATGCCTCCAGCAGGAGCCCACAGCAACAAGCTGGTGAGCTCAAAGAGCTTGCTGCACATGGGTCACACAGCTGAAGACAGATTCCTCTTTCTTTTCATGGATCCTCCCCAACCCTGGCCTGTCCCAGCATTCTTTACCTTCCCAAGTGTTCCTTTGACTGGGATCATTTTTGTTTCCTGAGAATGGTAATAAGCAAGCTTGTATCATTCATGTCTTACATCCTTTGATCCAGATTCATGACTGAAATATTTATCAAAGCCACGTGTTTGTGACACATGACTATGACTCTGTCTAACTTCAAGCACATAAATATTTGCCCATCATGCCTGCAGTGAAGACATCTACGCATTCCTAACTGCAAATATATTTATAACAATGTGACTGAAAATTTGTTCATTTCTTGCCATCAGGTCCCATAAGCAGCGTCTTGGTGAACAAATATGGTAGCCGGCCGGTAATGATAGCAGGAGGCATATTGTGTTCATTTGGAATGATTGTATCCTCTTTCTGCAATAGTGTCCTGGAACTTTACATATGTATAGGTGTTGTTGGAGGTAAGTAACTTGTTCAGAATTTACTATCACTATATTTAATGTTTATAATATCATTATACAGAATAGGTGCCCTAGACATAGACAAGAGTGTTGTTGTGCTAGGCATACTACAAACACAGATAAAACACTCCATCTAGTTCATTATATATGAACTATGTTTCTTTGCATGACTTTCTGGGATATTAAATTATTTCTTAGGATATTTCAGAAACATACTATTATTTTATTCAGTAAATGCAATATATATGTTCCAAACTGTGCTGCACTATAAAATTGATTGCCTTGTGACGACTCTTAGTATAGTTATTTCTATTGGATTTTGCATTGATCACTTTAGCTCCTAATCATAACGTAGTTTGAACTCAGTAGCAGAAAGACTAGAAGGTACCTAATAAAGATACAAGTTCTTTTAGGCCCACAAATATATATATATATATATATTAGTGCTCTGAAATAGAGTGCTCACTCCTGCAAAAATATATATATATATATATATTTATTTTATTTTTGCAGGAGTGAGCTGCAAAGGGCTGGGAGGCAGAGTGGTAGGACTGAGGGGCAGAAGAGGAGCGCCAGGGGTGGGGAACAGCAGCCAGCTTGATCCAAGCTGACAGGGAGGCTAGATCTGGAAATGTGGGGAGCAGCAGGGACCCAGTCAGGACAGACAGGGGCTGGCATGCCTGCTGAGATCCTGCCAGTCCCCAGCTGCCTGCAATCTGGGCCACCTACCCTGCCCCTGAGAGCAGGTGAGCTGTGCAGGCACAGAGCCAACTTGGCTTCTAGCCCTGCACTGACTGTCCAGAAGCCCTCTAAGGGCAGATCAAAGTAGGACAGGTTAGAGGGAGTATTAACCCTTAACATACAAGTGCTCAAAGCACATGCTAATGTTAACACCAGTTAAAATTAGCAGGTGCTAAGGGTAGTGTGTGACAAGGTCCTAAGGGCTTAACAGTGAATTCAGAGCAGCCCCACCACTTTATTGCCAGGTTCAGAGCATGCTTGTGGACACAAGTAAGTGGGAGTGTTTAGCTCCATCCTGACCAGGACCTCCCCTGCTATATACACAAGCCTATATAGGCTTCCCCATATTCTATAACAGTTCAGCTCCTCCTTGACCACAGATTTCATGCTGCAAATTTATTAGTAATTATTAACCATTTTAAACTTTACTTTGCTTACACATTCAACTCCAAATAAGGATAGAGATAAAAAGAGAGGATTATACCCATAAATTTAATCTGCTAATTTTTGTAGATTAGATGATATTTTAAAACTTTTGTGAAGTGAACGAAGAGGAAACTGTATTACAGCTTAGTAAGATAAAAATGGTATAGTCAAGGTTTTGATACCATTTTTCCTCTGTTACTCCTTTGTCTATATCATTGCTCAAAAATTACTAGATTTTGCTTTTATTCCAGTGCAGTACAGGAAAATGTCAAAACTCTAGCGTAGTGTTAGAATGATGTTGTAGTCGTAATGGTCCAGGAATAATGCAAGAAGCATTTATTGCACCAACTGCACAGTTGAAATAAAGTTAGACATGCTTTCAAATGCATGACATTCTTATCAGGCCAGACATTCCATGGACAGTAAACCTTATGGAAGGCAATGAAACTATAATTCATTCTCTGATACAGATTTTTTTTCTCTTCATTCAAACTTGTTGAACGATATGATAGCTTTTTTGAATAAAATATATTATAGTGAAGGTTTTTGTATATATTATGCACAATAAAGCTATGTTCTATTTGCTCCTTAGGTCTGGGTTTAGCTTTCAACCTGCAGCCTGCCTTGACTATGATTGGCAAGTATTTTTACAAGAAGCGTCCCATTGCTAATGGACTAGCTATGGCTGGAAGTCCTGTATTTCTAAGCACGTTGGCACCTCTCAATCAATTTCTCTTTAATTTATTTGGCTGGAAAGGAAGCTTTCTTATTCTGGGAGGACTTCTGCTGAACTGCTGCGTGGCTGGGTCACTTATGAGACCTGTTGGACCAAAACCAGTCCCGCCTGTGAAAAAAGATGTTGAAAAAGGGGCAGGAGACTCCACATTGCACAAAAACAACAAGAAGAAGGCTTTCTGGCAAACTCTGAATAAATATTTAGATATATCCCTTTTCAAACACAGAGGATTTCTAATTTATTTGTCAGGAAATGTTATTATGTTTATTGGTTTCTTTGCCCCAATAGTATTCTTGGCTCCTTATGCCAAGCATAAGGGAATTGATGAATATTCTGCAGCTTTTTTGTTGTCTATCTTAGCTTTTGTAGACATGTTTGCTAGGCCTTCAATGGGACTTTTGGCAAACTCCAAATTCATCCGGCCAAAAATCCAGTATTTCTTTAGTTTTGCTGTCTTGTACAATGGTGTCTGTCATATCATGTGCCCACTGGCATCAGACTACACTGGCCTGGTGATATATGCTGTATTTTTTGGGTTTGCTTTTGGAATGGTTAGCAGTGTTCTTTTTGAGACGTTGATGGACCTTGTTGGTGCTGCCAGGTTTTCCAGTGCCGTGGGACTTGTCACAATTGTGGAGTGCTGCCCAGTTCTTATCGGTCCACCTCTTGGAGGTAAGGAATCTTTTGTTGTTCCCCTTTCAAATACCATTGGGCCCACTGTAAACAACTGAATAGTAATACTAATTTAAAATATTGTATACATGCACATTAATTGATGTTGCCATTGGAACCACACCATTTTAATGACCTGTCCTTTTGCATTTAGAATTGTAACACTGCAGTAAATTAAGTGGTTTTGTATTCCAAAGATTTAGATTTATATGCATGTCTATAGATTTCCTGTGCATGTACAGCACATACACACCTACAACTATGTCTCCATATGTGGTGTGTCCTTCATAGACATACAGATACCTGTACATAAAATACAGGTATCTTATATTGTCATAGTAAGACCATAATGTTAGCTCTCAGTGTCCACATCCACAGAAGATGCTGCGGCCAGTATCAATGAACAGTGACAGTGACTCTACTGTGCAGTACTAACAAGTATACGCACACACATCAAAATTTAAAAGGTGACAGAAACTAAAGTCCCTATGTGTTGTTTGAATGCTAGTCCCCATGGAGCTTATTGAAAGAAGAAAATCAGTTGTCTCAACATGAGGGCATGCATGACAGAACCCTGAAGCTGTTCATCAGTGTATTGAGTAGACCACTGGCCTGCACTATTTTACCACTCATTAATCACCTTTAGAATTATAGCTGCCAAGGCTTTTTTTTTTAAGAGGCATAGGTAGGCTTTTTTGGTGGGGGGGGAGGTACTTTTCAAAATCCTACGCCAATTGTTAATGCATATAAAACCACAGAATTACAGAATACTGGCCTGGAATATACATAACCTACATTCAAAATATATATGCATTTCGACTAAACAGTACAAAAGCACCAGGCATTCAAACACATTCCCACATGCTCAGATTAACACAAATGAGAAATTACATTGGAGGCAATGAGAGTATTCAGGTGCTTAAATTTAAATATACTAATATAAGTGTTTGCAGGATAGGGGACATTATTATACTGAAATAATATTTCTTAATTTTGGATAAAGAGGACCAGTTTTAACTTTGAGGTGTTATTTCATTGACATTAATATTCAGTAGTTACACAGACATTCTAAAATATCCTGTGCATCTTTTACTATGTGCATTTAGATTTGAAAGGGTCAGGGACACAATATGCTACTTCAACACAAATTTGTAATACACCACCTAGTGGGAGGACTGCATGTACAGCTGATCAAATCTAATCTGCTCAAATTTTATTATAACCTGCACTTAAATGAAGTTTAATATTAACAGAGTGATGAAGTAATAAATATTTATTTTTCCATACATTTGTTTTTCAGGCTTTTAAGAAGTGTTATATTTGGGATAGAAGATAAATAATTAAATTTTGCTTGTTAAACAGAGGAAAACAAAGTGGAGCCAGGCACACACTACATCTCAAATTTTAGTCTTAGTTCAGATCCTTTAATATATTATACTGAACTCTTGAACGAACATGAATTTTCTTTCCTAATTTTACTAGACAGGCATCTTTAAAGAAGTATTAATATTACTGCGGATGCCTACATTAGTTGCAATACTAAATGAACAAAAGGCAGACCAAGATGGCACATTATAAATGAACTTATTCAGAGGCATTCAGATACATTTATGCCTCTCTGAATAAGTTATTCTAAAAAGTGCTACCCTTCCTATCTGCTGCCTAAATTCAGATTAGCATAATAACTACCGCTCGCTAATAAATGAATAATATACTTGCAATAATTTGTTAATAATATTCAGATATTTCTAATAGTAATCATAAGGCATAATGCAGAGACTGAGGTATTCAATATATTTAGTACAAAACTTTGAATTCTTATAAAGGCAAACAATTACATATTACCCTCAACAGGTCATAGTGCATTAGATTAATTATTTTTTCATAAGATTCATTATTAAATGTACACAAGGTAAATCTTTAGTATGATAGACTTTGCTATCCTGATGTAATAGCGTGGGCACTGGGGCGAGTGGCTGAGAACTTGAGTCTATAGCAGAAGCGCTCACGGCGCAGCCATGTCAAATTCCAGTGAATCTGTGTATTCTACTAAATGCTTTATCACGTGGACATGAAAAAAGAAGGAATGGATTTTGCTGAACTGGCCCCAGTTCAGCAAAATCATTTAAAAATGTATTTAACTTGAAGCATGTAAGTCAGCTCATTGGTATCAGTTAGACTGTTCATGTGCTCTGTGGCAGGAAGCCACCTTTGTTTCTTCCCAAAATCTCTGCCCTGTGACAATTTGATTAGGATGGGCCTAGCAGAGGAGACAAACCTTTACCCTATCTCTTTAGGTAACCTGAGCTGGATACATTCCTGAGGGAGGGGGGAAACCTGCTCCCTCTGCCTACATGACTGGTATCACCTACCTGGGTTAGGGGCTTCTACCTGGTGGGCTAGCGTCTGCCCAGCAGCTAGTGATGTATTTCAAATTGGTTGGCCAACAGCTAACAGGTGCTGGCCTTCATTGGACCAGGTGAACAAGGTCACAGGGGCTATATAAGTTAAGACTGCCCAGGAGGAGGGGGCAGCAGCCATGCAGGGGACTCAGACTTAGAGAGGAGCTTTACCATCTGAA
>NW_017729022.1:18321909-18329580 GCF_001723915.1 Gavialis gangeticus
CAGTAACTCAGATGCGTGATCAAAAGGCTACCTCAGCCAGACTGTTTTGCTCTATGGGATTCCTATGATATTGCTCTGTCTTGTACCCAATTTTCACCCTACCCCCTGTAACCAATAAAGTTCTCCTTTGTGACCGGTGTAGGAGACTTCTTGAGGGGTGGGTCTAAATTATGCCTAAGAGACCCTTAGGTCTGTGGACTAAGGGAGACTTTCCTTTTTGGCCCCCGATTTGGGAGAGTGCCCCAGGTGCCTGTAGGACTATTAGGCCTGTGTTTCCCCAAGGACACAGGGCCAAGAGAGTCCCTTCTCAGGGTGGTGGCAGCTTACGTTACCCCCAGGCTAGCAAGTGTGCTCCAGGAAGGGGGTCAGCTGGACACGACACACCCCTAGGGAGGCACTCGGAGCCTGAAAGGTGGTCGGGCGCAGTGAGGTGGGTGGCTCAATGCAGGAGTGCCCCCTACTGGCCTGCCACATGCTCCAAGTATGTGCTTGTGTGCTTTGCCATGTTGGAAATGAAATTTTGCAGTGTGGGAAATGAAAAATGAAATGAGGGAACTAAAAATGTCACAAAGGTAGCTATTTTTTGGGGGGGAAGGGTGGGAGAGGGGAGTGTAATATCTCTTGTTGGTCAACTGCATATTTGGGAGAGATGTCAGACGAGCTTCCATGCATGCATGCCCTACCTCAGGTCACTCAACATCAAGAGGGGATAGTCATTCTGCTGTACTCAAAGCGTGTCTCCTGTGTCTCCCAACTATACAGTTGGGCCAGTAAAAGATATTACTACTGATGCACAGTGACAGCAGCTTGAGAAGATTCCAGCCTAATGCCTGTTAACAGTCCCAACAGCAGTCATTCCAAAGCAACAGAAGGAAAATATTAGATGGAAAAAAAATGACAAGTCTGAATTCTGAGATAGGTAATTTTACCCATGCTATTCTGAAGTCAGTCAGAAGGCAGGGTAGATATGCACCTTTATAGATTAAATAAATAACATATATCGAAAGAGAGCCCAAGCTTTCATGGGCTGAAACTCACTTCATCAGATGCTGTGAAAGGACATGGAGAAAGGTCTGAGTTCTACCACTGCTGACTAGGCTGTCCATTAAGTCTTTCAACTATTTTACTAGGGATGATGAATTCAATAATAACCAATGGTTATACTGAAATAAACTTTTAGAGACGCAATGTACATCTGCCATTGAAAATAACCTAGAACAATAATCTAGAACAATCTACACGTACTGATTTAAGGTGCTTTAGCCATTTTTAAGAGGCATTAAGGATGCAAGTATACACTTGCACACCCTTAATGCATCTTAAAAATTGTGGTTTTAGTCTATTTGCACCTAAATTTGATACCTACCAAAGCAGATTTAGGCACAAATAACTAAAGCACCTTAACGCACGTGTAGATGTGCTAAGGTGCCGCATTAATGCGCCTCAGCATGTGCATGTGTAGACACGCTCCTAAATCACCTTAATACGCATTAGGCAAACATGCATTAAGTTTAAGCATGCATAAAAGCACATGTAGAAACCCTAAGAGTACTTTCCTATGCCATATTTAAAACTTAACTTCAAATGGAGACATCTACAGTTAAAGTTACAGTATAAAATATTCTTTTTCTCAAAACTTACCCTTGTCTTTTTTTTTTTGTCTTTCAGGTTGGTTAGTGGATGTAACTGGTGAATATCAATACATGTACTTTGTCTGTGGAGTGATTGTGATTGTGGCAAGTATCTGGCTGTTCATTGGTAATGCCATTAACTACAGGCTGTTGGCAAAGGAAAAGAAGATAGAAGAGGAAAAACAAAAAGCATTAAAGAATGCTGATTCCAAGGAAGCAGAACCTTTGACCAACAATGAGAATGAAGAGCCTGCCAACAGGGATAACAAAGCTCTTGATGATCCTTCGGAAAGGGAAACTAATATTTAATATGAAATATTGCTCAAACATCAATGTCTATGACTTGCATTAGAAGTATTTCTTCAAGATACAGGCCAGGTTTTGTAGTAAAAATGATCAGTCACAATACGGGGTGAGAACAGGATTTTGCCAATGGCAAGATTCCACTAATATAATCATCTACCGGTTTTGTTTTGTAGGGTTTTTTGTTTGTTGTTTTATGACTCAACAATTGAGGTTACAGAGTTAGTGAATCCAGGCAAGTGAGAAAATGTGTCCACTCTAACTGTGACTATGGAGAAGGGTCAAGTAAGATAGACTTTCAGAAGTCTTCCAATTATCTTGTTTCAAAGGAACTTCTAAAGCAACATCTCTGTTTAGCCTTGTTTGAGAAGACATCTTGTCTTCATTTTCAGAATATCACTGATGCCTGTTGACTTCTCCCCACATCCTATTTTGATGATTAATATTAAAGAAAAATATCAGCTCATGCATTAATAGCTGACAAGCAAAAGAAACCTAACGACAAATTACCTAAATAAAGCACACAGGAAACTTTTTGCCCTTTTGAAATGTAGATCAAAATGTTGTATTATTTGTGCATTGATCTTTGCCAGAGGACAAAAAATATTGCTAAAATGCAATAAATAGTTTCATGATAATAGATAACCATCTTTCTTTCCTCCAAGAGATAGCTAATTACATATGTAGATATTTATTTTGAAATACACAGTACAGTCATTAATTCAAAGTAGCTTAAAATCTGTTAGTATTCAAATAAAAAATTATTTTAAATTAAGTTCAGCATATAAGTGGTACATAGCTTTTAAGAGTTCTGATTGTTTCATTCGTGTACCCACGTTTAAAATAAGTCAAGCAGAGGAACTAAATGGTTCAGGGACAGGGGAAGTGTTTTTTTTTCTCTAGGCACCTGATTCAGTGTCCATGGAAGATAAAAGGGCTCTTTCCATTGACTTCCGTGGGCTTGAATCAGTCACTTGCTGGTAATTACTTTAAATCAGATCCTTGCATGTATTGGCAGAAAGTCATTATCCTCTGATAGTTGTTTGATGGCTTACGTGAAAGAAGTTTTAAGATCTAATTCCAGGTCCTTTTGGACAAGTAACCTCATGACAATTCCTACCTACCCACCTAAAGCATTTTTTCATGAACTAACATCTTTCTTTTTATGGCTTTATGAGCAAAGGCGCCAAGAACTAAACCTTCTAAAAAGGTTGAGGCATGCTGGCAGTTCATTCTGTAGAACTCTGCATTGCTGTTGTCCTTGGTATACCTTTTCATACAGTCCTTTCTCTACAATATTGCATAATCATTCTTATTTGATATACATAGTTTTTTTTTTCTTAAGAAAGAGCAAGAATACAAACCAAGGCTACAGTTGTACATCACAGCATCTAACTATAATTCCATAGTTTAGAAATTTAATAGTGAAAGTTAATTCCATGCTTGCAGAAGTTTCAAATGATGAAGGGGTTAAATGAAAATGCTTATGTTTTATTTAGGAGCAAGAAACAGAACGTGCTTTTCATTTTGGAGGAGGGCACCTGTTTATAAATGCATCTGAAATTGTGAAAATTAAGGGTCTGATTCATAAAATATTTATGCACTGTTTATGCAGGATACATACACACACTTAGTTCAGGAAAAGACAAGGTCTTGCAATTCATTTGAGCACATTTTCTTACCTCTAAAACATGTGCTATATTAAGTCTAAAATGACATGCCAATACCTCAAGTAAGGAAAAAACTATGAAATTAGACAGGTATATGAGAATATTTAAGGAAGATGCATCAGTACACATGCTCAATAACATTATGTTCATCAAGGTTTTTATTTTGCTTTTTGTTTGCATTTGTTTTTTGTTGTTTGATTACATACACTGTATTGCCAGAAACAATACCATAAATACTTTTTCCAGACCTTGGCACTTTTTACACAAGGAAACATATGAGTCCATCACTAATGCAGTGCAGAAATAAACATTTATACTGTACCAATGATCCTGAAGCAAAACCAGACAATTTTGAGAAAAGTCTGAATTTTGTAGCAATCTCATGTGCAATACAAAGACAACAGTTTGAAGAGGAAACATTTATGGTTATTCATTACAACCTGACCAAGACTTAAGTTCAACCCTGTGTTAAGGGGTAGTCCACTACAGTACACAATCATAGCTCCCTCTCTTGTTTCAGGAAGGAAAGAATCACAAAGAGGAGGGGAGTCAAGGTTCTGATTTCACTATGTCAATTCTGTTTAGAAGTATATTGGGTGCACAGCCTCAGAACCACGATCTGGAAGGGCACTGTCCAGTGACAGAGAGAGAGAGAGAATGAGATAGCAGACACCATGTGCGCCTATTCAGACCCCTGTGTGATCACAGCATAATCAAACCCTCAGTAACGTATTAAGAAAGATGAATTGAAGATGTTGGGTAAAAAGTATTGAACAGGAGCATCTTTCAACACCATGTGGTAGAAAGGCACAGATTATAAACAAAAGGATTAAATAGGGAGGTTGAGGCACAGCTAGAGAGGCAAGAATCTAAGTGTTTATTTATCACAAAAGAGCTTAGTTAAAAATACATGATAGAGCACTATAGGAGACAAATTTTTTATTTTGTCTACTGAATGTTGCTATGGGATAAATAAGAGGATCTGAAGGAAAAAAAATGAAGAAGGCCTCAAGAGCCCCAAAAGGCAACTTACCTGTTCAATACTATACAGCACAGGAAAGAAATGGAAGAAACAAAGTTCCTTGAGGGCTTAGACAACGTTGACCACCAGTGACAAAAATTATGTTACTATCCTAAAGGAGATCAAAGTTTATAGAAACAGATCCCTCAGAAGAGTTACTATTCTTTCATCTGCTGCCGATAAGCTCTAAAATAGTGGGCTTGAAAAATCTGGCTTCCTATGACTCACCAACACACAACTGTAAATCATAGAACAAGATAAAATGATGTAGCAGGCACCAGAAGCAATATAAAATGTCAACTAATGGAGTCAAATGAAACATTTTCTTATACCTCTTTTATTTTTCCCTTAAACTAGAAAGCGAGTTGAATCAATAACTCCAAATCTCGCATTACTGAATGCTGCAGGTGAGGATCATTCCTCTGTAAAAAATGTCTGGAATTCAAAGTTGCTGTCTTTCATGCAATGTGTGCTAACACTTATTTTTAAATAAATGAAAAGGAAATCATTCTCATTTCTATGAAATTGTCACTCTCAGCCAGTTCATCAGGCTACACTAAACTGCAGAATATTAAAATGGGTACAACTAGGCTTGTGGGCTACCTTGATCATCCTTTATACTGAAAAGTAACTTCTTTCTCAAGTAGTTATATCAGCACCTTTTAAAAACTTTCTCAGTGTCTTTTAGAGCCTATCACCTGCTGTTTTATCTCTTAAGTATCCAAGTGGACTTAGACACTTAAGTATAATTCTTTTCCACCCTGCTCGAGTACCTGACAATCCATTACTGCATTTACTTCTGTAACATGCTATCATCTTACTCTTAAGATGGGAGTTATGGGAGAAAAAGTCAGGAGGAAGAGTACCCATTCACCTTTTGTATTAACAGTGTTGAGGGAATCAAGCAGAACGGGCATATTTAAATATCTAAGGCCATTTACACACTTATGCAAAATTTAGCTTTAGGGAATTGATCCTTGTCTCCCACTTCCTGGATAAATGTTTTCACCAATATGCTGTTCAATAAAGATGGAGTTAGAATCACAACTACCTCCTCCCTGCTGTGTCTTCTATGAAAAGAGTGAGACTTGTTCATTACTTTGAGGGAACACCTGGAGTCACTTTTTCCGGGTGAAATCCTGGTTCCATATAAGTCAATAGCAAAATTCCTATAGACTACAAAAGGGCCAGAATCTCATAAAAAGTCTCTGCCCATTCTGAACCTCTTTCTATTCACCTGTTTTTCAGTGTGGATTAAAGAGTTTGTCTACATGTTAATATAAGTCAGTTCCTGCTCCTCAGGAATTGAATAATAATTTCACAGTAGCTTCAGCAGGGGCAAGTTAGTTTCAAATGTTTCACATGCAATTGTATATGGTGACCTCATAAAGCAGCAAACATGGAATATTGACTGAAGTAATATTATTTGAATTAGATTTATATTTTTGTGCTTGTGATCTCCAAAGATGCATAGGATCAGGGGGTGATGGAAAAACAGGAGAAAATCATGATTCTTTTACCTTTTGAAAAGGATTGATAATATGTCATTGTAAGAAAATCATTCAGTGCTTTCAGTAGATTCATTAAAGGGTTCCTTTATATTAGCAGGTCACATGTAATCAATAAGTGGTTGTCATCTTCTCTTTCCTCTAAGATGCTATTACAAGATTGTATTATATAGAACAGATTAGATAAAGATTGAACATACACCCTTTTGTGCAATAGCATGATGAGATGGCCAACATGTTGCAGAACCTAAAACCCATTTCACTTTCTCTGCCTTTTCACAGCAGCTCATTGCTTTTTTAAATGTCATGAATAAATTTATCTTGACTTTCTGTAGTATTTTCATTCATCTTCCGTGTTACTTGTCTTAACTACAAGGCAATCATGTCTATACTCCAGTAACTGGAGTTTGTGTGGTCATACTCAAATCAGTTTATAACTAGGTAGCTTATATATTACTAGCAGTGTACCTCTTACTATACAGAACACAGTATGGACTAAACACCTGAATATTTATCCAGAAGTACTAGTTTAAACCAGGCTACTAGATAAAAGCTACATGATAGCTGATCACTGCATTGCAGACATATCCTAGAAGGGCTGATAGTACTGGCTCAGAAGACACAAGAAGATATGATCCTCCTCACAATAAAGAGAAATAAGTCTAACTTTGCAGACAACAGTAGAACATCCATAGAACTGAGCCTAAATGTGACTGATGGTGGTAGTCTCTTGTTCTTTTGCTTTGCTTTTACAGAAGAAAAGTTGAAGTATTGTAGTTTACACTGTTCTTATTTTCTTTTAAGTATATTTATCACATCCATTTATTCTTCCCCTTTGAAACTTTAATTCCTTCTTATGTTTCTTCCTCTTGTGCTTGATGTAACTCAATAGAAACAGTGTGTCTTCTATTGTGATTTTTGTTAAGTGTTTTGGATCTTTCTCGACCGACCACAGTCTCTGTGTGAGACCCCCGAGTTTTGGCGTAGAAGTAACTAATATTCAGATAAATAACAAGCTGTGTACATCAACATAGTTATCAGTTCTATCTCTATCTTGATGCGCATATCAAGGTTTCAGTAAATAATACCAGTGGTAGCTGTTTTTAAACAAGCTTGCTGTTAGTGAAACTAGGTGCATCTACATGTTCACTTTTGTGCTCAATAGACTAATTTACTGCGTAGTAAAGTGTCATGGTCTACATGTGCATGGCAACTGGGCCACTGTAGACTAATGTACAGTTCCATTGGATAGTCCCATCAGACACAGGTACTGTCCGGTGACGAAGTAAATTACTGCTCTTAAATCCATATGTATACAATTACATCAGGATTAGTTTAATTCAGTTCAAATTGCACTGGAGTTTATTTGTTCAGTTTAATTGCACATGTAGACATGCCCACTGATGGGTTGCCTAGTACCAAAGTAGAATTAAGGCAACTTTTGCTAGTTTCTCTATAAATAACTATTTTTCTATTTATATTCAGGTGTGTGTGTGTATGTGTGTGTATATATATTTATATATATACACACACACACA
>NW_017729022.1:18334580-18339509 GCF_001723915.1 Gavialis gangeticus
GTGTGTGTGTGTGTATATATATTTATATATACACACACACACACACACACACACGCACACACACATATTATTGGTTACAGCTGAAGATATTTCAATTTTAATAAACTTGTTCTCTGTGGGGGTTTTTTTCGTTTTGATATTGGTCTATGTACATAAAGTATATTTACCATTTATAGACACACGTTCTGCCTAATCTTTGCATAAAAAGGTAGAAAAAACACATTTTTTTGAAGTTCAATACACTTCCTTTTTTTTTCTACCATCTACCTCTTAATTATAGTTAAGAGAAGTTCAGAACAACAACAAGAGGCAGTTAGGGAAAATATAGTGGCAGAAGGTGTAAACTTTGTTAGAAATCTTAAATATTTCACTCAGCCTTTAGAACATTTTTGCATATATAGGAGCCAGAGTGCTGGTTTGTGTCAACTGTGTCAATTGTTGACTACCAGCCCCTTGACTGGTGTGAATTTTACACAAACCTTAACTTTAATAATCACTGTGGTATCATTTCCACATCCAGTACTAAGGGTACTGAGGGAGTTTGCTTATGTGATTGCAGAACCACTATCTGTTATCTTGATTTTAGCCAGGCTTTTGATACACTTTGCCACAACATTCTCGCAGGCAAGCTAAAGGAAATATGGGCTGGATGAATGGACTGTAAGGTGGACAGAAAAATGGTTGAAACATTGGGCTTAGAGACTAGTAATCAATTACTCCTTGTCTAGTTGACAGCTGGTATAAGGTGGAATGCTCCAGGGCTCGGTCTTGGAGCCGGCTTTGTTCAATGTCTTCATCAACAACCTGGAAGATGGCATAGAGTACACCCTCAGCAAGTTTGCACATAACACCAAGCTGGGAGGAACACTAGATAAACTGGAGGTTAGGGCTAGGTTTCATAGTGACCTAGACAAATTGGAGGATTGGGCCAAAAGGAATCTCATGAGGTTCAACAAGAACAAGTGCAAAGTGGACAGAACAATCCCATGCACCAGTACAGACTGAGGGCTGACTGGCTGGGCACCAGCTCTGCAGAAAAGGACCTGGGGGTTACATTGGACAATACATTGAATATGAGCTATCAATGTGACCTTTTTGCCAAGAAGGCTAATGGCATACTGGGCTGCATTGGTAGGTGTGTTGTCAGTAGGTCAAGGGAAATTATTATTCCTCTGTATTCAGCACTGGTGAGGCCACATCTGGAGTACTGTGTTCAGTTTTGGGCACCCCACTGCACAGAGTGTGGAAAAATTGGAGAGTGCAGTGGAGGGCAACAAAAATGGTGAGGAGGCTGAGTTACATGACTTATGAGGAGAGGTTGAGAGACCTGGGCTTATTTAGTCTAGAGAAGAGAAGAGTGGGGTTTTAATAGCAGCCGTCAACTACCCGAAGAGGGTTCCAAAGAGGATGGAGCTAAACTGTTCTCACTGGTGACGATAACAGAACAAGGAGCAATGGTCTCAAGTTGCATCAAAGGAAGTTTAGGTTGGCTATTAGGAAGGATTTTCTCACTAGGAGGGTAGTAAAACACTGGAACAAGTTACCCAGAGAGGTGGTGGAAGCTCCATCCTTGGAGGTTTTCAAAACCCAGCTAGACAGATCTTTGGCTGGGATGATCTAGTTGGGGACGATCCTGCTTTAAGCAGGGACTAGATGATCTCCTGAGCTCCCTTCCAACCCTACTTTTCTATTATATGATTTCTATGATTTCCACATCCAGTGTTTTACTAACCTTTGTATCAGAAATACCCTGGCATAATACTTTCTGGGAGAGTGGGAATCTTGTCATGAAAACTTGTTAAGTGGTACACATGTATTACACATTTCTCAAAGGAAAATGTTACAGTGAATCAGTGTGTTTTGTAGTCTTAAAACCAATGCTTCCTAATTTAAGAACAAAGGAGTTGATGTTTGTTTTGCTTTGTGGGTAGGGAGGAAGAAATAATCAGGAAGTCATGGATGCACTGTGTAGTATTTTGCATGTAATAGTAAAGACTTTTTCTCCAAAATCATACTTATTTTCAGTCTGCATCTCTATTCTGCCCACTCTAGGGCCTGTTACAAGTCCATTGAAGCCAATATAACAAACCAATTAACTTCAAAGGGCTTTATCAGACCTCAAGGGTGAAATCCTCAACCCCATTAAAGGTAATGGTAAAGTTTTTAAGTTTCATTGACTTAAAAAAGGTCAGGATATCACCCCAAGTTTAGTGTCTACGCTATCTACCAATTATCTACAACAGTCCTCAGGGGTACAGCACATATGCAACATAATGAAAACAAGTTTTATGACAATTGGCAAATTAGGTTGTGCCTGCATAAGTTTCCAAATGAATCAGTCCCTGAATTTACGCACAATGTGTAATCTGTAAATACTGAAAATTCTAATGATGAATGTAGATTGTTAAATACAAAAGGTATATCTAAATAAGTACCTGAACAAATTTTGTTTCAATCCAAAGGAAATTTATCTAATTCTTTTCAAACCTTCCTTCAGCAGATTGTAATTCTTTGTTATTCATATCTACTGGTAATGTGTTTTATTTCCTTATATATATGTTATATATATATCTGGTGGGTTACATACTGTGCTTGATAAATAAAACATATCTGTAAACAGATGAAAAAGGATTTCAACAAATGAAAAAAATTGACTTTTTTCTATAAGAGTATATTTTATTATTTTTCAATTCCTGCTAGTTTTATTTATATTAGAAATTCAGTCAAACAGAGAATTGCAATATTATACAACTTTGGTGTTTCTACCGTGCCTCAGATGATCAATGTGGCCTAAAATGTCACTGAGTATTTTAACTGCTGTTAGGTTGTAAAAAGCGACATTGTGTTTTGTTTTATTTTCTTTTCTAACTGTAGAAATACTATATGGAAGATCTTTGAACAAGTGCCAGTTTTTTACTGTGATTTTATCTACCATATTTTAACTACTTGGCCTGAACCTATGAGGTGCTGGGGGCCATTTTGTTCCTTTGAAATGAATGGAAATTGACTCAGCTTATGTCCCTAGAGAAACAGCACCTTAAAACAACTGGGCAAATATTGGGATTTTAGAAAACCTATCTTAATAGTTATTGACATTAAGCCAATGTCATGCTGACTCCTTATCCTTTCACATTTTTAGTATATATATTTTTAATCTCCCTGTGGGTACACAATACACAAAAAAGTCTGTACATGACCCAAGGGAAATGTTCATCAGGAAGACTATGCAGGGAACTTTCAAAGCAGTATGCAACAAGCACTTACACCAATATCCTTCCAGAAATGTGACACCGGTCCAAACTACACACGACCTACTTTGAAAATTCTCCTATTCTGCAATCTATCAACAGAATTTGGTATTGCTATGCAATAATCCAACATGCAGTAGCCATTCATATTGACTAACACCTGTGTTTTGTTTTCTTATTATTTTGCAGTGCTGTACATTTTTTTACTTGAATATATTGGCTAGAAATTTTTGGACAATCATTTATTAGCTAGAGGTGCTATTCATGTTCCAAAGATGTTTAGGCTGATGATCAACATCTCTGATGATACTTAACAAGCTTTTTTGACCCAACAAAATGTTCATACTGTATATTAACACTGTAAAAATGCTTACACACTGCATTATATTGTATTTAAATGCATATTTATAACTTCTTTCTCATTAACTCCTATTCCAGGCCTGTATTAGTGTCTAATGTGTCTAGTTTGACCATTTAAATTTATGGAATTATAAGGTTAATTATGTATGATAAGCAATTTAAACAAATGAAAATTGAAAATAAAATTTCCATGTACAATTCTGGATGTAAGCGTTGTCTCTTCTTTGGAAGCATTACTAAAAATTTGTTTTTACACTAATAAAATATGTTTTCATACTAATAAAATATTCTTGTATTTATTAGTTTTATAAAGCAAACTAGAATAGGTGCTAACCTACTCTATGTATATGTAACTTTATTAATATCATAGGAATTATTCATGTTATCTATAACAGAATATGTCTCACTAGCTTGAAACTGTTACTATTTACAGGCAAGACTCAGATTGTCTCATTACGCACACATTAGTCACCTAAGCCCTCAGAATGGATGTATGACTGTATCCAGCAAACTCACTAAAATGGTATGCAATATGAGTCTCCATTTTAGAATTCAGCATTGACAAAGCATATTCATTCAAGCTCTCAAGCATTCAGATATATGTCTCACTCCTGCCTGATCTCCTTTGTGATTCAAATCATTCACTGAAAGTGGACAAACTCCATAGACAACCCTGCAACAGCCCCAATATTAGCTGAACAAAAACCATGACTAACTGATATTGACAACATTGACTTTTCCTCAGAAGAGGTCATGTCCACCTTTTGCCCAATAATCCAATGCAGCATTTCCCAACCTTTTCCATCCCACGGCACACTTAAATAAAAAAAATTGTGGCACACCACCCCCGCCCCCAACATATAATTTGGCCGCCATTGCCACCCACCGCCCCACGGAGCGGGGGTGAAGGGTTGCATAGGACTGGTTGGAACCATGCTTTGGCAGGAGCCACACACCCCAAAAGCATTACAGACAGAGTATTAATTTATTCATTCATTTGTGTGTCTTGTGCAAAATTCAGCAGCACAGTTGGGAAATGCTGATCAAATGGACAGAGCATTCAAAATATGAGCAAAATGGATTCTAGCTCACCTGCCCCGACTTGAGAGGGTTTGAATCCAGAAGTGCCACTTCCAAAAAGATTACCTTAACCAGTAAGCTACAAAATACACTAGGAGAGCATGGCTTTCACTTTCCTGTTAAAGTTAATTCACTGAACAGCTAAAAGTGCAAGCACCATGGGTCCAGAAGTAAAGGTGAAAAGAATTCTCCTTTTATATCATGAAGGTGATGATGTTGGTATATTGTCCACCTTTTACCC
>NW_017729022.1:18344509-18348379 GCF_001723915.1 Gavialis gangeticus
AAAAAGATTACCTTAACCAGTAAGCTACAAAATACACTAGGAGAGCATGGCTTTCACTTTCCTGTTAAAGTTAATTCACTGAACAGCTAAAAGTGCAAGCACCATGGGTCCAGAAGTAAAGGTGAAAAGAATTCTCCTTTTATATCATGAAGGTGATGATGTTGGTATATTGTCCACCTTTTACCCAATAAAGAAGATATTTCTTTAAAACCTGGGCCCTATTCCAACTCCATCACCCCAAAGAGATTTTAATCCAAACCTTTAACTTTCCCAGACAATGCATAAGCCATCAGGCAATGGGTTAAGTAGGATATAGCTTCCACTGCTGCTGTTGAAGTTGATTCACTAGACCAGTGGTCTCCAAAGTGGGGTGCGCAAAACGATACACTGGGGTGCGGGAAGAAAATAATATTTTGTTTTAGTGAGAGCAAAAGGTTTTTTGTACCGTTATATAATTTATGAATAAATAAATATACATACATATATTGGGGTGCATGCTCAAAAATTTTTACCGATAGGGGTGCGCAATTAAAAAAGTTTGGAGACCACTGCACTAGACATCCAAAAGTGCAAGATTTTTGGGCTGAGAAGGAGAACAAGTAGAAGGCAGCATGGTTCCTCTGAAGTGGTCACTATCCTAAGAGGGAACAAAGGAGCTATGTGTTTTGGCACCAGTTCCCAAAATGCTGTAGTACATGACTAGTTAATTGGAAATGCTTAAAAAAATAACGTGGGCAGGGGACACAACCCATGTTCCTTCCCTCCAGGGCAGTGTCCACTTGCTTGGTCTGCAAATACTGATTCAAGTGCAAGAAATTATTAATAGGTTTATTTAGGATCTTTCTTGTGTTGCTTAAGAAATAAAATACTTTAAAACACATACTAGAAAAGTAGTGATATCAAAATACAGGAAAGAAGATGCTGAGGCTAGGGTAAATGAGGTTAAAGAACAAGTGCAAAATGTCTTCCTGATTTTTTTCCCTCCGGGGAGATACTGCTTTAATCCTGTTCCGTTCATACAATTCAATGGACTGTACATACTCCTAAATCCACTAAGGGATTAAGACTTGCAAAGGAGATGGAACAAGCTCCCCAGTCCCCAATCCATGATCACAATTTGGAGCTGCCTGCATGGGGACAGTTCCCATGCACATGCGGCCTGGAGGTGGCTGAGGACTGTCCTGTTTCAGGCAGTCCCCAGCCAACTCCAGGCTGAACATGCAGATTTCCCCACACAGCCTGGGGCTGGCTGGGAACTACCACAGTCAGGGGCAGGTCCCAGACCCATGCCCAGATTGGGTGATTGAGGCACAGAATTTAGAAAGAGCTGCATGGGTAGGACAGGTCCCAGCCCTCAGCCCCAATCCACCAGTGAGGCAGGTAGCAATGAGCTAGGTGCTAGCTGCACCACTGGTGGGATTAGGGAACAGATTTGTCTACACATGCAAGGATTAGGGAGATTTGCTCCTAGGTCCCTGCAGCCTTACAATACAACCCTATGGCCACCAGGGGGAGCTCCAGACTTCCCTGGTGCTAGCCCAGCACTGGGCCAGGAGACGGCTGTTTCCTGGACCTGAAGGGCTGTCTGCTGCTGGGGTGGAGACAATGTCCCACTGCCCCAGCAGCAGATTGTTCCTGGCCCTGGCTCCCCAGTCAAGGGCAGAGGGCTTCAAAAGAGCTGCATAAAGTGCATGTATAGATGCATCCAGAAAGGAGTAAAGTGCTTTCTTTGTCTTGTCCAATGAATTTTGACTGCTTTTTCTGCACAGTGCAGTTTCTATTGTTTGAACCTCCTCAGGTAAAGAGGGATTTGCACCCCAAATTCCTTCTCCCATGGGAAATACTCTAAGCACTAAGTTATTGCTTAGATAATAGATGTGGCACCACCCAATGCTTAATGAAAATGAACTAGCTGCATTTTTGTTAGAGCCCTATGGCTGCCAGTATGCTCTGAGAAAGCCCAGTGGATCAAGACATTGAAGTAATAATTGAAGTAATATAAACAAAAGAAGGCATGGTTTCTGGCTCCCATTCAGGCAGATGAGAAATAAGTATCCAGTTGCTCAGACTATTGTAGTTTTGCTCATTTTCTATAAAGGAACCCCATTGTTCTCCCTTTAGAAAGTAGGAAAAGAGAGGGAAGGGCCCTTTAAAAAGAACAATGGACTCTGGCAGGCCCCACCCAGACAGGTATATGAGAGAGGGAGCCAGCAGAGAAAGGACAGAAGTGTGCCAGGGAGTTTCTAGTGGAGGAGGCTGCACTTGGAATACAGGGGCCTAAGGCCTAAGTGAATAGGCCTAAGGACAGATTAGTGTGGGTAGGAAACCCAGGGGTCATTGTAAGGGGTAGGGTAAAGGGGAGGCAGAAGGCTAGATCTCATCGTGTGGGGTGAGGCCCTCCAGACCACTGGAGGAACAACAAGGTGTAGTGGTTGAGTTAGATGAGTAAGACAGGGGAGAGGCCTGGATTGAATAAGGCCTATATCAACTTCTCAAGTGGAAAAGGCCTGGGGGCTGCTTCAAGTGCTGAAGCACAGCTCTAGGCAACTATAGAACTTCAGTGTCAAAAAGAGAGAGAGAGAGAAAGCTGAGCAGTGATTTTCCTGTATCACAGTTTTTGACTCTGGCACTTCAATTCTACTTAAGTTCTCTCTTGGGCACTTAATCCTTACTGCATGTCCTTTCTAAATATATGTGCATGGGGTATCCTGTTGAAATCAATGGGGCTGCTTACATGCTTTCAGGGCTTTGCTAAATCAGAGTGTACTGAATGCAGTCCAAGGTTACCAGCTTTCTAGGGGTTGTTTCTAATAGAAACTGTCCCCTGACCCCAAAATAAGATTTCTCCTCAAATTTGGCTGCTGCTACATGTTTTTCTTGGCTTAAACCTTTGTGCATTTTTGGTTGGAGCTAACAAGTTGTATCTGTCAGTAAGACTGAGTAGTGTTGCTTCTTTATTCTGGGCTCAGGTCTCTCATGTTTGATGACTCAGTCTTTTTGAATCCTTATGCATAGTACTATAATCTGCAATCATTTCCTGTATAATTATCTTTTAAATTGTGGGGATATTTTTTTTTTCTCTCCTTCTCCCCCGTTCCTCTTCTCACATAATGGCTGAATATTACACTCCCAATACTAATTTCTGGTTTAAAGGTGAGATAAGGCCGTCCCCTTGAAGCTGCAGGATACTTAATTTTGTGTTTTCAAGATGTGAAAAGAAATATAAATGCATTTAATACATAGTGAGCTCACGTCAGTCACATAATCAGCTAATTACATTTGTTATTTAGATAAACACTTCATTTTGAATCATTCTTAATTCTGAGAACTTATTAGGATCAGAATGAAAGAATGACTAAAAACTGGTACAGTCCTATAAACTCACATATATTGCTTAATATGGCATAACCCTCTCGACCCTTAGAAATTCCTAAAGTTGATATTGATCCTCTATGAAAGTTTTATGTTACACTCTACATTGCTTTAGCATAGCTGATACCACACACATCATATACCATCTTGAAAAATGAAGCACGTGGTTTAATATATCATTTAAATATTTAAAATATTAAAATTAGGGTAACAGAAATGTGATTTTTCTTCACTTTATACCACTATAAGACTCTGGTTTTGCAAACTGTTCTGACTGGACCTTGAGTCTAGCCTAAACTTCTATTTATTTTTTTTTCCTTTAAAGCTTTAAACTAGCTTCTCTGGGGGAGGGGGTGCCAGGGGAGGGGGCCAGAGGAAGACGAGGAGACACCACCCAAACAGGACAGGTGACAAATGCAAGGAGTGCCCAGGTACAAAACAGGTGTCCAGACAGTCTCCCAAATCGGGGGGTGTCACACGCAGCTAGGCAAGGCCTTA
>NW_017729022.1:18353081-18354561 GCF_001723915.1 Gavialis gangeticus
TTCCTGGCTGAGACACAGGACCTCCACTTAATTCAGGAGGTGCACAAACCCACCAGAGGATACTCACTCATTACTCATCTGTTTCAAACCCCTATATGGTGGCAATTCACAGCCAGATTCCAAATCATCCCAAATACCAGATGGGCTCAGAAAATAGACCAGTGCATAGTTATGGGTCCAAACAAAGCTTCAGGGCTAATTCAGTTAAGGGTATGTATATACAAACAATTTCCTGGGGCGTATAAATGGGATATAATTTACTGCATCCCAGTTCCTCTATGGTACCTTTTTGTGAGCATTTTCTCACTTTGAGGTTTCTAATTCATGGTAATTTTTTCATTAAGGACTAACCCACTATGATTATATATCCATTCCCCATAGGTTAAGAGCATGCCACAGACTAGCTGATGAATGGCAAATCCCCATTGTCTTTACTTCATGGTGGCTGATTCATCTCTTCATGGCCTTAATGGATCATATGCTATCTAGGCTGCCCAACTACCACCCAAATATATATATTAATTTTTTTTCAAAATACTTTGAATAGACATAGAATTAAGTGCCAGAGTTTTGACATTTGGAAATGTAGTGTAGTTTATGCCAGGTGGCAAGATTTGTATGTTATAAGAAAAGTTTTATTTTTAAACTGCAAAACTTCTACTTTTCTAATGTTCATTTGACCTTTCTAATCTGTTCAGCATTCAGCCATAAGGTACTCTCTTGAAATGGTGTGAATATACCAAGGAAGGTTTGGAGGTTTATTTCTGTACATGAATACAGAAACTTACCCAAAGTATTCAATCCCCTACTTCTGTTCAAGCAGAAAATCTCTAATGACTGATCTGTTCATATAATGTGATACTGCAGGATATCCAAAGTCCATTGAATACCCTTGGAAGATACTAATTTAATTCAAGAGGTTTCAGGTAAATTTCAGGAACTCTGGAGAGAAGAGGCAATAATGAGGAAAATGAGTGTTTACAAACATCTCCTGATATTCAAATGGTTCCACTTATATCACTTAAATGAATAAGAATTATGAGTCACCATTAGTGCAGCTGACAGTGATGATGGTAAGAGTGGCATTTAGCATGATCCATAACCCAAGTCCTTAAAACTATTTGGGTTTCTTGAGGAGTCTGGCCTTAGGCTGGTGCATCTAATGACATGAGTTTCAGCCCACAAAAACTTGTACTCTCTCTATCTATATCTTATTTAGTTAATCTATATGCATGTCTACTCTGCCTTCTGATTCACCTTAGATTAACACAGCTAACTACCTCTCTGTGCAAATTAGAGTAACCATGGGTAGCTGTTAAATTACAACAGTTAGAACAGGGTAACACCTGAGATCCTTAACATGTCCCTGCTCTTCTCCCAACTAGTCTGGCCACCCTCACTATTTATTGATTAATGACTCCATTTTTGAGGTAGGATCCTCAGCCACAATAACGTAACATGACTTACCAGAGCAGTAATC
>NW_017729022.1:18359561-18374055 GCF_001723915.1 Gavialis gangeticus
AATTACAACAGTTAGAACAGGGTAACACCTGAGATCCTTAACATGTCCCTGCTCTTCTCCCAACTAGTCTGGCCACCCTCACTATTTATTGATTAATGACTCCATTTTTGAGGTAGGATCCTCAGCCACAATAACGTAACATGACTTACCAGAGCAGTAATCATTCTGCCCTCATTACAACTTCTGCTCTCACTTCTGCTCAGACTGCAACTCAGAAGCGTACTAGAGTGAGCTGCTCCTCATTAACACTAGCTCACAATCCTGTTTCCTTCACAGTTTACTTGCCTTCTCTGGATTCCATTAAAGCATCTACAATATTCTGGGGCTATGCCCTATCTTCCAAAATGGGTGAGAAGTCATGGCTGAATTAATCATCACTGCTGCTGCTCACCTCACCACTGCTGTCTCCAGATCCAGCTTGTGAGGTACCCCATGGTTTCAGTTTGCCTCAAAGGTGAGTTTGGCACCCCTGCTACAGACTCTCACAAAAAACCTTGCTGAACAATTGGCTGATCTGCAATTTATAGCAAAGCCTTCCACCAGCAGAGGTATAGACTCAGATGCTCTAATATAGTCTTCGCCTGTAAATAGTTCACCCTTAGAACTATATTTTTTTAAATTATGGAGATGATTCCTATTTCAGTTAACCACAGAGACATAGCTCTGACAACAAAGGCTTCCTGTTTGTTAATATCGTATGATCTGCTAGGAAAATTCAACAAACAAACCATCTTCAACTAATAGGGTACTCTTCCCTATTAAATCCTTTATTAGCCACAAACAAAATAGCCTGGTAGCCTTTAGAATGGCTCGTAAGGGACTTCTATAATGCTTTTGCTGCACTCCTGATAGTGCTGCTGAAAAGCATGCTATTTCCCCTGTAGGTCTGCATTCATCAGGCCCAGTAAGGGTGCATACAAGTTTCCCTGAAGTCATCTCTTGCTACTGTTCCTGACATCTATCACCTCATTTTTAAGTGTGGCAGTAGGGAATGCCCTCAAGCCAGCCTCACTGCCTTGCTTCCAGGTTGGATTCTTGACGTGGAAGAGTGGTTGAATGGGGGTATGCTTGTTCGGGATAGTCTCAGTAGCTCATCAGAAGTGGTACAAATATGCTGATAAAATAGCTGTATAATTCTGTAAAAAAATTACTTCAAATGTTCCTTCTCACTGCTTGGGAGACTTATAGCAATGAAAATAAATGTTGTCACTGTTGGGGGACGGGGGGGGGAAGATCTCTAGACATTTTAACCATAATAAAAGCAAATATAGTGGGGGTGGGGAGAGGTAAAGGGGAGAAAAGCAATGCAAGAAGCACCAGACTTGAATCCAGGTGATCTGCCTTTGGTGCAGCAGACAAGATCTTTTGTGTTATTATAAATGTTTGCCTATTTTAAATGCTTGCCTGTCAGGTAGGAGTAAAGTATAAAGAACACAAAAACGGGTGCTCAGAAACTGCAGTTCAAATTGGCTCTATTTCACTCATTTGGTAAATGTTCCTAGACAGCTTCCATTCACTTTGCCCTACTTTTCTCTTGTTTAATTTCTTAATTGTAGGTTTTCAATTGCGTCCAAAGACTTGTAACTCAAATCAAAATGCTTCCTCAGTAATTATTAGTAATATGATGCTTCCAGAACACACGCTTCTTTCCTTATTGTCTTTGTAACATCTGAATAGCCACTTTCAATGTTACAAGCACTCTCAACATAAGGTGCTAGCTTCTTTAAACAGAGAGTGACAGAACAGCTACCCACCTGCTCCAACACCTGGGAATCCATTATAGGATTAAATGGATAGGCCACTGAAACTCTTGTCACATACTAAATGTAAAGCAAATGTTTGTCTAATAGTTGCTGACTTCTAATGAGGGTTTATAAGAAGTCAGTGATAATAGGTATGCACACTTGCAAAGGTGCTAATAGAATATGTGCTAGAAACATTTATATTATGGAAATGACATGCAAATCATAATTGGTGATGAGTATATTAGCATACATCAGCATGCCAAAACAATGATGTGACAGTGGAGGCCCTAGTAGGTCTCAGTACCTCATTTTCAGTGCTGTATAAATAAAGATATAAAGTTACAGGGACAAGAAAATTCAAACCAGAGATAGATGGCTTGTGTGGTCATTATCTTTTTCTAAGCTCATAATTTATCATGACTAGACAATGTGCAATTCAGCTAGTTAAGGTTATATCCAATAAAGTACTAAGATGAAAGTGAGTTTGTAAATTAACTTCTAACACCTTTGCTGCTCAGTTGCCGCCTAATCTAGGTGATGTGTACTCTAGGCACCTGCTCCTATCCCTGATGCCTAGAGTCCTACTTCCTGCACAAGCTCAGATTTACCCATGCTAAGCAATCAGTGCCCACCTCATGCCCAGGCTAAGTCAGCATCTAGGAACGAAAAGGACCAACATGGACCCAAGGTGTCTGGCACGTACACACACTAACAGAACTGGGCCCTCAAAAAACTCTGTTGCAGCCATTACCTTTTTAAAATAGGGTCAGTAGTGATGCCATCCCCTTTTTAAATAATATCCTAGAGGTTAGAGAATCACCATGGAAGTTAAGACATTAGGATCCAATGCCCTCCTCAGCCTGAAAACTCTTTTATGGAGTGTTCACACCATCTTAACAATGGCTCGGCTTGTTGTATACACTTGACCTCTCAAGTCAAGTGTATACAAAGTTTCACCACTGTGCAGAAAGGAATGAAAGTTTTGCAATATCTCCATATTATGTAACCCTGTAACTTAGTTTTTAGACCACTCTCCTAGGAGGAGGCAACTCTTGGTTTTGGTTCCTGCTCCAGGAACTGTTTCTGTATTGTATGCTGGACTGAGGTCCTGAACTGAGTTCAGTTTCTAAACCAGGACTCTTTCCTACTTCCCTGACCACTAAGATAATCTGTCTGGTTGCCCCTCTTCTTGGCTTCATAAATTCTGCATGCTTTTCTGCAGAGTGGCACAGCTTCAACAGAAGAGATGAATACTTCCACATAGTGTAGTGTAGTCTATAGCTTGATAGTTATGATACTCTTTTCAGGTATGAACCCCCAGAGACTAAAAAGGGGTCTTTTGCACATTTTGAGCTGCCCTAGTGCTATAAATAACAGGTTATTAGATGAAATGTGGCTGCAGACAACCCTTGGGATTCTAGGCTCTGGATCCTGAGTGGAAGGGGAGGTAGCTTACTGAAGCCTTGGTTTATGTGCCTAAGCTCAAGGGAGTATCTGAATTTACAATCCCTCTCTGCAGCACTTGCTTTCTAAAATCTTCCTGATTATGCCTATATCCTTCTTTGGATCTGGCCCTAGATGCCTTGCTGCCTATAAAACCCAGCCTGTAGCCTCTGGTGTATATTCCTAGACATGCTTTCTTTTTAGTCAGGCACTTCCACTTTTTACCTGTCTCCCCACATGCTCTGATTGAAATCCTAAAGGTAAACTTTTATTGTGTAAAAATGCCATGGCTCTTGTGCTGCCCTGGCTATATGAGTTTCATATATAATGTAGATCAAGGTCTATATCTTTATTTAGAAAACTACCAGATTGGGGCAGGGAGGTTGGGTGGAGAGAGAGAACGAAAGGCTGGAGAGTACAGCAAACTAAGAGGTTAGTTGCTTAATTAATTTACACCTCAACTGTTTTTATGACATAATAAGCTGCTCAAATTTGCAGCTAAATAATTTATTGTTGTAGTACCCATGATGTCTCCTTCGGGATTGGGACTTACTGTGCTTACATAAAACTTAAGTCTATACTTCTTCCTGGGGGTGCTTCAGATGCCGCACTCAAGGATGCCAGGAACATCCCAAAACAACAGCAGAGGGCACTTTCAGGACGTCTTCATTGACTCATAGCCCTATCTTGCATGTGTGGAGTAGGACTGGGAGGGAGGGGGTGGGATGCGGTGCTTTCAAAAGAGCTGCAAAAAGAGTAAAGACCAAACTAGTGTTCAGAAGAGTTGACAAGACACTCTGTTGAGGGCGGGGGAATATTTACAAATGTGGACAGGCAGTGGGGAAGGCAAGGGACAACACGAAGATAAGCGATCAGCATGGTATATTCATCCTATTACCTTAAAAAAAAACCCCACTTGTTTATGTAGTGCTAGGTTCAGAAATGTCTCCTGTGCTGGGGGGAAAAATTGTCATAGTTATATTAGCATTCTTGGAGCAGGGCCATATCCTCAGCTGATGAAAACTGATGCCAATCTATTAACTTCAGTGTCACTACACCCCTTGTGTCAACAGAGGATCTGGTTCATAAATTTGACGTTGTATCCTTGCTGTAGGGAGCATAATGTTATGTTTATTATTTACATGAAAACATTGCTTCCATTACATTGAGGAAGATGCTTTGCTTTACGTGTGAAAAATACCCAAGAAGTTATCTGGGGTACTTCTGAGGTATCCTGCGTTGTAATCCCACTGTGACACACACACACAGTCCTCTCTAATGACTCTACTGACTTTGACCTAATGCTGAATCTGATGCCTGAGGAACAACCTTTGCACACTGTTGTCTTTGGCATTCCACAAACTTGCAGGGTCTGCCCATGTAGAGGTGATTCCAGAAGCGAATACTTTTCTGTAATAAACACATCTGTGTCAACGAATGTTTCACAGCCGGAACCGTGTGTGGCAGCCTTGCAAATTTGAGCCATGTCCTACACAAATAAATTGTACAAAATGTATGCATCAGTGTTAGAACCTGTCAACTACAGATGCAGGTGACTGTTGGAAAAAACATGAAATTGGGGCCCTATGCATGAGACATTTATACTAGTATAATTGATCTTTACATGGGTGTAAAAAGAAGCAGACCCACAACATACAGTCCTAGATAAGTAGAATTTATTTAAATCTGCTGTAAAATTCCCCTAGAACTAGATCAGTATAAGTTATTTCAGTTTACATGTCATGTGTCCACAGGTTATCCTGAGAGCGCCATTTGCTCAAGGAAAATTGCTGATTACTTGATCCCCTGCCACCTAGTAGCAAGGCACTATAATAGCACCTAATATATACAGCTATCCTAGGAAACCTGATTATCTAGCTACTTGGGATCCCCATGCACTCTACATTAGTATAGAAAGCTAATGTACAATGTTTCAGTGTAACATCATGTCCAGGCCCTGTCAGTTGAAGCTCAATTTAAAACATTTCCTAACAGATTTTCTGTATATGATCTTGCCTCATTTTCTTTATACATTTTATTTAACCTTCTATTTCTGCTATGTATTTGCAGAAGAAAAATAAGTTTTACCAGAAAGTGGTTATATCACAGTTATTTATTTTGAAAGTCTTGTATTCATTGAAAGCTAGGATTAAAAAAGGCCATGGAAGTATTCTATCAGTAGCAAAGTAGTGATCTTCACTGAGTTCAAATAATTTTAAAAATACCATTATTTTGTTTAGCTTTTACATCTTTGCATTCTCCCTTTCCATAGCACATCCATCTAAACAGTCACAGGAATCTACCGTATAGAGCATGGCCTTCCTATTGAGCTCTCCAGGTAACTTTCAGCTGGGTTTTTTTTTTTTTTTTCCAACTATTTCCATTTAGAAATATGAATTATTGAACAGTATTTTATATATCAGGGTTTGTTTCTAAACCCTTCTGCTTATAGGGAACGGCCAAGTTAAATTCAAGCGGTGTCTTTATAATTATCTATTTTATTGTTTAGCTTTTTAAGCTCTTCTTGTCAGCCAGATTACTGAAAAAATGGTGTAAATGAAAGTGTCATACTTCATCTGGGTGCACTGATCAGTAAATGGGATCTCCCCTTGTCATTTAAGCCATTGGGAGCCACGGTGACTTGGTGAAGCAGTCCTTTACGCTTCTGTAAAGGAACTTTCAGGTTTACAGCTCTCTTTTGCTTTCCTACTAGCTTGTGTATGAAACACTTGACCTGGTTTTCCACTTCCTTGCACATTGTTTAGTCATTTACACCTGTTCTAAATTGATCTAATCTAATATGACAGTAAATCTGGATTCTCTACCTACCATGAAATCATGAAAATATCTTCATCAAAGGCATCCTTTAAAACGAACATCTCAGAGCTAAATGAGCTCCCTCACAGCATCCACCAAACTTCTAGGATAACTTCTGCTTGCAGTCTGCATTCAGCACTACTGTGGGCAGGTGGATTGGTGACAGAATATGACAGAGATCTTAAAAAAAAAAAAAGAGTATTTTCTCCAACACTAAATAGGCTCTAACTTATAATGGTATCACATGTCATCTCGAACTTTCCCAAATCTAGTGTTAAGAACTGTAAATCTGTCATGAATAATCTGGGAATAAATAAAAGTGTGTCACATGTCTGAAAAATGAACCTAGTTGCATAATGATAGAGTAAGGTATAAGCATGAGTTACTTACAGCAAAGATTTAAGCAGACTGTCCATCTCATTTTATTAAATAATGTGTATTCTGAGACTCTGGGCCAGCTTTTCATCAGATGTAAAATGGAATGGATTTTTCCACTGGTAAATGTGATATAGGGCAATGATGTTATCAATGGAAATATACCAATTTACATTATTTACATTCTGGCCTTGCACTCTTCAGGGGGCTATATATATATCTATATATATATATCGATGTAGAGTTTATTTTTAGTCATGCTGTTAAGAAACCATAAGATTTTTTTAACTATTGATTGAATAAATACTAGCTGTGTTCTAGATTATGTCCAGTCCCCTAATTTTCTTACAAACTTATAGTTGCTGGGTTGCTTTCTTTTTTTTTCTTCTTCTGATGGGCCTGCTTTTCTAGAATAGGTCCAATTCATCATTACTCTGCCTCTTGCGAATCATTTAGACCAATGCAAATTGGGTGTAAAGTACTTCTACTCTGATCCGGTAACATCTTATAACCAACATTTTATAACCGTTTATTGTTCTGTGACTACACAAAATACAAGTCTTCTGTCAACCTGATCCAAGGAGACTTCTTTTTTCATGTAAGAAATCTTGGTGACTGTCAATGTGAGTAAGAATTTCAAATCAGCTGATATATGTTCTTGTATGAGCAGGTCAAAGGAATCTTATATCATACATGGGACTAAAAGAGAACTAAGCTAGATCCAGTTTGGACTGTTAGCATCTAACTGGAAGTTGGGTGGTATTTAGGTGCCTATGTCCAAAAGATGATCGTGTTTAGATGCATTTCAGAAGCCATAAAACTCAGTATGCACCTACATTTAGGCAGTGCCTCCAGTTTGGGTGGCAAAGCTCCACAAGTGCCTACATTTGTGTTGGTGAGCTAATTTTGTTTTCCTTTTTCCTCTTACCTAAAGTCTGTCATCAGCCAATTGTGTTAGGGAGGCACTGAAGTGCCTGGGAGATCCAAAACATTAGGCCTATTTAGAGCAGGCCTATCTCTCACCAACAACACTGTTCCAAACCAGTGGAGGCAAACTTTTAGGCAGGTTGCCACAAGGTAACCCCTATATCCTTTCCCAAGTACCACTCTGATCCCCTTCCCCTACCTGATTGGTTGCTGTACTTTCTGCTCCCTGCTCTATGTTCCTTGCCTAATCATTTGCTATAATTTCTGCTCCCTGCCTGATCTGTTGCTGTATTTTCTGTTCTCTGCTCCATCTGTCACTGTGTTCCCGTCTCCCTTCCTGATCAGCTGTGTCCCACAGGCAGAAGCTCCCAGGCCCTTGCGACATTCATGCTCCAGGTTGCCCACCCTTGTTCTAAGTTATTTTGGGCTAGTGGCTAGAGAAGCAAAATCAAAATTGAGGACTGGGATAGTTTGTAGCTATCTCAGCCCTGCCTCCCTTCATGCTGGCTACATGGCCCCCTGACCCCGGGGGCAGCAGGAAAAGGAAGTGAACACACAGCTCATGCTGGCTACATGGCCCCCTTCTGGCCTGAGCCACTGCAGGCATGTGGCTGAATTTCCTGAATCAAAGGTAAATGTCTGTTCACTTCTGTTTCAATTTAATCTATGCAGTTTAGACTAGCCTGTAAACAATGAATCATTCCGCTTCAGGCCTTTTGACCGTCTGTACTTAGCCCTAGTACCGAACTAAAGGTGACTGTCATATTAGAGTTGTTTCAGAGAGTAGTGTGCATGGAGTAGGCTTACCATGGTTCAATGTAGTGCTCCCTAGCTGGTCCTTTAATAGTGTAAATATGCCTCTTATGGGTAAACTATAGATTCCTTATCTCAATAAAAACGTTCTAAATCCAGGGCAATGTTTGAACAGCAACAGATAAACAAAGAATGGCTATTGCATTTGCTTCTCCATTTTTTCAAAATAAAGAATGGAAGACAATATATTAAGTGAAAAATGCTATGTTAGTCAAAGGGTTATTTTCTTTAAAATAAACTTCAAAAATATTGGTGGCTACAAAGGACCAACTCTTGGGATCATAATAATTCTAGTTTATTGGATGGGATGTGAAGTTACCAATAAAATCATAAATGCAAACTTTGAGTTACGGGTAGTACTGGTCACCTTAGCGCGCACACATGCACTCACCCATTCAGACCAATGTAGTATAGTGTTATAGTAGCTGCTGTAATGTGGTACCACTGGAGTCAGTATATCTACTTATCCAAGGCCCTGGAGTCTGCTGTTGATGGTCAGCTTCCTTCAAGGTGATGTCTTCTACAGAATCGGGTTGCCTGCTTGTCCTTCTGTCTCGGTAGGTTAGGTGCTGGATAAGAGGGCACCACTGAAGGTCACGCTTCACTGCCTTTTATCCCTTTCTGGCAGACTTGTGTAATCCCCGAGTATCATCTTGGCTACCCAGTCCAGAAGTTGCTGTCCCATATAGGACTTCAGTATTACCTGACAGCTGTTAGTCACAGGGGTCTCTGCCTGCTGGTCCCTGAAGTTTTGGGAGTCTGCTTATTGACTTAATGGCTGTATTGTCATGGGTTACATAGGGTGAGTGCTCAGCTCCAAAAATCAGTTCTTTAGCTTGATTAGCTTAAAATGGAGTTCCTTTAGCTAGGGTATTGTCTACTGATGAACAACATTCACTCACATTCACTCAACTGATTTATCACTTTACAGTTAAAATTTCAATGAAGTTTTAACAATGGTCCAGGGTGGAACGTCATTCTACAGGAAGTACATTTCTTAAGAGTTTAAAACTATAAAATATAAAATACAAAATGCCATGGTAAAAACAAGACAGACGAAATATGAAAATGCACTGTGAGAAATATATAAAAGCGCATTGTGAAGTAGTGAGGATCAAAGGCTACTGGGGACAGTAAGTGAGTTAGGTTAGCACAGGATATATTTACAATCTTTGCAGTGGATATTTTAGTCCTTTTGTTTTCTTTAGTGACACTAAGCTTAATTGATATGTAGGTGTAGTTTCTAGGTTTCTCCTACAGAAAGCTACTTCAGCTTTCTGGCTTGCTCTGAGTATTGCCACACCCATGCAATGAATATGTTAGGTCTCTGCCAATACTTAAAAGGAAAAGAAATGCACAAAATGTGGACGGGGGGGCAGGGAGGTGCAAGCAAGAAGGCGCTTCTGTTATATCCGTGTCCAGAAGGGAAATGTGCAAAGGGGGCTTTCTGCTACAATATAAAGAAAAGGCCCCCTCCCCCTAAAAAAAAACCCAATATTTCTTATTATTATCTTTGCACTATAGAATAAAAGATACATGTCTATATTTTAGTTCTGTGTCTCTTGCTACTGTGCATTCTTAAAAGAAACTCGGTGTCAAATATGTACATGTAAATAATCACAAATGTCCATATTTGGCTGGAATTCTCAGCTGACTACCACTTCATGTAATGTAGCTTTGCCCTCTTTAACTGTATTATTTATGTTCAGCAACGTAAGATAAGGCTGGAATATCTGCCCACATATTTGGTCTTGGCTATGAATTTAAATCTGGTTCCTAGCTTTTATTTTTAACTGGAGTCATTGTAATTGAGCTAATACACTGATGATCTAGAGACAAGCCCATTAGCAGAGCTGTCCAGAGGTCAACAAATGAGAAATGCTGCACCATGTGTGTTTTGAAAGTAATCTGCCTAATTGGCTCATGGCATCTTGCTTCAAAGATGTACTTTTTTTGTAATAAAAGACATCGTAATTACTAGGTATGAGACAAAGGTCAGGCTCAATGAGAAGGAAAGGGAGGGAAAAGAAAACTGGCTGGCATTGTATTTCCTCTCTTTTTCAATAAACTTTTATGACATTTACTTGGTTCTGTCTAAATCCTTCCCATGTTGTAGAGATTTCTCCTACTCACTTTAAAACATACAGCTGAACAGCTGTTGCTATGCTTGTGTTTTTTTTCCACCTTCCACCAACCTTTGGACTATCTTCCCATCTCTCAAGGCACACTGTTCTTTTTGTCCTTTTCTCCAGATGAAGGACAGACAACAATAATGGTTGTTTCCTCTTAATAGTTTGTAAAAAGAGAATGAAACATAACTAAATGATTGGAAAAATCTAAAACCAGTGTTAAAATGGACTGGAAAATGATTATACCACTCCAATTTAGACTTGATATCTTCTAAAAATTTAGATTTGATTTCCTAGTTCCAGAAATTAAATATAATTCTTCCTCAATTCATCCTTATGTCTCGCCTATAACATAACATTTATTTTAAGATTCTCTATCCCAATTAAACAAGAGGCAAGGTAACAGAATTATTAAGGTATTTGGCTGTTTCCACTGGTAGGAGTTTGTGCCTCAAATCTGAACTTGTGCTAAAAGTTTCTTTCAACTAACCCAGCTGTAAATGTGCATCTAGCTATTAAAGCTGGGGAATCAATGGACATGATACTAAAAACACTTTCTTGTGTCCCATTAGCTATCAGTCATGGAATGCTTTACTTGTGCCACCCCAATGAATTGTTGGCTCAGGTAGACCTTTGACCTTGATCCAAATGAAATCTTGTTTTTTGGCACTTGTATCTGTTCCATAAGGTTTTGCCAGGCTCTCTATTCTTTTTCTTGCTAATGAGCAGTGCGAGGTAAGAAAAAGAATAATTTTAAGTACAGGGTTTGAGGACAGGCACTACTTTGCTACAGGGAATACTGTTGTAAATCTATGCGCAGCAAGTATTACAGATGTAAATGATAGCCAATGTAATTGTGGTTGGGGGAAGTGGAGCACTCCTAGAAATGCACGATGACTTCCCAGCCTTAGTGGCCAGATGCACATTTATAGCTGGGTCAGTTGAAGACAGCTTTTAGCACAAGCTTGGACTTGAGGCTTAGATACCTTTTAATGATTCTATTACTTTTGCTCCCTATTTACTAGCACTGGCAGTAGAAGAATCAGTGGCCTGACCTCATTGATCCTTCTAATAGTGACATAAACCTTCAAAATTGAGTGTACCATTAAGGATATAGAATCACAGGGCCCCTCTAGATGTTCAAGTAAAGGCATGATAGAATCTGATGCAGGGTCCATGCAATCACACCCCCTGCCATGCCGCAAATGCATGGCAAAAGGCATGATTGTGGCATACAGCATCAGATTCAATCTCACGTTATTGCCAGCATAGGGAGAGCCTGGGATTGCAGTCTTGGGTTTCTACTGCTGTGAGCCCCATCCTGCCACCATTGCAAGCCTCATCAGCTGCAAGGCTCTTGGTGAGTAGTGCAACCCTGCAGCTGAGAGCCCTGTCAGCTGATGGGACTCCCAGCCACAGGAGATCACCTGGCCATGGGTTCAATTAATGGCATGATGAGAACAAATTACAAAATTATTTCACATTTTTGTGGAATAACTTTGTGGCTTATTCCTTTGTTTTATCGCACCCTTAATTGACCAAACATGACTGGGAAACAACTTAAGGTGTCATTACCTGGTTAATCATGTCCTAAGTGTAACATGTAGAAGAGACCATAGAGTCTGATTCTTCACCTTATTGTGTTATGTGTTGCTGTTTATAGATATAAAAAAAGACTGCAGGTTGGACCATTTTAAGGACCACTGCTGGTGTCAAATAATGACGCAAAGTGGAAGTTTATGAAGAATGGAGTGATGATCACTCTTGCCCTTATGATGTATTTAAGCCAACTGCCCATAGGTGAAAGGTTCCATCTTTTGCCACTCTTCCCTCTGTTTCCCATCTTAACTTACCCTAATAAAAATGAAAGAAAAGCTGACAGTTAATCATTACATCTCTTGCAAAAGTAGTGGTTGTACTTAGGAAATATGAGTTATTGTTATTCTGCAACAGTCAGAAAAGAATAAGCCAGGAATTATTACTGACTAACAACAGGACCATGCTCCTTATCTAATTTCTTGAATACCTTTCTCCTAAATGGCTGTATTTGACTTGAGTTTTGTTTTGCAATAAATACTTTAACATTATTCTGGACACGGTTCATAAAGATCTCCCTTGACACATGAAATCTTTTTGGAAGGGGAAAAAAAATCTGCTTTCATTATTAGTCAACTAACGAATAAGGGATCAGCCTTCCCTGAAGAAACCTGAACTCAGAACGATTGAGGTTACTTTTTTATTCTTATGAACAGCATTGATACAAGAAGTGGCCATTACCTTAAGCTTCAGTTCCTCTACTCTGAATATTTTAAATATATAGCTAAATTATTTGAAGATTTTTCCCCTTTGCTTCCCTCATACAGAATCATAACTGCTCATCATTCTATATTCTTTGATTCTGAGTTTTAATACTTAGCTCATAAAACATGTAATATGATTACTTCTGAAAACCTCTACTTGAGTTATTAGCAAGATCATACTCTCCATGCCAGGTCATACCACAGGCCTCATGTAAATGTAAATTTAATTGGTTTATTATCAAAATTCCCATACATTGAAAAATAACTAATTGGGGAAATAAAATTCACCTAGAACAGCTCTGGGGAAGTAGAAATAAGGGGTTTGTGAATGTGTATGCATTACAACATTTCTACTTCATTTATGTGTCTAAATGGCAGTTTGCAGCCATGTTTCTGCTTTTTTTTTTTTTTTTTTCCTCTCTCGCCTTCAATCCTGTTCCACATGGACACATGCTCAGTAGGTTGTATGCTCTGACCCCATGTGGCTCCATGCATGTGCTCATGCGAGTCAGTCCTGAGTTTCTGGCTTGGCAAGAAACAGGACAAGGAGCCTCCTGACTCGCTGCATTTAATATTAATTATATCGAATAGTGGGGAAGCTTTTGCCCTATTGGGAGCAAAGATCCAGGGTTGAACACAGGACTTACTTCTGCCTAAAGCAACACTCACCTCACTGAACCATACAGCCTCCAACTTGATGCTGCCTCTTGGCCTCACATGTCTTCCTTTCTTCGCTGGATGGGGTCCAGCTTCAAAAGAAGGGTGTAAAAAGGGCTCCATAGTGACTGACCTTTGGTCCAGCATGTAGGTCACTGCACTAGGAAGTCAGAGAGATGCAAGTTCAAACTCTCTCTGGCGAGAACAGCCAAGAAGGTTCTCCTGCTTCCTGGGCAAATGCCCTAGCTGCTTAGCAACTGAGGCTAAAACATGGGCAGGTCTGGGTCCTCCTTCATCTAACACCTACTTGCCATGGGTTTTGCTGGGTAGAATTTTGTTTGCACCTGCCCAGTTAGCACAAAGCCTACCGTGTATGCTGAGTTATTCTGTAGAGGCTAATATGTTCACAATGGACAGGGAGTAGGATTGCAGGCTGTTCTTAAGTGTTCAAAAAGGCAGGTATATGTCTGGGTGTAGAAGCACCTGAGATAGCAGCATGACCCTTTAACATTAAGGCCACACCACATGCTGGCTTTTCCCTATATGCAAAATAAAAAGGGAACTACGCAGCGAGGTCAAAACTCTCAGCCTGCGAGTACGATCAGCTGCTTCTAGAAGAGGGATAGAAAGGCTGCAGTAGCCAGGCAAAAATAAATAAATAAATGAAGAGGCTCATATGATGGAGAAGGCCAGAACAGTGTCAACAGGTATTTGAATTATATAGGATATTCTGGGTGCAATATACACGAGAGTGTTTTTTTTTTTTGTTTTGTTTTTTTTTGTAGGGCTATGGATAGGTCAAAAACCAAACAAACAAACCAAAAACACTGACTTACAGTCAAAACGGAAGAACAAGCAAGCAGCCTACAGGAACCAATAAAACATTAGCTGGAAAAAGTAGATCTTTGCTGTTGTACCTGGTGTAACACTGGAACTGGTCACACTGAGGTTGGTTAGTGAGAACCATAACTTAGGGCAGTACCTGACAATAGCATTCTGGCTTGTCAACACTTACATCTGTGGTGGCTGCTGCAAAACTCCTTTCCAAATCTTATCTCATGCTTTTTTTTTTTTGCCTGTGTCTGAATTTTTTTCTGTTCCAATTTGCTACCCCATCTCCAATCATAGTCCCTTTCCCTGCTACTGGATCCCACGATTAGGCTGAACTGTCCGTATCATAGTTAGTTATGTTTGCCAACTGTATTGGCAATAAGCCCAATGTGCTTAACATTTGGAGTAGTCTTTTTTCCAAGTCTGTAGATAGTAATTTCTGTTACTGTTTTGGCAT
>NW_017729022.1:18379055-18379691 GCF_001723915.1 Gavialis gangeticus
AATGTGCTTAACATTTGGAGTAGTCTTTTTTCCAAGTCTGTAGATAGTAATTTCTGTCACTGTTTTGGCATGCAGGGATACAGAAGTAGATTATTCGAAGCAAGGACAGCTTACCAGAAAGGATATATCGCTCCAAGGTATGGATTTAAAACAAAAACATATAGGCATACTATATTATCTATGCTTGATAACCCCTAGGCAAATGCGACTTAGTCATGGTACATCTGTTTTCTTGGTGACCAAGACAATAGCCTTGTATACAATGTGTATACAATGAAGTTTAGAGTTAACTTTGAGAGTTGTTTTCAGCTAGCTTAAGCCACGAGTTGCCACTTCCCTTCTATTATAACTGCACAACAGCTGCAAGACTAGTGTTCTGTCCCAGGTCCTTGGACAGAGCCCTTTTAGGAACCAGTCTATAAACAACTTCTGTCCTTCTGTGCTTGGCTCTAATTCTTAGCTGTAGAGAAAGAAAATCAAGAGCAGAAGAGTCATAAGTCAGTGATAGGGAATTGTAGGATTACTGCCAAAAGACTTCCTGTGCTTGTGGTGTGGAGCATCCAGTTAAATTCCCAGCATACTACTGTCAGGCATAGGCCCTAGAGTTCAGCAGAGTTTCCAGGACAAGGCTGGGAA
>NW_017729022.1:18384691-18386500 GCF_001723915.1 Gavialis gangeticus
CCAGTTAAATTCCCAGCATACTACTGTCAGGCATAGGCCCTAGAGTTCAGCAGAGTTTCCAAGACAAGGCTGGGAAGCTATTCTGGATCAGTCTTAGTTCTTGGTACAAATGGTTGTTATGTGTGGGCTTGAGGATGGCTCTAACTAGTAGTGTAGAAATATCTTATATGCTAACCTCATAACATGTTGACCACAACTACCCTTTCCACACTGTAGGCAGATCTCCAAATTTTTGACTTTGGCGAACAGTCCTGTCACCTCCACTTGGGCTGAGGAATCCTTCGCTGCTATAGGCCAGGCTATTGTGTTTGTTTTGAGGGAATACTCTTTTATGAGACAGCAGTTACCTTTCCCATGGGCTTTCTTTAACAACCCTTTTTGTTACATGCATTTGCTTATATACATGCATTGTTTATATTAAATATATTTGAAACTGTTTTAGTTCTGTTGCAAACCAAATTTATCTTTTCCTTGGTAACTGTTTAATATTTATTTGTTTGACCTATAGCCATAATACCTTGGGCTATGGTCCTGTCAGATCTTATAAACTAAAGGGGAAGGTTTGAGTCTGCATCAAAGACCCCTGAGGAAAATCTACATGTTACAGGAATTATATTGAGGATTCATTTATGTAACACCTTTCCTCTACATCAGAAGCTGAACAAATGCTCCAGTCTGGTGCTAGAGGGCATCAGGTTGCTGGGAATGCTGTCCCTTAAATGATTATTTTTTTTAATTGAGGCATATTAACTTCATTGTCTAATGGCTTTCTAGTCCATTGCAACTGGTTATAGTATACCTGTTTTAAATTCTCCCCTTCATTTTCAGCCAAAATATTATTCACTTTCTGTCTCAGCTGTTGTCTTCTACCTCAGAACTGGTTTCACTTTAGAGGCTGGTAAAGGAAGAAAACTACACTGCATATACAAGAACCTACAGCACCTCACTTTTAGATGCCTGGGATCCAAAACTCAGGTTTCAGCTGCTAGGCTCCCTGTACAGGATGTCAGGAGAGTTCAGGATCTTTAAAACATGTTAAAAAGCCACCACCACCGAATACACTTGCGCACTGAACAGTAAGCTGCCTAGAACTGATGGATAGAAAACAGTAAGACCAGGGATGTCTCTAGACTACTATCCCTCTCTAGAGTTAGGGTGCGCGGGTATACTTCTCCGCCAAGCTGGAATCCAAGTCCTGGAATCCTCTCCTGAGGGAACTCAAAAACCATTGTGTTAGGTTTTTTTTAATGGAGGCCTACTTGTATATAATATGTCAATGATGGCATTATATGCAATAAGACTGGAAGATGCAGGTTCAATATCTTTGCAAGCCTGAGAGTGTTCCTATCCTCACCTCCCAAAAGAACATCCTGATTGCCAACCTATAAGCTAGGTGGTGTGAGGCAGTCCCCAGTCCTAATAGGGTTATGCAGAAAGGAGTGCAAGATTCATGGGCCCAGAAAAGGAAAGCAGTAGAAGCATGACTCTATACCAGTTGTTCTCGACCTGTTTGCCATAGCATGCCATGCTTGCAGCTCTTGGTGTGTTATGTGGGCTGCGCCCACAACTTACTTCCTGTGTATCCATTTAAAAAATGTTTTAACAGGATGTCGTATGGGCTGCAGGAGTACCCTGATTGGGCTGCTTGGAGCCTGTAGGCTGAGAACCACTGCTTTATAGCCTTGTTATTAGGACATTTAGTTAGCATGGGAAGAATCCTACATTAGTTCCCAATGTCATTTTTTTTATTCTATATCTAATGACTATTGAGTTTAAAATAAAGGGTCTCGGACTCTTGGGTGCAATGAA
>NW_017729022.1:18391500-18400798 GCF_001723915.1 Gavialis gangeticus
TTTTATTCTATATCTAATGACTATTGAGTTTAAAATAAAGGGTCTCGGACTCTTGAGTGCAATGAAACAAAATGTTAGCAAGTACATTTTTACTTGTAACTTATTTCCAATGACTGTAGCTACAATTAAAATTACAATAGCATCCATGCTATTTATCCTGCATGATCAATCCTAATTTATTAGTTGTGTTTTACCCATCTGAAATGTACAGTGCATTTCTTCAGGGTTCATAAAAAGATTTCTTAACCTAATATTGTACTCGCACCACCCTCCTGAAATCATTGCAATGCTCATCTACTTCTGGTTGCAGATAACAAGTGATTTTTAGGCCCTTGTAATGATGGCAACTTTCTCCCTCTAACAATTTATATTTGAATGCCCTTGTAGCTCTTCATCACTTTAATTTGGCACAAGAAACTGTAAAAATATAGATAATCAAAAGTAATGCTGAAAATTAAATCTGTCAGTTGTTAATTTGACAGGCTGTAAGAGCTGCGTGGGTACACAAAATTATTATTAGGCCAAAGCATATCCATTTATTTTTCTGAGCAGATTTATTTTCATTGGACCTTAGGACCCAGCACTTAATCATAACAAGTTACAAGGTACAGCTGTCCAGAATATTAGGAGGGGAGAGAATCTTGACTTTTCCTTTTGTATTATTATTTTAATAAGTACTCCATGGCAGTAATAGAAAAAAAATAATGAGGAAACAGATATGAGGTCATTATAGTTGTATTTTAAAGTTTCTATCATTGTTGGTACAGATTTTAATTCAATATGACTGTCCAAATAATCCCCAAGCAAACATTTGAACAAACATTGAAAAAGACGCTCAAATTGTTTATACCAATTATCCAAACTTTGAATTTAGTATTAACCATTCTTCAGCAGCATGTGAATATCCTAAATTTCTATAGAACACAGAACAAGAGATGCCAGGAAAATAGCATGTCACGCAGATGACTTCACAGAAGAACCATCAGCTGTTGTTTGTAATGCTGTTCTTTAGGTCTGTCTGCACGCTTCACAGGAATATGGTAAGGAGGGCCCTAACCAGTTGTTATATACACAATAACTACTCAAATATGCTTGCACTAAAATTAATGGAATTATGCCCACATGTTGCTGCAGGTTGGGCCCTAATGCATATAACTTGCTTTTAAAACCTCAGTTGGGCTTTTTTACATTTTATATGCATTTTGCTAACAAATGACCTGATTTTTGTCAGTAGTACCTCAGTCATCTAAGTAGTTTTCAGTAGAACTACCTTCATAAGTAAACTGTTATTCAACCCCTCCTCTCTCTCTCTTTCTCTAATCCAGCACAAAAATGCCTGTTATATTAATATTCATCTTGATAGTGTTCAAAATATGTTAGATGCACAGAGGAAGGCACAGACCTCAATTTTGGCTCCAATTAAGCAAAGCATTTCAGCATGTATGCTTACATCTCTTCTAGTTCAATGTATCTTACAAGCATTCCTAAAGCAAAGCTCTGAAGTATTTAACTCTGCAGGGGATGGACTGCTAAATCAGGACCTTGGAAAGGCACTTGATAAAATGAGCTGGAGAAATGCGAAATATTATTTGCATCTACAGTATAGAGTCCAAAACCCATTATCGGGGAGGGGGGGGAGGAATGGAGAACAGCTAAAAACATCACCTGCTGGTAAGCAACTTGAGGAAAAAACCAGAAACACTTTGAGCAAAGCAGAAACCCATAGTGAATATACATTTTCTCATGTCAATTAGACTTGCAGACTACCCTGTTTTATTGACTGCAGCTGCAGAAAATTTAGATCAAATGCTTGGTGATGCATTTACCAGCCATTAAAGATATCTAGCAAGTCACCCCATGGCACACTACAGTTCTTCAGTTCTTCTGACAAAATACTCCTTTCTGGCACAATTGCCAGTCACATCACAGGGACGGGGACCTCCTGGTGTTCTCAGTGTCACCAAGGTGATGTTTGGACACACTGAGCACTGGAGCAACTTAAAAGCAAAGTCTTGAAGTACCTTTGCTACTGAAAACCTAGCCCTCCCATACCTCCCCCTGCTTTTCATAGGTCAGGTAACTTTTTTCAAAAGGTTTTGTTCTGTGTGTCTGAGACTTTACTTAAACCCTTTCAGCCATTTATTGTTCAAAGCCACAAGAAAAATACAATATCATGGACCCAGCAAAATCAGGCTGACCGGCTACCAAATAAGAGGCACTTAGCCCTTTCTTTTCCTTCAACTCCCGAGTGGGTTTTGGGTGCCATACCAAGATATCATAGGTTTTGTATCATTAACTTTAGCAATCTTTGCACATGCTGTGTTAAGAAAGTGTGTTAATAATTGTATACAAATTATTTTCTATTTAAATGGTCACTTCTTGTGTCACTTGTTTTGATCTTATCTGCCAGCATTACAACAGCAGGCAATGGATATTCCAGGGATAGTTCAAAGGCATTACTCTGGGTTCAGCCAATACAAATGAGATCAGAATTTCTTCCAGTACTTTATATGACCCATTGAATTTATTAACATTTTGTATCACAATCATTCTCTTGCTTTTTTGGTTTTTTTTTCCCCATGAAGCTGATTCATATTGTGAACACTTTCACATTCAACATCTGCCTAAATTCCTAATCCTGGAAAGCAAATTTAAAAACATAGAATAACCATTTTGATCAGAGAAATGCAAGAAGGCAGCCTTATCCTAGATTTATACCTTTGTCACTGAGATTCAGATTTGTAATATAATGATTTCTATTTCAATCATTTCCATTTCAATGAGCAATATTATTAAAGATGGGGTCTGGAAGTGTGTAAGTTGTATCTTTAATTCCAGCAATATTCAAGTGAATTGTCGTCTTTGTAGAGAGAGAGCATATTCCTAAAAGAAGTGATCAACTTGTCCTCTGTTTTTTCTGTTTTTTGCTTAGTGCCATAAACTTCTCTCAGGCCTACCATGGCCTTTTCAAATTGGACCTTTAGACTGTTTAACGCCAAATGCAATCAGCTGCTGCATGAGGTTGTGTTGATTCTCTTATTATCTGTGAATATAAGTGATGGTTTCTCCAGATAAAGCTTATAGAAAACATGACTATGTGGGAGAAACATCACTTTTTGCTAACTGTCTCGTCTGCCTTATCTGATATATACTTAAACCAATGGTAGTTCTGGCATCTGTCCCAACTTATTGCATCCTATCCTCCTGTAGCTATGAGGAACTAAGTAGAGATGTAGAGGCTTTGCAGCATATGAACTCAAAAAGTGTTGCTTCTTTGTATTTATTTGTTTTGCACCCAATAATGAGCCTCATTATATGGGCATTAGAAAATGCTGAAGCAATACTTGACAGACACAGGTTAGCTAAACATACATGAAGACAAATGGCTTATATCTTTTAATGCTCTTTCAGTTCTTCCTTGCATCCAAAAGTTTTAGGACTTGAACTCCAGAACAGAAGAAAGGAGGGAAAGGATCACTGTGTGGTTTAGTTATATATTCAAAGAACAATAGTTACTGTGGTGACATACCCCTTTTTCTACCTTTCTGACTTTGCCTCTGCTGTTCCACACCAGCCAAAAAAAAAAGGCCAACAGCAGAAAAGAGTTGGAATGTTTTAAAGAACACGTTAAGGCTTTCCTGACTGTTGCCTCGTCCTTTCTCAGTTTTTATCCAGATCACCTTGCTCTTTCATTTTACTTTGTGCTTTTGTCTCAATACCCTGTTGAACCTTTTGAAAGCCCCTGTTTAAAAGTCCTGAAAAGTTGTCATGCTGATTTGAAACATTAAAACATTCATTATCAGCTGCTGTATGGGGGTAGGGGTGGTTGACATTTACAAAGCAAAAAACAAGCTCGGAGAACATGAAGTCATTTGATACACCACTCGTACAGAAGGCAAAGTAGAGGTACACCTTAGGGCTCGTATACACATGCAGTGAGGCTGTTCTGATGTGCTGTAAGCAGACTTGATTAATCGGGTCTGCTGGAGCACAGAAATTAATGTGCAGCTTGCTAATTAAAGCACACCCCCCAGCCTCCTGGAGTATGTCTATAAACGCCCTTAGTGTTTATAAATGCACCGCTACCTTGCCTTCTGCCTGACTTCAGACTAATACAGTTAACTATGGCTCACCACTCACACAGATTGCTTATTTTTGGACATACAGCAAAGGTGAAGTTACAAGTTACACGTAGAACATACTAAATCTGTGGGACGTCAAGCAGTGTTAAAGTTTTAACGTGCAGCTTCTCACAGCATGTTCTGAGTTAATACTGTTTTTTGCCTACACAACTGTGACTTGCCAATAGAGAGCTGACAAACAGGAGCATGGCAAGGAGCTAGGATAAAGAGGCTCCATTTTTGCTCTAGGGGATTGGGGCTGGGACCTGGGATGCTGAAGGACCATGAATTGCTCATTTTAGCCCTCTGGAAAAGAGTGAAATTACTCTAAACAAGCCAAGAATAATTCCTCACGTGAAGTGGTTTATCTTTGAGATGCTCCAAGGGCACTTAGCATGAGTTAACAAGCTTTAAGGTGTGGATACTCGCATTTGAAGTGTCATTAGTATGGCCTAAGTGTAATGCATAACTTCTCCCTAATAATAAATACAAACAGCTTTTGTTTTCTTCTCTATGAAAGGAAACATATAAAAGTCTGTCTGACTTAGCCTCAGCATTTTTATGCAAAACCTCAACTCTTGAGGCTACCATACACATGAACAATAAGTATATAAAAGGTGTACATCAGGACCTGGGAGAATGTCTGTTCACCAGAGCGCCCCAAGGAAAAACAAGGACCAACAGTCATAAACTCCTGCAAGACCATTTTAGGCTGGACAGAAGGAAAAATTTCTTTGCTGTCTGAGCCCCCAAGACCTGGAAAAGATTCCCTCCAGAGGTGGTGTAGGAACATACTTTGGACTCATTCAAGAAGCGTTTGGATGCTTATTTTGCTGGGATCCTTTGACCCCAGCTGACTTCCTGCCCCTGGGGCAAGGGGCTGGACTTGATGATCTTCAAGGTCCCTTCCAGCCCTAACGTCTGTAAAATCTATCAAATCTATGAAATATTGCACACATGTCAGTTCCTGGTTGGAATCATTATCCAAGGTGCTGGTGTTAGTTTTCTCTTCAATAACTAATCTGATTGCATTCATGTCAAACCTTCTGAAATAGTGACACAGCCATATCTAGACTGCTGTCAGCAAGTTCTATAAATCAAATTCAGTCCCAACATCAAAGGTAACATTTGTGGACTTCTGGAGCAACGAAGCAGTAAAATGGACCATCTACTAAGCCATTAGTCAGTATCTACCTTGGTCTACTGGCTGGAGGAAAATAGTAAAAATTGGTTTCTGAGCCAATCAAACCAGAATTCTTCTGGATATAGATAAGACTCTCTGTAGTTAGAGCATCTTTCATCGTGTTTATCAAAGGCCTGAGCATAAAGTAGAAGGATCCTAGTAGGCCCCCACTGGTCATACTTTATTCTTAAGAGCCAGGCCTCTTAAGTAGAGATCTCTCTGCAAGCCTTTTGAGGAAGATAGTTTCTGAACAACTCTAACTGCTTAAGGCCTAGTTTAACAGAGCATTTATCCTTAATTTTTAGTGCATGAGTAGCTATGCTGGCAAGATATACTGAATATGTCCAGAATTTTCTTGGGGAGAGTGCTGCTACTCCAGGGGGTATATAGCAGGGACCTTTCTAAATTGCAGCAAACGTGCATTGCTCAGTAGTTCCTTTAATCTTGCTCTTTTGGCTGCGTGCTCCCCCCTGCTGCTGATTGGTGGAGGAGCCCCGGCAGCCCAGCTGCTTGCTGCTGATCAATCAGGAGGCAAAAGTAATAGCTTTAAACATGCCACGCTTTTTGCCTTCTGCCACTGATTGGCTGAAAGGCCCAGGCACCCCGACCTCTTTGTGCTGCTCAGCCAGGAGGCAAAAACCGCAGCATATTTAAAACTGTTTTTGCCTCCTGGATGATCAGCAACACGCTACAGGGCTTCTCCGTCAATCAGTGGCAGGGGGAGCATGTGATGAAGACAGCAGATAGAAGTACACTGTACAGCAGCTCATTTAACTATGATTTAGTTAAGTCCCTAGTAATTATTAATGATGCGTGCCTACTAGAAATATAAGGCTCTTCCCTTTTTCTTTACAGTGGAAGTGGACAGTGATACAATCCTATGTGTACTGTAAGTGCATTTGAAATGATAAGAAATGGTGTAGATAATGTGTCTTGCTTTTTACATTTGTTGAGAAATCAATTACAAATTTAATCAGAAATATATATTTTGTACGTTAGTACACCAAATGACAGGAACACTTTATTTCCTCACATTAAAAATTATTATACTAAGGTCCCTACAACAGGCCTATTTTATAGCCTTTTTAACAGTGAAAAAATATATTGCTCTAATCCACACTGGATGATAAAAACTTGGGTGGTGGTGGACAAATGTTAAATTAAGTGTTTTTTAAGACGTACATATAGTAGAAAGGGACAAAAAAATCTCAAAAGAGAAAATGTTCCAGTCAGATACTGTAAAATTAAGAACACAGATTTTGCAGTGCTTTTAATATCTAATTACACTCCATAATGTCATCAAATCAATAAAATATTTTTACATATTTTTGCAAGACAAAATGTGATTATGATCTTTCTACCTTCTGTTTTTGAAAAATCGATTAAAAATTGAATCAGTGAAGTTCACATATGCCAATGAACAAAGAGGCCTCCACTGACTAAATCTGACTTAAATATTTATAATACTAAGATTAGTGTTTTCAAATTGTAGTTGCGACTCTGACATGACAAGATGCACAAGGGACTACCATATTGTACCAAACAGAACCGTCTTCTCTGCTGTCCTCCCTTGCAAAAAAACAGCACCTGCCAGATGTGTAATAAAAAGGGGATGTCTCCATATGGGGATGTTGCTATGGAACTGTGCTTTAGTACTTCCCTTTGGAAGTAGTAAAGCCTGGCACAGTATGGGTGGTAGCTGGCAATCACATGTATACCCATGTGATTGCTACGTCACGATGGCACATCACTACATCACTGTAGGGCAACATGTAGACGAGCCCATCACATACACAAAGCCAATCTGTAATCATGCCCAAGATAATCTTACTCTATCATTTGCATTTTGGCATTAGCAATTCAAAGACTTTGTCTTCACTTACTGACTTGAGTGGAAGAATTTTTTTTTTTCCCTACACTGGAACCTGAAAATTTGGGACAGATTTATTTGTAGGGTCAGTTTACACTTGGACCAATACAGTAAATTGCAGAGTCAGTTCATGCACTGTTCTTCCATCTCTGATGGTCTTTTTCATATACTGTCTTGGCTTATAAGTGAAAATGAGGTTAGTGTTTTTAATTATAGCCATACATAGCCATTTTATAAAACCCTTACTAGTTAGTCATTACTGCTGGCCTCTTTTTTGGGAGATTCAGTGTTGAAATATGAAAATAAAGGGTGCTTTAGATGCTATGGCAGAGGTATGTGAGCACTGTAGAGAGTGCTTTTCTGTCGTGCATTGCTCAAGCCAGTGTTATTAATACTTCATTTCCGTAAGTGCTAAATCTAGTGACATTTTTTTAAAACATAATAAAAATAAAATGGTACATTGCAATAACAAGATAAAAAGCATTTTTTTCACCAGCCTTCCTTAGTTAAGAAGTTTAATATTTGGCAAGGCATCACATACATTAAACTACTTTTCTACAGATGATTAAATGTGGCTTAATGTCTGTTAGTTAGACTCTAAGACCTAATGCTGAGGCTAAAGACTAGAATTCTTGAATATAAAAATCAGGTTAAGATGTAAAATAAGCAAAGTACCGTATTTAATTGAGAAGTGGTATCTGGTCATGGCTGTGAAATTTATGGGAATACAGTCCATCTCCAGAGCCTAAGAGGTTTGGAGAAGGAAATTGCAGTTGTTATCATGGGGAAATATTTGAGAGTAATGGTGTAAATTAATGTGTTTCCCATGCTCTCAATCGAGAAACTGTTTTCAATTCACTTTTACGTGTAAGATGAAACTTATTATGGCTTTTGAAGTGATAGAAAGGGCTTTTTGTATAACAGTGAAAGCTATTTTGATTTTTTTTTGTGTTGGCGATTTAGAGTTTGAGTTCCCCTATTATTACATTATAAAGAATATTAGAGATTCATGCCTTTAATGTATTTTATCCTGTTACAGAAACTATTTTGTTTTGTTCCTGGGCATTTATTTTGTTTACAATTATCTGGACAATGTGTAAATAGGCAGATGTTGAAAAGAGGAACAAAGATTGTACATTTATTGCTCTGTGGTTTTATTCCCTCTCTCCCAAAGATAGTGTGTGGAGGTTTTTCCCTTTTTTCCCCACATTTAATTTATTTTTACTTAAGTATGCAAGATACTTATGCTGCATTGAAATACTTATGTCAGGATATGGAGGTGTTGTACATGTAGATTATATTATACTTTGGTCCCACGGGGATACACCCTTTAACTGTTTATACTTAAGTCTTATAATTGATCTTGGAAATTGGTTGTATGTGTTTGCATAATTCAGTGATCTTCTCCTCAGTATTTTATAAGCATATATAGCACTATACAGACATGTCCACACATGCAAGCACGTGCGCTTGCAGCAGCTCAACTAGAAGCGGTGCAAATTTGAGCCGGGGCTTTTTGCTTCAGCATACACGTTCGGACATCCACTTTGTTGTGGAGCAAATTGTGCCACTGGGGGCAAAATAACCCTGCCTGGCTCCTCCCGGATCTTCAGCCAGGGTGAGCTAGAGCACGGGGCCAGCACCTGTGCTGTCCCCAGCAGTATAAAAAGCCACCCTGGCAAGTAACTCAGGGCTACTGGCTCTCAGGAGCTTCTGAGGCCCAGCCAATTGGTACCTGGGGACATTACCTCTTGTGCCAGCTAGACTGCTGAAGCAGCCCTGAGAGTTCCCTGTACCCTCTACCCACTGCATGGGTCTGGCAGTGGGGCTGCTGCCTGGCTGTGACCTGTTGTGCACCTGCCAGACCCAGATGGGAACAGCACAGCCAGTAGAGGCATCTACCACTCTGGGCCAGCTGCCATTGCACTGTGGTTGCAGGGTTGGCCTTTGTGTGCACTACTGCCATGTGTGCCCCCTGCCTGGCCATCTGGGCAACTATCGCCCGGAAGATGTTCCGGGTGTGGTGGCCTACTTTGAACTGTCAAAGCATGTCCTTCTGGCCCCATTTGGCCAGGAGGTCAGCCACAGCCAGATGGGTCCAAGGTGCCAGCTCTGAGCAGGCAG
>NW_017729022.1:18400892-18418763 GCF_001723915.1 Gavialis gangeticus
TGGGGTCCCCCCCACAGTCCCATCCCCCCTTCTCCACCCCCCCGACCTCTTACCGGCACCGGAGCCCTGGTGCTGAAACACGTGGCATGGGTGGCCATGCGTTTCGGCACCAGGGCAAGGGGCAACCATAGAGATGCTGTGGCAGCCAAAGTGTCTCTATAGAGGACCCAGCCCCCGGTTGCCTCAGAGCATGGTCGGGGACCGTGTCCTGTGCTGCTTTTTTAAACTTTGCTTTTTTTAGACCCCTGGATATCCAGGGTTCTAATTTTCTCACCGTGCTGCAATTTTGCAGTGAGGGGAAAATTTTTTTTCCTGCACATGCCTGTTGCCCCATCTCAAAGGGGTTTGAGGCAGGGCAAGAGGCATGTGCTTGCTCGTGTGGATGTGCCCTACAAGTACTCTTCAATATTCTAGAATGTAATGTCTAAACTGTTTACTGTGAAATGAGCAAAATATGTGAATTCTCACGTTCACTAGCCCCAGACACCCACTTAGAGCCACAGCTGGGCCAGCCCCGGCCATCACAGCCACCCAGGACACAGGTCCTGGTTGTTATGCCTCTACCATAAGAATGCAAACTAGAATGGTGGCTTTGGAAACCACAGTCTGGAAATAAACTTATGAAGGTGACTTAAGTGTCATTCATCTTTCAGGTCTTGAAATCCAAGTGGTAAAGATTTAAATTTTCCACCTCAGCTGATCTTCAATCTTAATATTATACCACTGAGAAACAATTTTTCAAAAATGATCACAATCTTATTAGGATGTGTAGATATAGATATTTGTTAAATGCAAAACTGTTTAAAAGAATATTAAGGTACAAAGCTAAGTAGTCAAAATCCCCAAATGCCAGAACTAAGTTCAACCCCCTTGTACGATGCAGTCTTTAATTATGTGATTACATAAAAGCCAGGCTATAGTTGCAATAGCTAAACTGGGATTGACTACAGATGCAGAGCCCTGACAGGGTTATAAGGAAGTATGATTGCACTGTGATGTGAGAATGAGCTATTTTTTTTTCACAACAACCAAGAGGAGCTGTTTTTATCTTGAGCGTAACTTTCAGTTTTTTCAAATATACCGCTCAGTATTGATGGTAACAGGAATATAAATTAGAATGTGAAATAACCTGCAAGGTTCTAAACAAGATTTTGCTGTAGGTTATGAAGACATGTATATAGATAAGTCATTAGAGTACTTTCTATTTACATTATAGTAAATTAAAGCAGATTATGGTTTATATAAACAGGTATTTAATTATATTCCAGGGAAATTTAAACCAAGTTCCATTCCATAATTAAAGTTTATAAATCTTATCCTTAAACGTCCTTTCTTCTGGGGCCTAACTTTAGCCCTTTACGAGGCATTGGAACACTTGGATGTTCTTTCTGGCAACACTGTATTGAAACACATCACTTGGGGATAATCCTGTCTTTGAGCAGGACACTGAACTAGATGACTTCATGTGATCCCTTCCAGCTGTAGTTTCCTATGATCCTTTGATTCTATGTAGGTTAGCTCTGTGTTAGATCTGTCCTGGTATAAAGGATCTTCAGTAGGTATTTGCTTCAACAAATAAATTTATTCCATCTTGTCTTTACACATATCTTAGCAGTAGACTTAGAAGCATCCTTCATCAACAGTAAACAAAATCTTCTCCTTTGAGGTAAAAATGAGGTTAAATATAATCACATTTAATCTTCATTAAGCAGAATTTCTATCACCACCAAAAAAAATCTATAGTAATCAATAAAAAAAGAACTCTTAATGAATTTATGGAGGAGGGAACACGCATGGTTACTATGAATGCTATTAAAAATAATGTATTTTGCATTGACCTGCCCTATTAATTTATAATTAAATTATTCTTCTCATGTAAAACTCTTAGGTAAGTTGTTTGGGTGAATTAGCTTAGTCTCTTCTGTGTTAATAATACATTAAAGAGAAGACTGAGAAGCTGTTTTTGTGGAGAGAAATCTCTGGCTGCTTAATCAATTTAAAAAAAAAGAAGCTATTTTTAATGGTAAATTGGTTGAATCAAAACATTCCTTTTATCCCTTTTATAAAAGAAATCCGGGGGTAGCTGTATGAAGCATGCAGGTTCCCAAATCCTTTTTGGATTTGGCCTTTACAACTTAAATATTTCAGCGCCTACTACTAGGTACCTGATGTCCAAAGTGGAATCTAGGACCTGTTTTTTCAGGTGTCTTGACTCCCTCTGCAGTGGACTGAGGAGAGTTAGAGTCAGAAAAAGATCCAAAATAGCTATCAAGCTAAGCAAAGAGCCACCTTCAAGTAAGCAGTAAGAAACTGGCTTTCTCTGAGTCTGGAGGAACACACTTCCAAACACAAACCAAAGTCCTTTCCTGGGGGTTGACAGACGCAACCATTTTGTCAAAGAACTAAAACCACTCTTCTATAAAAACAAAAAAGTCAGTTGCATTGGTGTCCGCCTGCTGCATAGCGGTTAGGGAACTTGATTAGTAGTGGAAGACCTGGATACTTAGCCTGGGAGTGTAAACCCATATTTCTCTACCTACAAAGCACCCAAAGCATGAGACTGAATGTAATTTAGGGGAAGGGAGAAACCATGCTACTGTAGGAAAAAAACATGCATTTTTCTTTGGGAAGTGGGGCATGGTAAGGGGAGGGGGAACAAGGAAGAAGTGGAGAGAGAACAAGGGAGCATGCCTCTGTAGCCTACTAGTTAGTGCATTCCCCTGATGGGGGTGTCCTAGGGTGCTGGCAGACGTTCATTTAATGGCGCAATAGGATCTGCTCTCCAATTCCAGTAATTATGCCTCCTGCCATGCCACTCATACTTGACAGGACCTATGATTATTGGGATCATGAATCGGATCTTAATTGCATGACTACCAGTGAAGGGAGCCAAGCATGGAGGATTGGTCCCTAATGCCATGCTCCACACAGCAACCTCTCAACTTGCCAACCCAACAAATTGAAATTATGTACTGCAGCCCTGGAGCTGCTCAACAGGATGGGCTTGCAAATGCTTGTTGGAGAGAGCGAATTGACTCACCACTGCCAGGCAATTGAAAATCTGTGCTCTCACCAGCTTCACTTGCAGGGCTGCATAGGTAGTATGTAAAGGACCCAGCATGACAGGACTCCAGGATCGCAGAGCCTCTTCATAATCCCATGGTCCTGGCATTTAGGATCTTTAGAACCCATGTTTGCCCCCCAGCTGCTACATGCACAATGACTTAAAAGCCTGAGGGTGGGAACATATAGAGGGGAGGCAGTCCTGACTCCCAGTTCCCTGTGCTTTGTGGTTTTAAACATCAATATACAGCCCAGCTGCATGTGCCATTGTTAAACCTAATGCTGCCCCACACCCTTTCAGCAACACAGCTGAGGGTTGGATTGGCATGGGACAAACCTCGGTCTGTGGCATACATATTCAATTTAAGGCATGATACAAACCAGCCAGATATCAAACATCTTTGTGGCTTGTTTGCCCTGTTATGGGGTACATGTGTAACAATTTATGGCACATTTACACAATTGCATCATAATTCTGGCTAAGGACTGCATCTTTGGATTTGAGTAGGATAAGAACAAGTCAGTGTTGTTTATTCACTCTTATATCTCTATCTGTATCTCAACATATGGTTACTGCTTTAATATGCTTGCTCTGATTTGTATAATGAAAGAAGGGCGGGGAACGGATGGACCTATAGGTTTTTCTTTCATAACCCAAAAGTGAGGGACTACTTGGGGCAAGAAGCATACCCTAAAGATGAGAGAGTCCCCTGGGATGAGTGAGCTAGGCTCAGGAATATATTCCAAATCAGGAAGAGGAGGATTTAAATGTAGGCCTCCCAAATCTGGAGCTGTCTACAAGAGGTGAATGAAGTAGCTCTTCTCGCTCTCATTTACAAGGAAGGATGGACCAACCTTGTTGAAAAGCTTAAATGCAAGAGAGGATTCATGAGTAGGGGAAGATACAAAGGAGTACAGCTTAGACTCTGTCCCTCTTCTTGGCGCATCTTGTCTAGTTTAGTAGTTCCCTGCTCAGCTTGTTGGCTTCTGTAAGTCATATTTTATATATTAAACTTTCCTTGCACATTGTTTAAGGAGCCTGGGCTCCAAACTCGGGTTTGTGAATTTCAGATGTCAAGGTACAAAAAAATGTAGGCAATGCTCACTGTTCCAAGAGCTGAGTCCTATTGTGGATGTGCAAGTACCTCATTAAGGGTTCAGCAGTGAGCACCTTGCTTTCCATGCATGTTAAGAGGTCATAGGCTGTCAGCAACTACTGCTGGAATATCCCAACTCTATGCCTGGGGATATTTAATTACAGCAGTTATGAAAGAACACTGCTTGCAGCAACTTTGGCCTCTCCATAGACACTGGCTCAATATTGACACTAAAGAAAGAATACTAGCTATGAGATCAGTGCTAACTCTTCCCATGCCCGAGGTTTTCTTTGGAGTCTATCCATCTAAGCACTGAGCCTGTGGGAGCTAATGTGATCAGGGCTGCAGTCATTTATATTAAACTTGCAGAAGAGTGAATGACTGTAGGATTCGCATGCATGTAATTCAAAACAGAAATGAATCTGGCTTTATGTGAAAGTTGTACTATAGTAAAATTTACACTGCAAGCTGAGGCATGGTTTGAAAAATGCATTTTAAAAGCACAGATATGATGTGTCTCATCCGGTGTACCAAATACCCTCATGGAAACTAAGTAGGTAAATTGAAATAAGACTACACACTAGAATGATTAATCATTTACTTTCTGACCTCACAAAGCTCATGCTCAAGGGAAATGTACAAAATACTTTCAGAAGATGGGTCTGGGAACAAAAATTCATAACTCTATCAGACACCAAAAACAGGACCTAAACACAGACATTGACTTTAAGGCTGTCCTTTCATGGCATCTGAGGAAGTTACTTGCTGCTCATGAAAACTTATGCTTTAGTCTATAAGGTGCAGCAGTACCCTGCCACCTTTATGGCTCGTTACAATCTACTTCAGGAGTCAGCAACCCCCAGCATGCATGCCGAGCATGGCACACCAGGCCATTTTGGTTGGCACACCACTGCCAGCCCGGGCTCTAAGCAGGTGCTGCCAGCCACGGAGCCCAGGCTGCTCCCAGCAAGTGGTTGGGAGGCTGCAAGCCCGGCTGCATGCAGACCGGGCTCTGTGGGCCGGCTACAGCTGGGAGGCTGCAAACAGCTGCTCCGGGCTCCAGTATGTCGGCACTCCGGCACCTTCCAAAGTAGACGTGTTTTTTGTTGTTGTTGTTGTTTTTTGTTTGTTTGTTTGTTTGTTTTCAGCACCCCAGCCAAAAAAGATTGACTACCCTGATCTACATCTTTCTTTGCTATTGAAGAATCTTGCTCTTCTACCCATCAGGTTATGCTTCTTATTGCACTTCCCTAATCATTTAGCTAATCCTAGTAACATTCCTCTCTTTGCAGCCTGGCTTCATCCTGTTCAGCATCCTGTTTTTATTTACATATGGAGCTGTATGTAGGCTGGTTTTCTTTTTGTTACCTAGCTCAGGTTGTCTGCTTCCTTCACAGACCTGAGAAAGGGCACAGGGTTCATGAAAGCTTGTCTAAAATCTCTCTCAGCTATGCAGTTGGTTCAAAATATATATATCTCATCCTTCCAAAAATTCTTGCCTCTTTTAAAAATGCAAAACTGCATCAGAAGTAGGAGGGGAGAATGGTAGGGAATTGTTTACAAATCGGCCTGACTTTACGTTGCCAGCATTTCTGTAACGCTGCCGTTATTAGGAACCCAGGGATGTTCTAACTGGGAATGTCTCAACTCCTACTGCTTTTACTTCATTTGATAATAGCAACTTCTCTAAAGCTTTTTGAACCTTAAAGTGGCATTCCTCAAATAGAAAATCCAGCCTTCAGACTGCAGCACTCATTAATGTGCACTGTTCATTTTTCATAGCAAGAAAAAGAGCACAGAGGAGTTTGAACACTGTCATCCTGAGAAGAAGAGACACTATTGTTAAAAAGCAACTAGGCTTTATGGCTGGTATTATCATGAACAATGTATCCATTATCTCTTTTTGTAGAAGAATTCTTATCCTCTTATTTTGCCTTAAGTCTGCGAAGTGTGGTTACAGTATTTTGGCATGTCAGATGTTGGAGGGCTTGCTTTCTGCTTGACTTATGAAATAGGAATTGGTATCCTGGGTGCTTTATTTTTCTCTTGTTTACTTTTCATCTGCAAGAAAATAACAAGCCCTTTTTGTCTCCTCCCCCCCGCCTCTTTTTTTTACTGTAAAAATAATTGATGATAGGGCAAACCTCCCTCATAAAGTGAACATGCTGTGCATGGAATGGGGAAAAAGGAGATCAGTTCAGTGTCTTCTGTGGAATCTGAGTTATTTTTCTGATATCCATTCTGTATCATTTCTGATGTGATCTTCCTGTGCAGTAAAATTAACCTTTAGTTATTTCCTAGTGCTATGGAAAGTGTGCACAAAAGCCATAAGTTTTCACTCAGGTCAGGAACTTTCTTAGCCGAGGTGAACCAGGGCAGCTTGGTGCCCTGGGATGTGACAGCACACTTCTGGAAGTGCCGCAGCTGGCCAGCAATGGCTGTTATGTTTGCAGACTCCCTTCCCTCAAGAAATTGCCTAGGGCTATTGCCCTCCACCCCCACCCCACTTTAGGTACACTACTGTTTCTTAGTTATATAAATGCCCCTTCCATCCACTTTATCATATTATCTAAATACTTCGGAGTATTTATCTGTTCGTTCTTACAACACCCATGTGAAACATGGAAGCACTATTATCCATACTTTTTACAGGCAGGAACTCAGACACAGAAAGGTTATGTGACTTAGCCAAGGTCATAGAAGTGCAGAAAATTGAACACTGAACCATAGTACTAAGCACTTGCATATTATATAGCAAAAAGAGAATCCCATTGAAAGCTGCTCTGATGTCCTGTACTGCATAATTAAATACACAGGCCACACAGCACACCTCAAACTATAACTAAATTCTGCAGGTGCATCTACATGTGTGCTTAATTGCAGAGAGTAGACTAATTTATTGTGGGGTAAAGCATTGCAGCCTACATGTGTGACACTATTAGACTACATCAAAACTAATTTTGGCTGCTGAAAGACAGTACTGTCAGGGACAGTGGCAAAAATACCTGTGCCTAAACATATATGTAAATGCTGACCCAGGTGTACGTTGCGCCCAGTTAGCCCAGGCAGCAGGGGGGCCAGACCCCTGCCTGCTGCCTAGGCACAGGGCCTCACACACTGGGGCACACCTGTGCCCCAGCCAGCTCCTCTGCTGCCATCTCCCGGAGCCCACAGCTGACCTCCAGACCTCCTTGCCAGCCGCTCCACCCCAACTCAAACTGTGTAGTCCCAGGCACAGCATCAGCACATGCACCCTAGATTGCAGGAGTTTGAGCATTTACACATGCCATTAAGGCACTGTGATAAACTCCAGTGCAAACTATTCTGGAGTTTATAACATTGCTTTAATGACATGTAGATGCACCCTGCTTGTCTTAGTCATATGCACAGTGGGACCATTCATGGGTGAATTAAAAAAAAAAAATTTTTTTTAACGCTTTCAGAAAAATTATTGCAAGCGAAAAAAAATCCTTATTGTTTCCCTTTCCTTTAAATATTGCAGCAGTTATCAGAGATGGAGCTCTGGTGTTATTCTGGCAAGGTCATTACATTTGGAGGGTATGCTAATGGCCAAGGTGTGCCAGATATGAAGGTTGTGCGTGACAGGTTGCTAGAAAGTAAACTGGACTGATCACACTCAGTTTGCTTATAAAATTCTAACCTGGCAGGAAGCTGAAACAGCACAGTAATGAAAGGCAGTTTTCTAATTAGCTTAGCAACATAATTTCACAGATTTATTAAAACTTTTTTAAATGTCATAAGTTGTGAACCATGAGCATTAAATACTTTCCAATTAGAAACCTGTTAAAGGGAAGTAGATTTTTAAATATGAGTTTGTATATATTGTAGGATGTATTTGAATTCTCTTAGCATCATTGAGAAGTTTGACACTAAACAGTGCAGCATGAACCAGATTCATAGTTGTAATTCAGGCCCTTCCACTGCCCAAGAGAAAAAGGGGTCAGAGCAGATATGTCCAATGGAAATTTTTCTGGACATGGGGATTCTTAGCTGGTATCGAGGCTGTAAAGCTGGCCCATATCCTACATAGCCTCCGTACAGGAGCTTCTGCTCTGGATAAACTTTGCCGGTATATGATTTCCCTTGGACACTTTAACCTATTCTGTGCCTTAAGGTATAAGTTCCTATCTGGCCAGTTATGCCTTCCTAATTCACCTGATCCCTGACAGCTGTCATCTCCTCTTCTGCCCTAGACAGAAACTTGGCACAGCAGTTGATCTGGGATTACATCTTCAGAGAGTGCTAACAATACTAACTAATCCCTACAGCACATCTGCAAAGGAGCAAAATGTATGGCATGTAAAATCACATGTTGGTGAGTGAAGTGGTCAGGATTTCTACTGACCATTCTGGGCTCAACCCACTACATCTCATGACTGACAATGCTATTTAATTTGTTCACATTTCAGTGCTGACTGGTCAAAGGCAAACCATTTGATCCAAGGCTCTGATACATATATATATGTAACAGTAGGTGCCCAGCTAATCCTTCAGGTTTCTGTAGCCAAAAGCATAATGTGAAGTGATGAAAATAACAGCACACCTAGCCATCTTTGATTCATGAACCCAAATGATCAAGTATATGTTTATAGATGGGTCAATGGGAGGCTGCAGCTTTCAGCACAAATCCAAAGCAAGGCCCTCTGGATCTGTACATGTGCTTCTTAACTGCTTTGCCACAACAACCCAATTCCCTACTTAGGCACCTAAATATCTTTTCTGAAGGCTAAAACCAGCTCTATTAAGTATTCAGTAGTCATTAAACTGAAGCTTTCTTTCTCTTCACAGTTTATAAGAAGCATACTATTTCTACGGCTGTCTTTCCTATTTACTGTCCTGCTTCTTTCTGGCTTGTGTATTTCTTCCATGTCATTAGCTATTCATATGCATCTAGCTAGCAAACACATGGCTATTTTCCTGTATTGATGATTAAATGATTCTACAGGGACACTGTAACCAGGTGCTACTCTTTTACCCTTCAGTTTGTATTATCTGGCTATACAGTAGACACTTTGCTCCAAGTTCTTGTGTACAAGTTAAACAAAAAGGACCTTGAGGCAAGGATGATCATTTCTACTTGGGCATTACCCTTCCTCCAACACTTCTGACCTATTACTCTTGTTTAGTGTTCATTCATTAGTTTCAAACTTAATCTTGCTGCCCACTTTTCTTACTTGATTCCCAAAAAACTCCTTCCCAAACATCTATGTCAGGGACATAAATTACACATAAACTGGTATAAGTGATTGGAAATCAGTTCAAATATGCAACACAACAGAAGTTCAGTCCATATAAACCACTTTCAAAATGGCTGAAGTGAGTTTAAGATAAACCTGGATAAATGTAGTATCAGACTTAACTGATTTAGGTTAAATTGTTTCATTGAACTTCTGTCTCAGATCCCCTCCAGATTCAAGTTAGCTCACAGTCCCCCAGCATCTCAGGATGTTTTGCACCTACCCTCCAAACCCTCCATCCCCTGCCCCTCCAGGGTGGGTGGGCTAGCTTTGGCCCTAGTTGTCTGCTCCAGCCCAGCACAGAGGGGTGTCTGCCTCCCCCTCCACCCCCAGCTTTTGGCCTAGGCCACTGCAGGCGTGTGGCTATATTTCAAGAATCAAAAGTGTATGTTTATTCACTTGCTTATTGGTTCAATTATGCATCTTGGATTAACCTGTGAAGATTGAATTGATTCAGCCTCAGGGTTTTTGACTGTCTGTTCTTAGTCATAGAGACAAGGTCAGTTTTTGAACTGTGATATGTGCAAAGGTCAAAGAAAAGCTTTTACCCAAATATTCATGGAAGCAGTTAAACATTGCACAAATGCTAATGGAATAAATTATGAATGATAGAAACCCGGAAAATTTAAAGTAAGAATCTATTTATCAATAATATTTCCCAGTCTGAAATTTCCTTGCTGCTGGGGAAAAAGAAAAGAAAAAGAATTATTGGATATTTCATCAAAAGTACTAGGAGTGTTTTGAGACCTGTTTTCACCAGATTAATTCTTCAATTCTGAGTCTAAGTCTTTGCTGTATCAGAAAATTACATATTTCTCTTGCTTCCATGTTTTCTGTCCCCCACTATCGAGACAGTGCCTCACCTTGCTACTCCTTAATTAGCCAGCAAGGGGTGTCCATGAAATAATCAAATTTTCTTTGTATCAGCACGCTTTCTAGTTTCCTGGTTGCCTAGGAGAATGAGACTTTCTTGACTTCAGTCTGATATCCAACCGTTCTGCAATTGAGTGCAACAAGCTACATTGGTTCATTCGTAGTTACAGAAGGTTTTCTTTGTGGGGAAACCAATGAATCACTTACATGTTTCTCTTCTAGGTCAATCCCACAGAGATCAATCTATTTCCTTTTCATTGCAGAAACTTGCAGAAGGTATTGTTTTCATGACATTTCTTTTCAAACCTCAATGAAATGTGTTTTTTGCAAGAATTCCAATGGTTCTAATCTTCACATTTAAATTACTAGGGCAAAGGTTTAGACTCTTTAACATTTCAGTGTCTGAGATGAAAGTTTAAAAACAAATTGAGATCTAAACTTTCACTGTAAATTGACTGTTAGAACTCTGAGGAAAAGCATGAAATATTTTCACAGTCTCACCTGGAGTTCCTAATCAAAGTCCATGCCCCACTGTGCAAGCACTGTGCAAACACTTAATATAAGACACTTCCTGCCCCAAAGAGCTTGCAATCTAAATAGAAAAGATGGAAAATAATTGCATCCCCCTGTTGCTCATAAGGAGTTGAGGCATCTAGATGCCAAGTTACTTGCAACAGCATGGACAAGAAATAGGACTAGGCTTTGAGTTCATTGTTAAGACCAACCTTCATCTACAGCTCCCATCTGTTTTTTAAGATACAATATTCAGGATTTTATATCTGTGAAAAACAAAGAGAAAGATTGCAATGTAAATCAGCATCTCTTATTGAAATCTACCTGATCATCTCTGTTTTACAGCACTCTGAATTCACAGACAAGCATTCATTTCTATTCAACATAAGCTGTTGTCTTGTCACCAGAATGTTGCTACTTCATTGTCTATGTGGCTATGTGCCTTTAAGAGAATGGAAAATGGAATATAAGCTCTTGTATACTGATAAAGCCAGATGGTAATGTTTGTCCTTGGGCAGGTATGATCAAATAATAGTCATAAAGGAAACCACAACTGCTTAGGTGCTTCTTCTGGGAGTTGGTTCCCATTTTTCACTGTGCTGAATACACCTACAGCACTGGGACAGAGGTGAGAGAGACTGAGAAAAATGAATCAAGAAATAAGTGTTTTCTTATTATTCTTGAATTCTGCTATTTGACAAAAACTAAAAAGGAGATAGTTATGACAGGGTAGGCAAGGGGATCTCAAAACTGGTGTAACACATTTAGATTAAGGTTGAAGTATTGGTGAAATTCAGAAAGAGGCACATGTCCTCTGTGGAATGTGGAAACGTACCAGCGATCCAGGCAGGTTGGACAATTAAGGAGAAAAAGAGAGCTCATGTATTAAGCATTGGAGTAGGTCATACCTCTCAACCTGCCAAAGCCCAAGCGTAGGATGTAAGATCTGTGAGCAATCAGTAATGAGGGAGATGTTAAATTATTCATGAACATAAATTAGATTGTATGTGTGGGGTTCATTCTTCTAGTGTAAATGACTATTTCCATCATTTCAACCTCATGATTTATGTCTTCTTCCCTCCCCACTAGTAAGTAAATAATTTTCAACCATAAAAGGAAGAGGACATAAAATGTCTATGGACAGTTGTTAACTTTGGATCTAAAATAAATAATATCCACAAAAGCTGAAAGACATGACTGGAGCTAAGGAGGTCTAGGTTTATGCCCTGGCTCTGCTTCTGACTGTCCTTATTATCTTGGATGAATTACTTCATCTACCCATGTCTGTCTTCCAGATAGAAATGGGGTGTATAAATGTATCTATTTAGGATGTAAACTAACAGAGCAAGAATCACCTTTAGGGTGTCTATATTATATGGCATACTAAAGATTCCAATTTCAGTTAAGGCCTAAAGGTACTATCTTAAAACATAAGAAAGAGTAATGAGAGGCATGGATGATGCTGAATTATTTGGTTCATCCAGACTTTTCCTGTGTGGAATAGCTCATGTAGGCTCATTCTATAGCAAGGACACAAATCAGCCCCAACCAAACTTAAAGTTAAGTAGCTCCTCAAGGAATCCATTTCTAAACACTTGGAGGAGAAGAAGGTGATTAGGAACAGTCAGTACGGATTCGCCAAGGGCAGGTCATGCCTGACCAACCTGATTACCTTCTAAGAAATGACCAGCTCTGTGGATGCAGGAAGACCATGTGCCTTTAAGAGAATGGATATACCTTGACTATAGCAAAGATTTTGATACAGTCTTCCACAACATTCTTGCAAGCAATCTAAGGGAGTACAGGTTGGATGAATGAACTGTAAAATGGGTAGAAAACTGGCTGGATCATTGGGCTCAGAGAGTAGTAGCCAATGGCTCAATGTCTAGTTGGCAGCCAGTATCAAGAGGAGTGACCCAGGGGTTGGTCGTGGGGCTGATTTTGTTCAAAATCTTCTTCAACCTGCTGAAAGATGGAATGGAGTATATTCTCGGCAAGTTTGCCAATGACACAAAGCTGGGGGGAGTAGTAGATATGCTGCAGGGTAGAGCTAGGATTCAGAGAGACCGCAGAAAATTGGAGGGTTGGACCAAATGAAATCTCATGAGGTACAATAAGGACAAGTACAAAGTCCTGCACTTAAGACAGAAAAATCCCATGCATCAGTACAGGTTTGGAACCAACTAGCTAAGCAGTAGCACTGCATAAAAGGACCTGGGGTCACAGTGGATAATAAGCTGAATATGAGCCAATGGTGTGCCCTTTTTGTGAAGAAAACTAATGGCATACTGGGCTGCATTGGTAGAAGTGTTGCCAGCAGATTGAGAGAAATGATTATTCCTTTCTATTCAGCACTGGTGAGACCATTCCTGAAGTCCTGTGCCATTTTGGGGCTCCTCAGTACAGAAAGGATGTGGACAAATTGGAGAGAGTCCAGCAAAGGGCAATAAAAATGCAGGGGCACATGACTTATGAGGAAAGATTGAGGTAACTGGGTTTATTTAATCCCAAGAGAAGGGCTAAGTACAGACATTCAAAAAAGCCTGACCCTGAATCAAATATTTGCTCAGTCTAGCCTGAATAGATTGAGCTGAGAAGCAAGTGAATAGACATTCACTTTTGATTCCAGAAATGCAGCCACATGTCTGTAGTGGCTCAGGCTAGAAGCTGGGAGGCACTAGAGAGAGAACTACCTTCCATTCCACCATGGCCAGAAGGCTGAAGAGAAGCTGAGCTGAGAGGGGAGGTGACACTTGGCCACGACCCAGTGGGCTGAATATGATTGGAGAGAGGTTTAAACTCCGACCCTAGCATGCAGGGACCCTGGCCAGGAGGGGGAGAGGGGTAATAGCCCTTGCCAGGCTTTTTTTTTGAGGAGGGAAGGGAGCATGGCCAGAACCTGGCCCCTGGCTGGCAATGAAGCCTCAAGCAGCAAGAGTGGGGGCATAGCGAGACCTCGGCTTCAGGCCTGAAGTGAAGTGGGGGGAGGAAGAGGGGAATCACAGAGAAGTGAGCCTGGCAGAGATCTTCAGAGGTCCTCTAGTGTCTAGCCCAGCCCCTGCATGAGTCTTGGCCAGACCCTCCAGTACAAGCACTAGAATCTAAAGAGTGGAGGGTTTGCTTACCAGGGGGACTCTGTCCTTTTAGGGAAAAAAGCCACAAAGGGCTTCCTGCAGCTCATTTTCCACCCCTGACCCTCAGTGGGGCCCAGTGCTGTGCCTCTCCAGCCCTGAGTTTGGAGGCAGTGCTTCACAGAGCTCCGTCTCTTCCCCCCCCCCCAGCTCTGTGGCAAGGGAGGAGGAAGAGGGGGAGACCCTGCCTACCACAGTGGCTCTGTGATGGCCCAGCCTGGACCTGGGGAGCTGGAAGTAATCCGGGCATACATTTCCCATGGTCCCAGCCAGCTGAGAAGGGCCCTGCCTCTGCAGCCTGTCTTATCCCAGCCCAGCCCAGCTGCACTATCTGCCTGCCATGCACAGGGCTGGGGCTGAGGCTGGAGCTGTAAGCCAGGCTGGCCCAGGAGAATTTCACAGCGCCCATGGCTCCAGCCCCATCTGCATCTCCCTGGGAATGGCTCTGCCCAGCTCCTCTACACCTGCCCTCAGCAGCACCTGCAGGCCAGCCCAGCTCAGCTCAGCCCCACAGCCCTGGCAAGGTGGGCAGATGGCAGGGCTGGGCTGGGCTGCAGGGGCAGGGCCCTTCCCAGCTGGCTGGGGCTGGGGCCACAGAAGCTGTTTGCCTGGATTGCTTCTGGCTCATTGCTCCCAGGTCGGGTCGGGCTGTCACGGTGACCAAGTGTGGAGGGACTCTGTGCAGCACTGCCTCGGGGCTTAGGGATGGAGAGGTACAGTGCTGGATCCTGCTGTGGGGTGGGTGGGAAGAGGGAGCAACCAGCTTCAGAAAGCCCTTTATGGATTTTTTGCCTAGCAGTACAGAGCTCTCCTGGTGACCAAACCACTCTTTAGGTTCTAGAGCTTGTACCAGAGGGTCTAGCTAGGGCTCAGGCAGGGGCTGGATTAAACACTAGAGGATAGTCTCTGCCAGCCCTACTTCTCTGTGATTCCTCCCTCTGTCCTTCCCCCCTTCACCTCAGGCCCAGGACCAGGGTCTGGCCAAGCCCTTGCTCTCACTGTTTGAGTGGTGAGTATTGGGGAAAGCCTGGCAGGCCCTGGCTGGGGTCTCCCATGGAAGGGAGAGTGATTAAACCCCCCCTTCCCTACCTTCATCTAGCCACGCCTCCCACTCCTGCTGTTGCAGTAATGAGAGTCAATCTGGAGCACTGTTTCCCACTCCAGGATTTAATATCAGCCTTCAACCACCTGAACAGTGTTTCCAAAGAAGATGGAGCTAGATTGTTCTCAGTGGTGGCAGATGACAGAACAAGGAGCAATGGTCTGAAGCCTTACCAACCTCATCTCCTTCTATGACCAGGTAACACACCACCCGGGCACCAGAGAGCAGGTTGACATTGTATACCTTGACTTCCAAAAGGCCTTTGATCTAGTATCCCACAATGCCCTCATGAGAAAATTGGAGGATTGTAGGCTTAACTCCAAGACAGTCAGGTGGGTGAGAAACTGGCTGCTGGATAGGACCCAGCGAGTTATAATGAATGGATCTGTGTCATCCTGGCAAGAAGTAGACAGTGGTGTCCCTCAAGGATTGGTGCTCAGTCCAGTACTTTTCAACATATTTACTAATGATTTGGATGTGGGGGTAAAGAGCTCACTGGCCAAGTTTACAGACAACACCAAGTTATGGGGGAGCGTGGTCATGCTTGAAAATAGGCTTCAGATACAGGCGGACCTAGACAGGTTAGCAAGTTGGGCAGATTGGAATATGATGAAGTTCAATGTCAAGAAATGTAAAGTGTTCCACCTCAGGACAAGCAACCCCCAACACCCCTACAGGCTTGGTGGCATCAAACTGACTAGCACCACGAATGGCAGGGACCTGGGGGTAATAACTGACCACAGTATGAATATGAGCTGGCAGTGTGATGCTATAGCCAGTAGGGTAAATAATACTCTGGCATACATCAATTGGTGCATCTCCACCAAAACCAAGGAAGTGATTCTTCTGCTCTACTCAGCACTGGTAAGGCTGCAACTGGAGTACTGTGTCCAGTTTTGGACACCACACTTTAACAAGGATGTGGACAAGCTTGAGAGAGTCCAAAGAAAAGCCACTCATATGATTAGAGTCTTAAAAGGCAAGCCATACAAGGAGTGTATCAAGGGCTCAGTGAACAACTGTTCACCAGGGCACCCGAGGGGAAAATCAGGAGCCATGGCCATAAATTCCTGGAAGATCGATTCAGGCTTAACATTCAGAAAAAATTCTTCATAGTCAAGGTGTCCAGACTGTGGAATAAGCTCCCTCCAGAGTGGTACAATCACCTACCCTGGAAATCTTCAAGAGGAGACTAGACAGTCACCTTCCTGGGGCCACCTGACCCCCAGTTATCTTTTCTGTTTGGTGCAGGGGGCTGGACCCGATGATCTTCCAAGGTACCGTCCAGTCTTACAATCTATGAAAGTTCCAGCAAGGGAATTTAGATTAGATATTAGAAAGAGCTTTCTCACTATGATGGTAGTAAAGCACTGGAACAGGTTACCCAGAGAGGATTTGGACTCTCCATCCTTGGAGGTTTTTAAGTCACAGCTAGACAAAACCTTGGCTGGGATGATCTAGTTGGGGATAGTCCTGTTTTTGAGCAGGGGTTTGGATTAGATGACCTCCTGATGTCCCTTCCAGCCCTTGTTTTCTATGATTCTATGAAGTAGGATTTCATTCACACTTGCTTCCCTTCAATTTTATGCCTTCAGCTGCCCACTGGGAACAAGATTTGATCCATGGGCAAATGGTGCATCCTGAGTCAGGGGGGGCACATGCCCTCCCAGCAGCAAGTCAGACCGGGAGGGAGGGCCCATGGCCAATAACGCTGACCGGGGGAGAGGGGAGCCCCCCCATAGCTGATCATGCCAGTGTGCCACTGGCGCTTCCAGGCCAATGTGATCAGCTGTGGGGGACTCCCCCGAGTCAGCATGATCAGCTGTGGGGGGACTGTGGGAATTGCTTTTCCTGGCACCCTTACTCCCCAGCCAACACTCTTGGGGGGGCACCAGCATTCTCGCCTGCCCCTCTTGCCTGTCACCTAAGTGGGAAATGCATATACCAGCGCTCTCAGAAGGTGCATGTGCATCCCCATGCATCCCCTACGCATTGCCACTGATTTGATCTATGTCAACCAACTTGCTTTATTTATGTAAGTAATCCTGTTGAAGTCCCTGATTTGTAGCTTCTTGGTTTGCAAAGCAGTCTCTTTTTTATAAAACAGGTTTTATACCTTAGGATTTATACATGCTAATAATATGCACTGAAAATTTAAGTTACTTCAAATGAGCAAAACTGGAATTTCTTGCTATATGACTAATTAGCATTAGCAAACTCTTGTCTCATAGCAACCTAGATCTGATGATGAACACCTGCCAGCCCAGATGGTATGGGGAGGAATTTTCTAGCTTAATAAAGTACTGTTGCTGAGCTACCTCAAACCATTATTTAACAGGAATTTTTGCAAGAAGTCTGAAAAGTGATTATTGTGAAATCTCAACAAATAAGCCTCTCCGAAGTTGTCATGTTCAACTGTCATTGCTTATAGAGGCATGGCTTTTCAAGATCAGATAAATAATGCATGGCTATTTTGTATTACTCCATCCATATGTGTTACAGATGGTATTGGATTTCAATAGGCATGAAGTCAGCAATACTGCAAAATCAATAGTGTGTGCAAAGTTACAAAACAAGATCTTGTATTGTAAGGTTTTTTTAAATAACTGCAATCCATAGGTTTTATGAATTGGATACATTCCAAGAGAGTATCTTGATAAAACTCAGCCAAGTTTTATTAAGTTGAAGTTTTTAGTTTGTGGCAATGAATCAAGGAAAGAAGAGGCACGTGGAAGTATCTCTGCAGAGTAGAGATTCTATTTTAAACAGTGTGCACTGTACCTGGAACCCCAGTGGATGAAATTCTAGTTCTACTTAAATCAATGGCAGAATTC
>NW_017729022.1:18423763-18428276 GCF_001723915.1 Gavialis gangeticus
GTTTGTGGCAATGAATCAAGGAAAGAAGAGGCACGTGGAAGTATCTCTGCAGAGTAGAGATTCTATTTTAAACAGTGTGCACTGTACCTGGAACCCCAGTGGATGAAATTCTAGTTCTACTTAAATCAATGGCAGAATTATCATTGACTGAAAATGAATGAGTAGTTCAGCCAGTGTGTGTCAGATATAATCACTTATTTTTTAAAAAATACTATCCCTTCCTACCCCACTCCCCCATATCACCCCATTCCATATCAAATTAGTTTTGTTCATAATTTTATGTAATATGTAATCATTTTTAGCTTCCTTTTTTAAGCTTTCAGGAATCCATACCTACCTTTTTAGAAGATACTAACTTCTCTCAAACCCTTCCTCTGTTTTCAGTACAGTCCATCCTTAGGATCACTGAAATTTCTACCAAGTTTAACTGTTTAATAATAGATGTAGTTTTAAAACTCTCACTTATCTCAGAGACAATTTCATTTACCTCACTATTAACATTACAGCCACTGTGTCCATCACAAGAATAAATATTTAATAGTTTAGACATAAGAAAATCCCTTTTGGAAATTGTGGAGAATGTCTATTTACCATGTAGTCTTTTTTCCTAGTGCTTCCATGTTTATTTGGAGTGATATTAAAAAAATTCTTAACTTATTTAATTCTAGGGGGGGTGAGATGGATTGGAGATGAACTTTAAGGGTTGTTATGGCAGGAAAAATAACTTATTAATGTTTTACCTCTTCCTATTCTGCTCCCCTCACAACAGCCATTCTATATCAAGTGGGTTTAGTTTATAATATGTCTCAATCATTTTCAGTTTCCCTTTTATGTTTACAAGATGAGAAGCTTGATTTATTTCCTAAAGTGGAGAGGAAGTATTCTTTCAGTTTTGTACAACTCCTAATCTATCTCATTCTCAAACTAGAACTTAGCTAGCAATTTTATTGATGCATGAGTCTGAATAAAAACTAGTTTATTTAGGATACTATATTGACTGTGTAGTACTGCCAGTAAAGCCGCTTTTTTTTTTTTTTTGGTCAGTAGTCTAAACAACGTCTGAAAAAATATATGAGGAGTAGGCAATAAGAAGATATCAGTTGCTTCTTTAGTTGTATCTACCATTTACATTATAACTAGAAATTGAAACAAGAATATTTCACCATTCATTTTGCACCAATGCAGATCCACCTCCAGGGTTTCTTAGTAAATTGGTACCCAGAGGTTTATCTGCCAACAACCTAGAAATAAAAAAGAGCATGTAGTAGGACTTGGCCACTGCGTCTGGCCTGGCCACCACCTGGCATGGTGGTAACAGGAATCCCCCTCATTAAACTCAAACAAAAATCTGTATTCTTAGTTAAAACAAACTTCAAGACAAAGCAGGAGGAGCAGTATGCAGTCTTTGCTTAGGAGGAGTATGAGCCGGTCTGGGGTTCATATTGATCTTTTAAATGTTTTTTTGTTTTGGATAAATTAGATACTGACTGCCTTGATTTCACATTGAGACCCACAAAAACACAAAGTGCTGTCAAACTTTTGTTCACAAAATCACTAGTTACAGGAGTTATGGCAGGCAGTAGCCTCTTTCTTGGGCTGCATTTTGTCACAGAAACCACATAAGATGGCTAAAGTAAAATATTTGAAGGAATATTATTACTTTAAAATCAGAGATTTGGGGCTCAGCAGAGAATCTGCCATGGCCTCTATATCGTTCAGCTTTGTTTACAAAGACTTGAATATATGTATATTACCTGACAGTTTGCTTTTGCCGAGTCCTGCCAAAACTGTATCCATTGTATTCCATCTCCACAATGCCAGTGCCTAAACAGCACTTAACATCTATATGGGTGGTCAGAGACTAAAGCATGATCCCTGCCCCACATACCTGGGGCTGTCTTTAGACAGAACGCTGACTTTTCGGGAACATCTAAAGAACACAACAGCAAAGGTCAAATCCCCAAACAACTTGCTAGCCAAGCTTGCTGGATCAACATGGGGAGCTGCAGCCACAACACTCTGGGTCTTGCCCTATCATGCTCAACAACAGAGTATTGTGCACCTGTCTGGCAATGATCATCACATACACATCTTGTTTACACTCAGCTGAATGCAACTATGTCTACCATAAGTGGAACGTTCCACTCAGCTCCTCTGCTTTGGCTTCCTGTCCTTGCAAATATCTCTCCCCCACACAGCCGTGGTCTGATGATGACCTGAAAGTTGGTTGAAACCATTTGCACTGCACCTTACCTACCACTTTACAATGACCTGTAAAATTCACCCGAGGCTCACCTTCCTTTGCAATGCCCCTTATGGAGCAAACTCCTTGACCAGCATGTATTTGCAGAAGCCCTCTGGATCAAAGAATGGGAAGTAACAAACAAGTTCCTTGTGGCAAACCCCACTCATCAACCTGCTGACTTTGACCTATCATAGTGAGAGTGATCCCTACTAAACAGCTTCAGAACAGGCCAACCTTCACCGCTGGGGCCTCAATGAAAACCCATTGTGCACTAGTGGAGAGACAAAAAATGCTGCACATTACTGAGGAGTGTCCCATCTACAAACGAAGAGGTGGATTAATAGCTCTTTTTAACTTAGTTTACAAGGAGGCTATTGTCCGGCTTCATGGATTTGCATTAGATAAATAAATAAGTAAAAACTGAAAGTTTTAGACTCTTAGTAGATTTATCAGTTAAGTCATAGACTATTGGCCCAGGGACTGACTAGAAGTCTATAACTCATTCTCTGTTGAAACTTAAGGTCTGCTGACTGAGATTAATAATGGTGGTCAGAAGGAGATGGACCTGTGGAGAGTTGGTATGGTGCAAGTAGGAATTCATGGGTGAGTAGAAAAGGGGTTAATGGTGTTGTGATCCTTGGAAGAAACTGGAAAATATTGAAGCTATTTATCCAGATACAAGAAAGTGATGTAGAAATTTTTCTAGAAGTCACAAAAAGATGAACATGTGACTATAGATTAGAGCATGTCTGAGAAGATGCTACAGTGGGACTAGGGAAGCTCAGTTCATTTGGTTCTGGATAAGCACCAGGTGAAAATCTAAAAGCAAGCTTTGTCTCAGTGTAGCAAAGCTAAATTGATAATTGCTCATCAACTAATTAAAATATCCCAATTTACACTCCATATATTTTTTTGGAATTGTCATACTTTCTGGGAGTCTCACCCTTTCCTTCTCTTTGTTTTAACATAAAGCAACAGCTATATTTGTGTGATCTGTTATAGGTACTGTGGAATTTAAACTACAGAGATACAGCATCAGAGAGATTTTTTCAGTTCATTAATTATTAAACCAAGAAATCTGAAGCTGAATTATTCCATCCTTATTTAAATAAATACAGACAATATTCTTCAAAGCACCTCTTAATAAGGTCTATAACAAAGTCTTAATACTACAAAAACACAAAAAGTAATCTCTCACAAGTTATTTTTGTTGTCAGTTATTTTTATGATGAAAAGATTAATTTCACTGCAGCTAGGTGATCTAGGACTAGACAAACTATGTGGGATACTCTATGCAGATGATATATCTGAAACTATTCCTGGTAGAATATTGCTTCTTCCACACACACGGCTAACATACTGGTGCTTAGGGATAGAATCAACCAGTTAGGTAGTTTTTACTAGTAACAGTTAAATAGTTGACTCAGCCTATTGTTGCTGAAATTTCTCCTGAACTCCTAGGCTTAATTTGTGCACAGTCTTTGCACCATTTCAACACCTTAGTTAAAGTGTGATTGCTTTCTCCAAAATCTAAAGTCAGGGCTGTTCACCTGGCACAACATGCAGTTCTTGCTTGCTTAAAAGTTGGAAAGCCTTGCCTTAAATCACTTGGACCCCATAATGCAGCCTGAATAGCTAAATAGGTATGTTTTCTGCATAGGATTCACTGTCGTGTGCACAGAAACGTCACTTGCTTGCATTGTCTTCCTTGTTAGATCAAGCCTAAGTAATTATTGTCTAGCATAGTACTGAGGAGTTACTAAATGGATAGTTGCCAAAAACTCTGACAGGGCAATTCTTTCAGGGTGCTGGCTACCATCTATCCATTTGGGTGAGCAAAATTTTAGATTCTCACTTTCTTAGATTGATGGAGGGGTGGAAGGAGGGGGAAGGAAAGCAAAATAAAGCACAAAATATTCATCAAAACACAGATAAAGAATTCCCACACCAGATATTTAAGAAAAAAAAATGAATCCATGAAATAAAGATGGCCTCCATTTCCCTCTGAGATGACCTTTTCACCCAATGGAATGCAGGTTTCCTAGCTTACCCTGAGCATTGCCCACTTCTTATCTTCTGCAGACACAGAAGGCAGGGGATGGAGCTGAAAGGCTTCAGGCTGCAGGCTATAGATTCATAGATTCATAGATTCATAGATTAAGGGTCGGAAGGGACCTAGTAGATCTTCTAGCCCGACCCCCCGCCAGGGCGGGAGAACAACAAAAACCCCAAAAAGAGAAATGGGACTCAAACGAGTCCAGCTAGGTG
>NW_017729022.1:18433276-18445672 GCF_001723915.1 Gavialis gangeticus
CACGTGTGGGTGGCACACGTGCACCCTGCTCCCCTCGCTCCTGCTCCCCAACTGCCGGTGGGATTTCAAACCGCGGCTTTTTAAAGTGATAGATGAGTGATAGATATAGTGAAACAGCAGCCAGAGAGCTGTGAGCAATGCTACTGCACTACAGCTACCTGCTGGCTGTCACAGAGCATCTTATCATCTTCTTTTCCTTGCCCTTTTTCTCAGCATTCCTTAATTACTTCTCATAGTGAAGAAGAGTCTCTGCCTGGTTGTCTTCTTTTTCTTTGCATCCAAGGACCCTTTAATATGCTCTCTCTCCTCTGAATCTTCAGCTGAAGTCTCAGGCAGTCATATTCCCAATTCCCTCACTGCCCTCTGATATTAGAATAACTACAATGCACAACTCTAGAGTAAAATTGGAAAGCCCCTTCTTAAATTAGAACTTCCCACACTAATTCTGCCAGTCACTTACTTGACAACAAACTACCTACAGAATGCAGGAAGGAGAAGAGGGGAAACTCATTTTGTATTCCTTTTCTTTTATTTTAAGGTGTTCAGATACTTTGGTGGTGGAAGACCTCACCAGCTTTCTTTTTACATGTATTAATTCACTTCTTGTATTGGTTCCACATGCTGCTAGTTGAGCTTTTAGCTCAGCTGCTCTGGAGGGAGTACTTTATTCATGCACAAAAGATGTGTTGATTGCAGCAGAAACAACAATGAATTATGATTATGCACACACATTGTAATGACCAGGACATGATAAAGCCCAGGATCAGGGACCTAAGTCTAAAACCAAGTATCAAGACAGGGTCTAGAGCAGGCTTGCCAACCCAAGATTTTTTTTACTGACAGTATCCAAACTTTTACTGAGGACCAAAAATTTATACTGATCATTATATTTTTACTGACATGCTTTAAATAATGTAGCTATAACCCTTCTGCTAGGCACTGGAAAAAGCAAAGTTCAAATTTAGGGTTTAACACCAACCTTAGTAAGAAAAAAAAAAAAAAGTGTGATAGTCAGTAAAAAAAAAATTGCAGATTATCAGTAATTTATTTTCTTGGGTTAGCAACTGTGCTTCACCGCAGCAATGGTTTTATACTGTGCTGCCCCCACCCTAGGGATCCCCTACTCACCTATACCCTGATGTCCCTGACAACACCCAGTACCATACCACCCCCTCAACCCATTCTGCAACCTTACTCCCATCCTCCTACCTCCACCCTGTCCCAGCACAGACCCCCAAAGAAAGACTACTATCTGCATAGCTGTGATCCAGCAGTGGTACAAGCAGACAGAACATAGCAGTAGCACATGGCAGGAGGGGAAGGGGCTATGAGCTACCAAGCCCTGAGAAAATGCTCTGTTCAGGTTGCTGTGCTCCTGCTCAAATACCAGGTGGCAGTGCGCTGCTCTGTCTGTCCTTTAGTGATTGCCTCTGATGAGGGATTTTCAATCGACCTCTGGTTGCTTAGTTTTTTTTTTTTTTTTTTTACAGACTTCTTAGTTTTTATGGACTTTACAGACAGTCATTTTTATCTTTGAGGGGGTTTTTTATGATCTGTCCATACATTTACATATAGTTGGCAAACCTAGTCACACAGCCAGTACCAGATACCAAAATAATGCACAGAAAAGGTCAAGATCAGAGAATTGGAGTGGTGGTCACAAATAAGACAAGGTTAGGGAGTTGGGAGTCTAAAGGCACAGATCATTCCAGAATCAAGAAGTCAGGGCCAGAGACTAGAATCAAGTTGAAAAGCAAGGATCAGGGCAAGTGACTAGGAGTTTTGTCACAGACACATTCCGGATGCCAGCTGTTTTGGCGATGGAGTCTGCTTCTTATATACACAGCAGCCAATGGCTGGCTGCCTGAAGGATGACTCGGCCTCATCTGAGGCATGGATCATCACAAACTCAAACTAAAGACAGTATTGAAAAATCAGGTCTGTCTAACTAATATTAACCTGCAGCCTCTGTGTTTCCAATCTGGGCACTGCTTTCTCCAGTGCTGCTAAGGTCTCTGTGTTTCCCCTTCCTTCCCCAGCGCCTGCTGCCTGTCCGTGCCTTGGGCAGTGTGGCCTGAGGAGCAGAAGCAGCTGATAGCCAGGACACTTGGAGAGGCTCAGGAATGCTGGTGTAGCATGTTGTGGGGGAAGGTGCCCATCATGTGACAAAGCCAGGGGGTCCTGCATGGGGGGGTCCAACACAGTGTGACACATCAGGGAGGTGGAGGTGTGCCATTGCAGTGCAGTGGGTGGGTGGAATACCAGTGCCACAGAGGGGAGGGGAGCACACAATGCAGCATGTACCCCACGTACCTTGTGGCCCATGTGGCATGTGGCTGGGGAACCTAAAGGCACTGGCCACTCATAAATTTGATAGCAATAGCTTATATTTTGATGGAAAAGAAAGAATTCTGGATAGCATAGACTCAGTTATTTCACTATTTTCAGGTATTCACTTTTGTCATCAAAAGGTGTTGGTGAGAGGGAAGTATGTCTGGTCCATTTGAGTAAATTATGACTCCATTTCACTATATTGAATGTGCATCCCCTTCACATATTATCTAATTATCACCTATAGTTTAGTGTAAATGACATGAAGATTAAAAGCCTTATTTTAAAGGCATCCAATGTCAAATATTGAAAGATCAAACCCTATGAAAGAGGCTGTTTAAAATTCATTTGGACTATTATGGGAAATGAGGAACCTGAAGAGCGGATTGGAAAAGGTACCTAAAAGAGATAAAGTTTAGGCTAAACTGCTTAAATAAAAAGGTAAGACATATATCATATGGAATGAATACAGAAGAGAACAGAAGAGATCTATGAAGCAGTATGTCAATAGTACCCTAAAAGGATAAGAGGACTTAGTCAGATATAAAATAGAGGAAAACTGGGGAAATGGAATTAAACAAAAGATTAATCCTGTCTTTGAACCTATAGATACACTTCCTGCAACGATCCCTCCCACTTTGCCATTGCTTTCCTTCCTTGATCAAACCATCTTTGGCTCCATCAAAATAATGAGGCTCATGACAGAGGACTGAAAGTCAGGATAAAGTACCATCTGCCTAATAATTTTGGATGAACTACTTAGCCATCTCTCTGAACATGGGCTGAGCAAATACTACAAAAACAAAACAAAACAAATGCAAAAACCATGCCCATACCATATTTAGATATATCCAAGATTACTTCAAATTTAAGATGACCCTTCAGTAATTAGATTTGATACATGGAAAACTATAGATGTTTTATAATTTTAGTTATATATAGGCTAAGAAGGCCATCTATATTGCTGAGGAGGCCAATCCAAGATCCACATATGCTCTAGCATATGCCACAGGTGGTGGCTAATGGGAGGATCAGACCACAGATTTCTCACTCTTGTTTTCTTTCCTTCCATGTCTGTTATTTTTCTGCCTCTGGGGTAAGATGATTTTCCTCAAAGTAAGTTGTACCTTCTCTCACAAGACATCACCATTTAGCCCTGTCCAGGGCTAGTTTTTCCCAATTTGTGGTGTCAGTTCCACACTTCTTAATGTTTGCCTTGGGTGTCTGAAGCATTTCCTTTGTCCCTTGCATGCTTTTTGTCCTTGGCTGAGTTGGAAGTATAGCAGTTGTTTCAGTAAACATACATCAGACGTGTACACAATGCCCTGTCCACCACAACTGATGTTGAATAATCAATGTGTCCATACCAGTGGTGTTAGCATCGGTGAAGCTACTGGCATTTGTATGATAACCTTCCCACTTTATGACAAGGACCTTCTAGAGGTTGCAACGGTGTTGGAGTTCCAGGGTTTTCAGATGGTCCCTGTAGGTCACCCAAGCTTTGCAGCCATAAAGAAGAGCTGAGATTACCACAACCTTATATAGTAGGAGCTTTGTTCAAGTCCTAATGTCATGATCATTAAACACACAATAATTTGGTTTTCTGAAAGCAGAGCTGGCACATTGCATCCTATACTGGATCTCCTCCTTGATGCTGGCCTTTGAAAAATGTCTCCTGAGGCATGCAAAGTATTCAACATCCTCTAACCCCTGTCTGTCAATGAGGATCTTTGCCAGGAGGGAGTTGATTGGCCCAGAGCAGGCAGGTGAAGTACCTTTGTTTTTTCAATGTTAAGGTTCAGTCCCAGGCATAGTATTCTTGAGAGAAGCAGATAAGGGCCATCTTTGGGTCCTTCTCTGTATGTGCAATGACAGCACAATCATTGGTGTACTGAACTTCCATAATCAAGGCTGAAGTAACTTTGGTTTTGGTATGGAGGTAGGAAAGTTTATAAAAACTCTTGTCCATCCTGTACTCAATGTTGATGCCATATGGCAGATGGTCACAGATGCAAATTTTGATGACCGTAAGGAAGATAGAAAACAGAGTTGGTGTAATCATGTAGCACTGCTTGAAGCCAGTTCAAATGGCAAAGGGCTGCATAGCAGAGCCACTGCATAGGATGGAGGCAGTCATCTGGTCATGAAGGAGTCTTAGGATGGTGATGAATTTCCATGGGCAGCGAAACTTCAATAAGATCTTTTATAGATCTTCACAGTTAATAGAGTCAAAGGCTTTGGTCAAATTAATAAAGGCCATATACAGTTCCTGATGTTCTTGGAATTTTTACTATATTTGCCAGGCTGCAAAAATCATGTCCACGGTGCCTCTTGATGGTCTGAAACCACATTGATATTCAGGAAAGATTTTTCAACAAGAGGGAGTAGCTGGTTCAGCAGAATTAAACCAAGGCTCTTCTCAGCAATGGAGAACAGGGTAATATCTCAATAGTTTCCACAGTCAGACTTATCATCCTTTTTAAAAAAGGTGACAATTTTGTCATTCCTTAGGTCATCAGGAATTTCTTCATTGTTCGAGATTTTGAGAAACTGTGTGTGTAGATTGTTGCTCATAGTTTCCCTACCAACTTTGAAGACCTCAGCCTCTGTGCCATTAGGGCCAGATGCTTTGTTGTTCTTCATCTGTGGCATTGATGTCTGAACCTGTTCAGCCTTCACAAGAGAAGGCTGAGGGGGGACCTGGTGACCATCTATAAACTCACTAGGGGGGACCAGAAGGGTTTGGGAGAGACCTTGTTTCCCCTAGTGCCCCCTGGCATGACAAGGAATGACGGCCATAAGTTGTTGGAGAGCAGGTTTAGATTAGACATCTGTAAGAACTACTTCACAGTTAGGGCGGCTAGGATCTGGAACCAACTTCTAAGCAAAGTGGTGCTGGCTCCTACCCTGGGGGTCTTTAAGAAGAGGCTTGATGCCTACCAGGCTGGAGTCATTTGAGCCCAGTTTTTCTCCTGCCCAGGCAGGGGGTCAGATTTGAAGATCTACAAGATCCCTTCCAACCCTGATTGTATGATTCTATGATCTGTTTTATCACCTGGTAGACTTCCTCTGAGGTTGGTGGACTGGCAAGTTCTTCCCTTTCTTGATGCTATGGGATGGATTAGATGGTTTTTCAGTCACAGTTGATTCTAGGTTCAATGGCTTTTTGGTATTGTTTCTTCCAGTGGTTTTTGATGGACTCATAGATTTCATAGACATTAGGGCTGGAAGGGACCTCAGAAGATTGAGTCCTGCCCCAGGGGCAGCAGGGATTGTAGGATCCCGGCAAGATAAACATCCAATTGTCTCTTGAAGGTGTCTTTGAGGAGTGTTCAGAACTAAGTGGGTTGAGTCTGCAAGAGCTTGGTTTTTACATAGCCTTGATTGTATTGAACAAGCTCAGCATGTCATGATTGTCAACAAATTGTTGGATTTCTTTCACCTTTCCTTCCCACCATTTGCTTTTGATTTCTTGTATTGTCCTTTGGCTTTCAGCTTTAAGCCATCAAAAAGCTCTTTGCTTCTGACCAGATGTTGGATGGTTTTGCTAGTTACAGAAAGCTATTTTCTTCCAATCAAGAAGGACTTTAATCTCAGCGTTGTTTTTGTCAAACCAGTCCTGATGGCATTGGGTGATAAAACTGAGTGATTCTGTCCAGGCATCATGGATGGTGTCCTTTACAGCTTGCCAATCTTCTTCAACACAAATGTTATAATTTTCAGTTTTAAAATTGGTGAGTTTCTTGCTAACACACATTTGGAAGACTTTGTGATTTCTAGGGGTCTGAAAGCAGTTGATGCTGTACTGTCTTTGGACTGATTTGGGTTGCTTTCAGGATGATAGTCAGGATTTCATCAAGGTCAGCATAAAAATGTTCTTTCTATCTTCCTTGGCAATTAGTATTATAAGTCGTATGCACTGATGATGGTAGCAAATGAATTGTTGGTCGGTTGGAGGTGAAGAGTCATGAGGCGCTTGTTAATGCCAACAGGGTATTCACTCATTCAGCTGACAATCTAATTCACTTCAGCTTTGTAAATCCTAGTTGCATTCACTTTTGCCAAATTCATTTTCTGGCAGGAAAGTTTGCAAAAATATTGGATTTCCTGCATATTTTGCTTAATATTTCCAAAGAAGGAATGTAGTATTGTATATACACAAGTTTGCTTTGGGAACCTGAGTCTTCAAGTTGTGCTTAGCCAGTTCAGGCAAGTTGGCTGGATCACAGCTAGGCCAGACCAATGTCAGACAGCCAGATCTGGCCCTAGACGCCCCTCCATATTGCTGGATTGGGGCCAGGCTGCACCCCTTCCCTGTGTGGCAAGACTTGACCCAGGCCCTGCCTGCCCTGCACACTGTATCAGACCTCTGTTATACTGGATTTGGCACACTAGAGAGATCCAGCCCACAGGTGGACTGAGTACCGCCCATCTGGCCTGCACAGCAATGTCAGTTTAGACTGACATTGTTGCATATTGGCTAGTCAATTCAATGCCATGAGCTGTGGAAATTTTGGGTAAAAGAATGTAGCATCTAGCACAATTTACAGTTAATAAGGAAGAGCTGGTTATATTGGTATAAAAAGTGAGTTCCTTTCATTCATAAATTTGGTGACAAGTTTGTATTTCTTAAATTTCACATGCAATTAGGGTTTTTTATAAAGAAGATTATGCATAGTAATCATGTATTTGTGGTTAGAGTATTGATTTAATCAACTGGCCTCATTTTGTTCATTTCAGCGTTTATGTGGTATTTGCATTTGCTCTCTGTTCCAAGTATTGCCCATTATCTTCACTGATCATCATTTCCATTAATGTTTTCTCATCAGAAAGTTGTTCCTTTTTTTACTGTACTGCTCTAATATTTTTAACATGCTGTTCCCAAAGAAGAATAAAGCACTTCAGTCCTTTCTAAAGTAGTCCTCTAATTTGTTACATTCCCCTGTCTGGTCTGTTTCAGCTTCGTGAATAATATAAACAGAGTCAGCAATGCAATTTGAAGTAACAGATTAATTGCACTTCTTCTGTCAAGCTGCATGAAGCATAAGGGTACATGTTTAGTGTCCTTGTGGGGAAATGATGAACTGTTGATTTGAATTCTTCACTTAATGGTCAAAACCCCAGAATAGCCTGATTTGTAACAGCAGAAATGACATAAATTCACAAATCAATCTGAAAAATGCTGAAACTTTCATTGTGTATTCCATTCATGGTATTTTATGAGATGACATGGTCATTTTTCAGTTAATTTGGAACAGGCTTCAGTTTCAAAAACCTGACATCACAAACTATATTTAGTGGTCTCTGTATTACTTGTTATTTCATCTGCCAGCAACGTAACCAAACTGTAAAATCTACAAAATCAGAGTACCTGCAATTTATTCATTCTACTGCCTGCTTTCTCCTCTCTTGCACAAAAGCACACTACGGTGTTTTGGAGCAAGGGCCCTCAAAATAACCAAGCTGAAATTGTGGAATAAATTATATAAAAGTCTTTATTTAAAAAGTTAAACTATTTTCAAATGCAATGTTTATGGTGTGCCATATGAAAAAAAACTGTATTGTAAATGAAGAAAAGTGTAAGAAAAAGAAAGCCTTGTAAAGAAATTAATTTGATGTTAGATGTTAGAACACAGATGTTTTGTGTGCCATACCTATGCAACCATGTCATTAAATTCAAATCTCTAATTAACAGACATCTGTTTCTTGTTCAGCTCCAACATGATTCATTGGAACTATTTAGAGAAACAAGTACACTTATACTAAAAAATTATCCAACCTTCCCGTCTCCTCAAAATTATATAATATTGTGACTGAGAAGTAAAAAAAAATTAAATGTCCACACACACACATACACAAACGCAGTCTTGCTTCTTGTTTAGTGCTGACTCCTAATTTAACATCTCTTGAAGGAATTCACTCATGAGCTAATAGCAATTCTTACTGCTATTAAGAAAGCCAGGTGAATAATGCAAAACATTCCCCATGAATATTCACTTTCATTATAAATGAATACACCTTGGCTGAATTCCAGTTCTTTAAGTTTGTTTCCACAAACATTTGGGCAATGCAGCTTAGTGGCCAAAATTGTTCATCAAAAACATTTTTAAAACAAATTTAAGTATCATAGTAATGGAACTGATCTCTCATCCAACCAGGGAACAAAAATAATTCCACGTAATTTAATACTTAATACAATGTGAAATACAATTTGAGTTTTAGAATTGTCTTAAGCACACTAATGAATATAAATACAATATGTCCAAAATACAAAATATATCGGGTAACATACAAGCATAAAATGCACAAATTCATGAAATAAAATGTGCCCTGCAAATTATTTGCTTTGCTTTAATATTGCCAAATGAAATACAGGTTTCAGAAGCCTTGTTAACCTGAAGATAAAAGAAATAGCTTGTCTGAACAAGAGGAAATGAGAGAAACTTTATGGATAAGTTGTCAGGCTCAATAAATGAAAAAAATCAAGTCAAATAACACAATATGAACAAAAATGATGGAAATTCGCATTAGCTTTTTGTCAAATTATTGTCTGGTTAAGTATTTCCTGCACTTTTCCTAATGCTTCAGTCTCTGATGAGAACCAACAGAAAAGTTGCCTTCCAATAGAATCAAATTAAAATATAAGTTGCAGGTATTAATGGTATAAATTGATTGAATTTGAGCAAAGCAAAAATTCCAGGAAATGCTGTTATGGTAAGGCTAAAGGGAAAGGCTCTGATTGGTAATGGAATTAAGAATCTTTGAAAATTTGATTCAAATAATGTTTCAAAATCTGCATTCTTTCTCTTATGCATATCTAGATTTCAAGCATCATAGTTCTTCAGTATCCAAATGACTGCTTGTGCTATCTTTTTGGCAATACTTCCAGTTTTCCAGGGCTGGAAATGCCATAAAAATAGCTTCTCTAATAATTCTTTCTTTCTTTTTTCCTTTCTGCTATGGTTGATTCGCTTAAGCTTCCTTTTTCTATAGGCATGTTTCAAGGAGGAGACATCTGGCAGCTGGAGGAAGCTATCAGCTCTCTCTCTTGAATGTTTTAATGAACAGAACTGGAAGGGATTGAAAAAGCCTTCCTCCTTCTCCTTGCAAAATTTCTGCACATGAACACAATGTAGATGGGAAGACTTGTGAAACACAGCTTTGTAAATTGTAAATACCTTCCCTTTACTTAACAGAATTTCTCTTTGAAAGGAAAGGCCATATATCAATTGAAGACTAGAGTACTGGGTGGCTAGAGATCAGGCACTAGAAATTAAAGACACCATTTTGCATGGTGATTTGAAAAGAGAAACCAGGAGAATAGAACTTTGGGAGACTGGAATCCTGGTCTTACACAGAATATAGGGTATTACTAATATAGATGGAATTAAACTACAAAAAATTAGGGTCTATATTTCAAACACCAAGCCATTTTTATCTGAAATGTGGGTTCAAGTCATTATTCATTAGTTGGGTAGAACAGTATAGTAAAAGCTCTGTAATCCAGCATCCCCCGGGAATGGGGGATGCCAGATAACAAAATTGAGTGGCACTGGCCACCGTTTCTCCCGCCGTGTCTGGGGCGTCCCTCCGCCCCTCCCACAGCATTGCTGCCCTTCCTGCTGCATCGCTGCCCATCCTGAGGGCCCTGCAGGCCCCGTGGGACAGGGAGGTGGGCCCTACATGGCTCTGTGCAGCCTGTTATAACCCCGGGCCGTGGGGGCTTGGCAGCACAGGCTCCTTAGCCCTGGGCCATGGGGGCTCGGAGAAACCAGAAGTGCTGCGGTGGGCACTTCTGGTTTCACTTCATTTTACAAGCTGGCATGCTGGTAAGTGGAGCATGTCAGCTTGGAAGATGCCAGATAGCACAGCTTTTACTGTAATTATTTTTGGATTCCAGAGTTACATATGCATTTGAACGGTTAATTGCTGTGATGATTTGTTTCTGTTTAGAGATGTATCTATAATGCAAAGGTTGGGAATGAACAGAGCCAAAACTCTCTCTAATTTTGTAGAATGTGACTTCTTGCTCATAGAGACATCTGGTGATTTTTTTCATTAGTTAAATTAGGGAAGTTAATAAGATTCCTTGTGATTCTCCTTCTTTATGACCATAGATGCAATTCTGAGATTAATCAAATAGAGGTTAGGAAATCATCAAACTTGGTATGTGATTGGGGGTTATGATATGATATGGCCACAATGTGCCATCCGACAGCCACTGCTGCCATGTACCTGCAACCTGGACCCCGTCCAGCTGGCTGGACCCCAGCAGGGATGCTGAGGACAGGCTCATGGATGCCACCATTGGGGCTGGGGTCACCCTCATGGGCCTCTAGCTCCACCACCTGTGGGCCCACTTGGCCAGCTAGGACTGGTGGCTGCATGTTGTCCAGCACACCTGGGATGCTAAGCAGTGCTGGGAGGCATTCCAGATAACCCAGGTCACCTTCCTGGACCTTCTGGGGCAGCTCTGCCTGGACCTGGAGTGTCAGGACACTGCAATGCAGCCGCCACTCCCCACAGATGCCTGGCTAGCTCTCACCCTGCTCAAGCTGGCTATGCCTTCCAGCTTCCACTGCGTGGGCCATCTCTTTGAAGTGGGCAAGGCCAAAGCTGGGGAGGTCATCCTGGACGACATGCTGGGGTACACCGTGCTTCATGTGCACAACCCCCAGGTGGTGGTGGTGTGGTCCAATGCCCTGGGATTCCCCCAATGCATTGGGTCCCTGGATGGAACCCACATACCAGTCACCTGTCTGCTCCATGGTAATTGCCCATACTATAGCCAGAGGGGCTTTCACTCCATCATGCTTCAGGCCATCGATAGCTACCGTGGTGCCTCCATGAATGTGAGTGCCTGATGGGCAGGCAGTGACCATGATGCCTGTGTGTTCTGCAACTCCATCCTGGTAGGCCTGGTGCAGACTGGCTACTTTGTGCCAGTGGTGCCAGACCTGCATCTGGACGCTCTGGTTGTCCCACCCCTCCTTATCAGGAACCCCACCTAATTGCTCTTGCTCTGGCTCATGTGGCCCTACAACAGTCAACTGGACTCCTACAAGGACTATTTTAACCATTGCCTTGGCTGGATCTTCTCCCTGGTGGAGCGTGCCTTTAGCTACTTCAAGGGACACTAGGGCACCCTCACCACCTGCCTCTGGTTTCATAGATTTCATAGACATTAGGGCTGGAAGGGACCTCGGAAGATCGAGTCCAGCCCCCTGCCCAAAGGGCAGGAAGTCATCTGGGGTCATAGGATCCCAGCAAGATAAGCATCCAATTTGCTCTTGAAGGTGTTCAACGTAGGTGCTTGAACCACCTCCAGTGGCAGGCTGTTCCAGGTCTTGGGGGCTTGGACAGTAAAGAAATTCTTCCTTATGTCCAGCCTGAAATGGTCTTGTAGTAGTTTATGACCGTTCAACCTCATCATCCCTTGGGGCACTCTAGTGAACAAATGTTCCTCTAGATAGTGGTGGTCACCCCTGATAAACTTATAGGTGGCCATCAGATCACCCCTGAGCCTGCGCTTTTCCAGGCTAAAGAACCTCATGGCTCTCAGCCTGTCATCATAAGGTCTGTTTTCCTGACCTCTGATCATGCGTGTAGCTCTTCTCTGGACCTTCTCAAGTTTCTCCAAGGACAATCTCCCCTGGGTCATTGTTGCAGCCTATATGCTGCATAACATCTGTGAGGCCCAGGGGGAGGTCTTCTGTGAGGCCTGGGTGGAGGATGCCTGGCAGAAGGAACCCCACCTGCAGTGGCTGCAATAGTGATACTCCCCGACCCCCACTGAGGCCCCAGGCAAGCTGCACTTCTGCCTTGGTGGCCAGGGCACTGGATGTGACCGGTGCTGGCTGACCACCTCCTCCTGCACTCCCTGTTCTAGTCCACCTGGACGGCCACCCATGGACCCCGCTCCCCCAACTCGCCTATCTGCCCCAGCACCACACTCACTGCAGACACGTCTCAGAAGAACAAGTTTTTATTCCCCTCATATCAAACAGACCCCCCTCCTTCTTACCCAACAGAGTCCCCCTCCTCTCCAACAATACAGCCCCTCCA
>NW_017729022.1:18450672-18455119 GCF_001723915.1 Gavialis gangeticus
CCAACAATAAAACACCCTCTTCCCTGTGCAAATTATTTACAGTGTGTTATGTGTGCCCTCCTGGGGTGGGAGGCCATGTGGTGGGGTGCAGCATGGGTGACAATGAGGCTATCAGGCCTCCTGTGCCATCTCTTCAGGCTTCTGTGCAGCTGTCTCTATACTGGTGGGCTTGGGTAGCTTCCTAAAGGCTCTGGGCAGGTTGTTGGGGGTGGGCTGTGGGCAGCTGGAGCTGGCCTCAGTGCCCAGGAGCTGGACCTGGGTTCTGGCAGGCCTGGCAGGAGCCTGCAGCACCCTGCAGGCCTGGATGGCAGAGGCCTGGAAACCACACAGCCAGGAAGAAGCACCAGGTACAGGCAGGCTGGTGCAACCGGCCTGCAGCCTGCCCAGGGACAAACGGGGGCCTGAAGTGGCCTCATGCTGCCTGCATGTGCCCCAGGGCTCAAAATGCCTTAGGTTTTTAAGGGCCTGAGGCTTGGGCTGGCGTAGAGGCAGAAAAGGCTCCCGGTAATGGAACCCTGGGGATAGCCTTAGGCTGGGGCCTTGTGACAGGGCTGACAGGGAGTAAATCTACTCCAAGTTGGTGTCTACAAAAGTTACTGGTCAGTAACTACTCATGATCAAATTTGCTACTTTCATGTGCAGGTACCAAATTTACTCGTGAGTAGCGTCATTTACGGCACAATAAGCATGCACGGATGTAGACGTGTGGGTTTATTGCACAGTAAACTATGCTACTGTGCAGTAAAGCATTTCATGTAGACATGCCCACAGATGAGGAAAGTGTTCCTTTACAAGATACTAAGCTTAGTATTGCCTCCTTTTCCTTTAAACGTTAAACTTTATGAATTAAAAAATACTTGAAGCTTTGTGATTTTATCATGTTTCAGTCACTGTCTTTTCTGAAATGCGACAAAACCACTTACCTAAATATTAAGTGTATTATAGAAAAACAAAATAACCAACCAAAAAAAGAAATAAACCAAACCCAACCCAAAATAAAACAGCAAACTCAATTATGTCCCTGATAATGCAGCATGACTGGATCCAGTTGCCTGTAATACAGTTAACCACCTATGACTTCTCTACAAGACCTGGAAATAACAAAAGATCTACACATTACAGCACTGATATGAACCCTGCTCAAAAAAAGCCTTTTTTGTCAATCTGGATGGGAAATAAAGCAGATGGAAATGACAGCTTAATGGCCATCCCCAAGGAAGTGTATTTGCACTGCTGTTATATAACATCTTTACGAAAGACCAACCAATTGATTTGGAAACAAAATGTTTCATCTATGCAGATGGCCTGTGCATAATAGCCCAAAACACTGGCTTTGACCATGTTGAAAAATCCCTAAGCGAGGCACTAATTGGTCAAACCTCATACTACATTGAAAACCAGTTACGTGCCAACCCAGCAAAAACACAAGTATATGCCTTCCATCTGAAAAACCATGAGGCCAGCTACCAGCTTAACATTACATGGTCCAGGATTCCACTATCTTACTGTCCAAATTCAGTTTACCTTGGAGTCATCCTTGATTGAACCCTCTCATACAGAGAACACATCATAAAAACAAAGGCAAAGGTGAGTACTTTTAACAACGTTATATATAAACTCACCAACTCAAAATGGGGAGCTAGGCCCTCAATGATCCAAACCAGTGCTTTGGCTCTTAGCTTCTCCTCTGCTAAGTATGTATGCCCTGTATGAGAGAGATTCATACATGCTAAGCACCTTGATCCCATCCTGAACGATAGCTGCCAATCCATCACAGGATGTCTGAATCCTACCAGCCTAAACAGTGTGTTTCTGCTGCTGGCTGGCATCACTCTGCCTGACAGCAAAGAGCAGTGGCCAGCAGGATAGAATGACTGAGACAAAATGAAGATGTGAGACACCCACTGTACGACCATCCTCAGGCACACAAACATCTGAGTCATGCAGGAACTTCCTCACCGGCACCCAACCTCTCAATGCCACATCCAAGGAGATACAACTACAGATGTGGAATGAGACGTCAAAGAAAATACCTGACAGCAAAAAAATGGATATTCCAGCAGCCAAGTCATTACCACCAGCTGCTGACAAACCATGGCAAAGGTGGCAATGTCTCGGCCATCTACCCACCAGAGTTGGGTGCTCCAAGGAACTAATGAAGAATTGGTGCTGTACCATTGGTTCAACCAACCATGAGTGTGGCACAGAGCCTCAGACTATGCAACACTTACTGCAGTGCCTGTTGCTTGAAGGCACATGTACAATGAAATATCTCTCAAAGTACAATAAATGAGGACAAGCACATGTAACCAAATCACCAAATGTGGTGGCGAGACACAAGAAGAAGCAGAAGCATGATTAGACATGAAATATTATTAATTCATAGGTGTTTTAAATAAAAATAAATGTCAAAGAATGTTTTCTATAACAGGCCATTTTAAAGTGACCTAGCATTTTGTTTTATGGCACTGTAACAGGGAACCTGGGACACACAGATACATAAAGAACCCAGTCGTCTGAGACTAGGAAGCATGGTGGGTCCTTTAAGAACAGAGTTTTCAGGGCACAGCAGGCTGCAGAGCCAGGGTTAAAAGCTGAGCCTGGCAAGCTGGTCAGGTGATTGGGGTGTCAGGTGACCAGAAGAATGCTCAGACCAGAAGAATGAGCTGGCCAGAGGGTGGTCAGCTGAGAGGGTGGACTCCTGACAACTCCCAGAGAAGCTGCACCAGCTCTTCAAGGTAGAGCAGCAGACGGTGGAACACAGAGACAGCGCCACAGAACTGTAATCGGGCAAATTGCCTTTATTACCCTTATTTTGTTATAGCCCAGGGGCTTACTGTTTATGTTTTGTTTGTAAACGAGTGGTGTATGGCTGAGGCTGTAGGGGAAGGGGAGACCTCATTAGTGTCTACAGGGTGGAGCTGCAGAGGGGCTGGAGAGCCTAGTGCTGAGGGGTGCAGCAGACAAGGGCTGGGGGCCCAGTTGTGGGCTAGGCCTTAAAGCTGGGCCTGACACAGTAGACCTGGGCTAAAGGGCCTCGCCATATAAAAGGGAATGAGGCTGGGGAGGCTGAGGCCCCGACAGAGAGTCTGGGAAAATTGTGTAAGGCCATGAGCCCAGATTGTAAGGGGCTAGAGCATTGGAGCCTGGCCCTATCTAGTGGGTGTAGGCTGGTGGGCCTAGCTAGAGAGAAAGCAGGAGAAACTGAGTAGGTTGAATCCCCAACAGACATACAGCTAACACTTGCGAGGCATAGGGCATGTTAAGGGGAGGTTGGAGCGTGCAATTAGCTTTTCAGTCAAAAGCCCCTCACCTTGGTGAGTGAGAGCATATATCTCACTTGGGAAGCCCTGAGGCAGCCTCCTCTTCAAGAACTGAGGAACATCAAGTTGTGGCAGGAAAGGGAAGGGGAGTCTGTTCTCAGAGGAAAACTGAGATAGCAAGGGACTTTGGGGTGCCTTCATAGGCTTTAAAATTCTGCTGAAGATGCCACCCTATTACAGGCACACTGTGTTCAGTATGTTTACCTCCCCATCTATGCAGTTGTTGCTAGTTTAAACCTAGTAGAATTTATCAGGTGTCTTATAGATTCAATCCTGATATGCCTATGCTGTATCTAACTATTACCACCATTGACTTCCGTTGCACTTTTCAAGAAGCCTTATTCCTAGTGTTTTTGGCCAGGCACAGTAGTTGCACTTATTGTGTGGTAAGCATACAAAGTGCTCTCCAGCTGAATAGATGGTGCTCTCCATAATTGAATAGATGGTCAGGACCCATAGAGTGCTGTAACAATGGTGGGTCCCACCCTAAGATAACCTTGGATGGATGTAGTTTCAGAATTTAGCACTATAGATTAGAGTACTGTAATGAGCATCTGTACCAGATCCCATCATGGCTCATTTTAGGCTGTATTCAAATAGACACAGACACAGAGAATCCAAGCATCTGGGACACACCGATACAGAAATGCGACCTGTTTAAAGTCGCTGATGATACCAAAATTTGGGGTGAGGTGAGCATGCTAGTAGGGAGGGAAAGAATGCAACAAGACCTGGATAGGTTACAGGAGTGGGCTAACATAAACAGGATGCGTTTCAATATTGACAAGTGCAGGGTGCTGCACTTAGGCAGTAGAAACCAGCAGCACACTTATAGAATGGGAAACTCCATTCTTGAGAGCATGGAGGCAGAAAGGGATCTTGGAGTCATTATCGACTCCAAGATGAACATGGGCCGACAATGCGAGGCCACGGTTGGCAGGGCTAACCGGACCTTGTCGTGCATCCACAGGTGCATCTCGAGTAGAGCCAGGGAGGTGATCCTCCCCCTCTATGCGACACTGGTCAGGCCACAGCTGGAGTATTGTGTCCAGTTCTGTGCGCCCCATTTCAAGAGGGATGTGGACAACATGGAGAGGGTCCAGAGGAGGGCCACCCGCATGATC
>NW_017729022.1:18455244-18461583 GCF_001723915.1 Gavialis gangeticus
GATGTGGACAACATTGAAAGGGTCCAGAGGAGGGCCACCCGCATGATCCGGGGACAACAGGGCAGACCCTACATTGAAAGACTGCGGGACCTAAACCTGTTCAGCCTTCACAAGAGAAGGCTGAGGGGGGACCTGGTGACTGTCTATAAACTCACTATGGGGGACCAGAAGGGTTTAGAGGAGACACTGTTTCCCCTAGCACCCCCTGGCATGACAAGGAACAATGGACACAAATTATTAGAGAGTAGGTTTAGATTAGACATCCGCAAGAACTACTTCACAGTTAGGGCGGCTAGGAGCTGGAACCAGCTTCCTAGAGAAGTGGTGCTGGCTCCTACCCTGGGGATCTTTAAGAAGAGGCTGGATGCCTACCTGGCTGGACTCATTTGAGTCCAGTCTTTTCTCCCGCCCAGGCGGGGGGTCGGACTTGAAGATCTACAAGGTCTCTTCCGACCCTACTTCTATGATTCTATGATAAAGAACCCAGTCATCTGAGACACATACACACATTTGGCAGTTGCAGGGCATGCTGGGTGGGTATGTGTGGGATAGCCAGCTGGTGGCTTGTGGTCATGAGAGAACATGCCATGATGAGCTGCGGCCTCATGAGGTACAAGTGGACAGCTATGATGTCCCCACCAGTTAATCAGGGGTGGGTCAGCCATTTGGCTCCACTCAGATGTTTTTGATAGCCTCAGGAGCTCGTGGGGCATGCTGGGAGGCATGTGAGAGTCCCCCCTCCCCGCCCCCCGCTGAGTTCAGGCTGTGCAGACAGGCTCTGAGCCCCCACCTCTTCCCCAACAAGGGATAACATCTGTTCTGCTTGCTCCAGACCCAATCTTGGGTGCTTAGAGCAAAGCTTGAAAGTTAGAGCACTTCTGCCTTGGCCTTCTTGAACACCTGTACTTAGCCTTTATTACTGGACTCCATATTGCAGATAGCAAGTGAGAATTTGCTTCCCAATATGTGGCTAAATTTGCATCTTTCAGTAAAAAACAGAGAAGTCCTACATATAGGGAAGGGCTGCACAGGCCTTTTAAAGGAGATCTGTTGCCAAGAGAGGGTTGTAGCTAGTATCTAGACTTGCTGGACCTAATTTAAAAGGAGAGGGAACTTAATAAGAAGTTTTTTAAAGCACAGCAGAAAGAAGGAAGTGTTGCTGAAGAGAGAACCCCTGCAACAATTATGTACAAGAGAAAGGACTTCTTCCTAGACTAGTAAAGGGCAACTATATAGTATTGTGACAAGAATATCTGAGCTCTTTAAGTTTCTGAGCTGTAGTTATGAGACTGCTTTTTGGCATAGGTTCAGAAAAGCTCGTCTTTATTTTTACATTCTTTTGTGTAATACAATGATATTTTATTATTTTTATTTTTATACTTGTATTAAAAATACAGCCTAGCCTTTAAATTGTATGAAATGCAGTATTAGTATAGGGTGCAGACAGGCATTCAATTGTATTGTTACAAAGGGCTTAGATGCTATTTTTGTAGTGCTATGAAGACTGTAGTACTACAAATATAGCCACAGCTATTTCTCCCAAACCAGCCCTGATCCCAGGACAGAAACACAGGCTGAAGCACAGCCCAAAGCTGCCAGAAGGTATGTGGAAGCATGCTTTGGCCTCCCTCCCCACCATTCCCTGCCCTCCCTACCATCCCTGTGCATGACCTAGATGATTCTGCAAGTCCTATGGCAATGGTAAGAGCTGCTACAGCCGCCATGGGAAAAGCATTGGTAGCTGCTGCCCACTCTGCAGGAGCTGGAGCTCTTCTTGGGCCCTGGAGCCAGAATACCGTTCTTGCTGGTAGTAAACCCACAGGGGCTGTGGCAGTCAGAGCAGAGACACGAGTCCTTAGCACTCTTGCAGAGCTCCAGAACCAGGCACCCCAAACCTGATCCTGCCAATCAGCTGATTAGTGCTATACATGTAATGTGTGTCCATGACCTTAGTCAAATAATATTATGTTTTATATTTGAGCAGACCCCATTCAGTGACTGTATTATCTTTGAGGTTTAGGAAAAAAGGAGAAAGTATCTAAGGATGACTACTTCTAATACCTAAACTGCTAATTACTGTAGAGTTGATTAATGGGGGGATCAGGAGCCTTTTAGTAGTACAGGCTACAGCTTGTAACCAGGCCAGCACCACAAGACACCTTCTGGCCACTCCAGTGAAGCTGGAGTATGGGCCTGGAGGCAATAAGTTTGCAATTAGGAAAAGGCAGACTGGATTTAATGGCTTGGCATCAGTGCACCCTTACTAAAAACCAAGCCAGAACCAACCCCTTTGCAGGCTGGATCTGGCCCATGGGCCATAGGTCGCCATGGGCCATGGTTTATACCATACTTGTTCTAAAACGGTGTTTTTAAAAAGCAGATATTCTAGCCTCTGATTCCATAAGACCGTTTCAAATAAAAGCTACTTATTGTGCCATTTTTATAACAATCTTGTTCCATTTTTGCTCACTCATGGCATTGTAAGATGACAAGCTCCCTTTGACAGGGCTTTAATTAGTTTCCATATGTGATCTATTTGTACCATGTGGCTCTGAGAATTTCTTTTATATAGAAAAAAGGTAATTTTAGCTGTTTTAGTTATTTACCTCCATCCATTCTAATGTTCCACAAGCAGATGGCTTTGACCCTTTTTTGTTTGTTTTGTGTAGGGTTTTTAAAATTGTGCGTGTGTATGTGTGTGTTCTGTCATTCCAGCCTGTTTAGATACAATTGCTCGGAGAGAAAAATAGTCTATTAGAAGAAGAAACAAAGATAGACAGGAGGTCAACTGAAGGATTTTCAGCTGTTAAACTCAATTACAAGCAATGACTGAAATGAATGTAAAAATGTCTCTCTTGAAGGGTGAATATATGCTATTCTCCAGTTCCTGACATGACAGTGCTTGGAGACTTTCTGAGACAAGCCTAACTCTACTATCTTTTTTATTATTATTATTGCTTTTTGCTTTGGCTTCCTTCATTTTTCATGGATGCACTGAAAAACAATACTACCAAATATACAATCATCCCCATGATGAGCTGTTCATCTGACAGGAGCAATTAATTTACAACACACTATGTGCAAAAATGTTTTATTCAAAGTTGAGCCAATATTAAACAAAGAAATGAAATGTCAACAGAAAATTTGGTTCATGTTAAAAGGGGAAAAAGCCCAAGACTTATTCTCAGAGAAAGCTGATTGATTGCTTTATTTTTTAAATATCCTTTAAATAAAAAGGAAGATGTTTTCCTTTCCTAGTCCTTTCTCTGATTCATTCTTGGATATATGGGGACTGACGCATGCTCCAATTATGTAATTATCTGCTTTGCTCAATCTTCAGGGTGGCAGTCTTTTTCAGACTGCTCATTATACTCTTTTCTGAGTAATCACAGTAAAAATATTTACATTACTGTGCTGAATTCATAATTAGATATATCCAGAGTTACTTCTAAAGACCATATTTTCTAGTTACAATTAACATTTAGAGTATAATCTATTGTCATTGTAAAGAAAATTTTAGAAGGATAGAAACACGTGAATCTATGTAGCATAGGTCTCTTAGAGTAAAATTGTTTTGGTGTCTGGAGAAAATTCGGTGCCAAATGTACCAAAACATTCTAGCATTCAACCAGGAACAGAGAAACACGCAATACAGGGCTTAGTTGGATCTGCAAGGGAGATGTCTTTACCTTCCCAGAATACAGAGCCCAGAGCTCATTTCTGAAGTTACGTACCTACAAATATTCTTGAAAGAACTGAACAAGGCTCACTCTTCTGAGCTTAGATGATGAGCAATCACTGTTTACATTCTATATAATAGCCTAGTTCAGGGGTTGGAAAAAAGGGGCCAGGGCGGCACGACCACAACAGGATTGGGTTTCTTGCTGTTCTCCCACCATGCACCCAAAGGCACGTGTGTACCTACCATCAGGAATGAGCCGGACCTGGGCTCCACAGACCTGGGTGCAACAGCTTGAAGCCTCCTGGACTCTTGCCACAGCCAGCCCAAGCTCTGGGCAGGCCCCTGCCACCCACCACAGAGCCCAGGCTGCAACCCATTGCACCAAGGTCTGTGGAGCCCCAACCTGCCTCACTGCTATGCACCTCTGGGTGGATGGTGGGGAAGGATCCAGGGCTGTGCTGCCACAACAAGGATTGGGCCCCTTGCAGCTCCCCCTCCATCTGCCCCAGGCATGCCAACACCTTAGAAGTTGAGGTTGGGTGTTTTTGGCACTCTGCTCAAAAATGTTGCTGACCCTTGGCTTTGTTACTAGAGTACTTGAGCAGGAAGTGGAAAGGTGGATTTGGGCACTAACTCCCAGGAGACTGTCTGAAGCATTCAGCCACAAAATAGTTTGGCAGAGAAAAACACCCATTACCTCTTTTTGTTGAATATGAAGCTCTCAGTCCCTGATCATTAAAAATCATACATAGGAACAGGAACCAAAATCTCAGATGACCCCCTCTCACTAAGCTAAGGAACTATGTTCTATCTTGTATGTCTTCCCCTTCCCCTCCAATCAATCTGGCATTCCTTTCTGCATGGGGCACAGCTTCAAGAGGAGCATGAATGGTGCTCTGACCCAAACTAGCTTGTCACCTGGTAGTTGGATACTGTTCTGAGTTTTGAAACCTCCCAGGCTGTGAAAGGTAAGGAAGTTATATCTTCCACTTCATGGCAAGCACTCTAACTACAGGGTTCATATAGATATATGCTCTCATGTCAATCTCATATATATCTATATCTATATCTACACTTGATCTGAGCCTTTAAGAGGCTGAGAAGATCGATCGATCTATATATCTATCTATCCATCTATCTATCTATCTAATTATCAGCAACTTCTAAATATGAAATCGGATTTTGACAACCAATCTCCCCTAGCTGTACTCAGTCACCTGGAAAGTAGCAGAGGCATATTCTGCCATGGTGGATCTGATAAAATGAATTACAGCTCATGAAAGCTTGTGCATTATGTATATACCTACTCTGGTTAATCTACAAGGTGCAAATCTACCTTACCTTCTTTCTGTGCCTAAGACAATCCTTTGTATGGGGATGAATGGTTGTTGCATCCATGGACCAGAATCATATTCAGTCATCAGTCTGGCTCTCAACCTTCAACTCCAAAGACTTCCCAGAAAGGCAGGAAGCCCTTTTGGAATGGGCCATGGTTTTGTTTCTTTGTTTGCTGTTATAGGGGGTGTGTGTGCGCATGCTTTATATGTGTGTGTATGTCTTTGTGTGGTATATAAATATTATGTGTATATATACAGTACAGCATGTCTATGCTATTTTCCAGGTGACTGAGTGCAGCTACGGAAGATCAGAAGCCAAAATCCAATTTTATATTTAGAAAATTGTGCAAAACTACATTTCTGAAAATTGATGTATTTTGAAGAGAGACTGTCACAAAGAATGACACACACTTTCTTCTAGGAGGGCAGAAACCATGTAGGATATTCATAAATATGGTAACTTTGCCAAAAGTATGGGATCTTTCATTTCTGCAAAACACGAAGTTTGCTGTGACAACGGCAACATCTTGTTTTGGACCAAAGTCTACTTAAAGTATTTTGTCTCTAACATATAGAAAAAAAAAATAAATGGAATTCCTTGCAATAATTGTATATACTTTGTTTTCCTTCTGGAAGATGATAAAAAGATTTGGATTTTTTTTTTGCTTGCTTGCTTTTTGCCAACTCTCCCCCCAGTTTTAAAGAAATATCTGTGCATTGTTTTGGAGCACGATCTAAAGCCAATTCAAGTTACTGACTTTAAAATGTTTTGAGTCAGTCTCTAGTATTCATGGAGGGAGCCATTGTGACGTCCGAGAAAAGGTAGCCAGAGAACGTGTAGTTAACTTGTGGAATCCATTGCCACAGGAGATGGTGGAGGCAAATAACGTAGCCAAGTTCAAAAAGGAAATGGATAAATTCATAGATGATATATCTGTGAATGGCTATTGAACAGAACAGTTGGAGATGTTTCTGCTCACAATTCTAAATCTATAATTGTGGATACCAGAGACCATTTTGAATAAGGGATGGATCACTTTAGAGATATCCAGTTCAATGCTCTTCCTCTATATCAGTGCTTCTCAACCTGTGCGTCATGACCCAAAAGTGGGTCACAAGAATATTGTGAGCAAGTGCCAGAAAAATGCATGAAAGTTCAGGTTTCCCTTTGCAGGCTGGCAGTGTTCCAGGCTGCCAAGGGGCTGCTTGGGGTGTGACCATTACACAGCCAGGCAGGGTCATGGGACCAGCCCCAGCAGCTGGATGAAGATAAACATATGGGGACAGGGGGCTGGAGGACTGTCGGGGGGGGGGTTTTGG
>NW_017729022.1:18461616-18469613 GCF_001723915.1 Gavialis gangeticus
CTGTGTGGGGAGGGGCAGGTGCCTGCTGGCACTAAGGGAAGGTGGTCGGGTGCTAAGGATGAGGCAGGGCAGGGGGGTTGGGGCACTGTGGGTTGGGCACTGGTAGGGCCAGCGGGGTGTGGGTCCGGATAAGCCATTGATCTTCACAAATGGGTCCTGGTATCATCTACTTCTGCCACTGTTGGAGACAAAATACTAGACTAGACTAGATTGATCATTGGCCTGACCCAGCGTGACACTTATATGTCCTTCTGAGAAACAATCTACAGTTTATTCTAAGATAAATGTATCTTTCTATAGTACTTATAATTTTTTATAATTATTTTAACGTCTTTTATGTAATTGCCCTCACAACAACCTGTCAGATGGGAAGCTACCATTTTTAGATAAAGGGCATTTGTACATGTGCTCCAGGGGTGGGAAGTACTTTAATTAGAGTGGCTTTGAGAGTGCTCCTGCTGCCATTTTGTAGCACAGGGATGCTAATACACAAGTTGTGGAAGCTGGTTGGAGCATACTAATTAGCACTCTCCAGCAGGCTTGGTTAATTGTGTTTGCTCTGACGTACTGTAATTACACCACACTCCAGCTGATGTGCTAATAAGCACACTCCAGCCAGCCTCCTCATCTCCTGTATTAGCATCTCCATGCTCTCAGAGCTACTCTAATTAAAGCACCACCCATCCCCAGAGTATGTGCAATTACAGCACACTGGAGCAGCCACCCCGTGCGGCTACAGGCACCCAGTGATTCAAGTGACATTAAGGGCCAGATCCAAACTGACCTTGTAGGCATTCCACTTAGGCATCATAGAGCCTTATATTTAGGTATGTTAACCCAACATGATTATGTAAATTGACAGAGCTGGGCACCTATGATTCTAGGCCCAAGGAAGCAAATGTCCATCCCTAGATTATACAGAGTCCCTAGGTGCTGTGGTACCTAAACATACCCAACAGGAAATGCTGAGCCCATTGGTATATCTGAGCTTCCTCTAATCTTTGGGCTGCACCTTAGGCACCTCTATTGTGGTAGGATTCAGAGACCCCCAAGAGGAGGCGATTTCACCATCTTGGAAGCTAGACTGCCTAGGGGCCATGTCCAGATGAGTGTCGTATGTGGTGCTGCAGACACATCTGTAGCACCATATACTGCACATTCAGCTGTTCTCCACACTGCAAGAGAGTAGCATGGGATATCCAGGGGTTAAAAAAAGTAACACAAAAAAAAGCAGAGTGGCGCATGTGAGGACAGTGCACACTGCTCAAAACCGGAGCCTGGCCAGCCAGACCCACGCTGTGGCTGCCAGCCAGGCTCCAATCAGCAGTATCACTGCTGCTGCAGCCCCAGGAGGTCCCCAGGACCCCAGGTAAGGCTGCTGGGGCCAGTCCAGTGCTAGCCCCAGTCACCCCTTCCTCATCCGGGGTAACCTAACGTGTGCCAGAGGGAATGTGGCACAAGCATTCCTGGGGAACAAGTAGCGGTGGCACAAGGTGCACCACTGCTTCTTGTCCCTGGGAAACTAAATGTCCACACTCATGTAGACATGGCTAGGATGGCTAACTGATAGCAGTACAGAGATCAACATGAGACTTGGCAGCTGTGTTCACTTCTGAATATGGGTAATAGTGCCACTAAACAGCTTGTTCCCTGTATCCTAATTCCTAGAAATTAAGACCTTGTTGCTGATACCCCCTTTCCATCTAGTCACTAAATTCATGTATAAGTTATACTTATTCATTTTTACGAATGCTTTCATTACAATTTAATTTTGGGATGTTAGTGAAAAGATGCAAACATGAATAATGCAAACACCAAAAATTGAGGACAATTAGTCTGAGTCCATCAGTAAAGAGTAAAATTCTAACATAGTCCTGATTACACAACAACTATGGAAACTTATTTTTTCTAGAGGTGTTGGATGATTATCTGAAATTCTGAATATGATCTAGGGCATACTCGATAATTTTCCATACACCAAAATAGTAGGTTGCTATTTGCAAAGTGAATTACATCAGTTCTTTTTTTAGTGTTATATTTCCATATTGGGTCATGCAATGTCATTTTAGACCATTTCAGCACCCCCTTTGGGGTGCTTTTTGCAATGCGTTTACATATTCTAATACATTTTTCACCTTATTTGTCATTAAATTGTATATATTCAGATACACAACAAACAAGCAAGCAGATGCAGTTGAACCCTGACAGACAGAAATAGGGAACGACTGATTTAAGAGCTACTTTGCTTATCCCTAACAAGAAAGTTAATATTTCATTTTTATGCCTGTTGTTCTCCTCCTCAATTTATGTTCTGTGTATTCCTTTTTCATTTATTTGAGAAGTGTCCTTCAAAACTGGAATGGAGGATATTTATGTTTTGGGGTTTTTTTGTTTTCTCTTTTTTTAAGAGACTGTGGTTACTAGAGCATCAAGGAATAGAACAGACAATAAATATGATTCTGAATATTCCTGGCCCACATACATAGATGGGAGAAGCGTGGGAAGTGTTGCTTCTTCCTACTGCCTACTAAGGCCACAGCAGCATGAAAATGACAAGCAAAGATAATCCTGCTAATTTCTATTTATTTGTCTGTTTTTCTTAGCTCATTATATTAATGACAAACTAGACCTGTACATTTTGGATCTTGATTTCATCCACAACCCAAAATAGTGACCACAAAATTAAAATTCAAATCCAGTGGTTCGGATGGGGAGAACTGTGGTATTTAATTCAGTCAGTCATCTGACTGAGCCTAGAAATCTTGTTAGTAACATTAAAATATGCCCAGGTTCCAAAGCAAATGGCACACAAGGGAATAATCGGGCTAACATTCACCTCCAGCTATCTCTGATTCCTCACCAAAGGTTTGATAGGTGTGTATGGACGTAGAGGGAGAAGGAGTTTGGTACTTCCTTCTGTGACACTATCGAATCTTTAATTACAGTGCTGGAAATCAGTTCAAACTATTTTTTTTTTTAATTAAAAATGTTTTTTAAAGCTTTACTTGAAAGCTATGTGGTGCATATTCTTCAAAGAGAAGCCGATCTTGCAAAGACAATCCTGATACACTGTTAATATTTTATAAATACCCTAGATAGACTTGGGTGTATGGAAAAAGAGATCTCAGGCTGTGCTCTTGTTAAACTATTCTGATGCATTGCTTTTTTATTAGAATCTCATTAGAGAAAACTGTGCAGATTGAAGATTATTTTCCCTGCTTTTTCCAATAGTCTATTTGTTTTCACATCCCCGTATACCTCAAATAGAATCACCCAGCAGGAATTCTGTCCCGGATTTCTGTAGCATAACATGTAGATGATTGTTTGCAAGTTTCTTTGGTGTTAAACATAGACAATGAGTGATAACTGAGTTTTTGCGTCACTGTAAACTAGTTTTCTTTTTTCACAGCAGCAGTTCCCTGCTTCTGAAGATCTAAAATTTAGAAATTTGGTGGTGGGGAAGGAAAGAACTGTCTCCCATTCTAAGCAGGAAATGCAGAATCAGGGGTAAACTTGGCTCCACTGAAACGAAAGGCAAGACTTACGCTCAGCAAAGGTCTTCTGCCCAAGCACAGAATGCAGCGTTCAGTATGTTAGGAGCAGAAATTACTGTTGGAGCACTACTCATAATCACAGATGTGTATAACAGGGTATTAAATCAGTGTAGCCCTGCCTCTTCTTAATAATGTACTTTAAAAATGCACAACAGGAAAAAATCTACAACAAAAGAATTACTGGTTGATGTGATCATTATTTGCTTGGGGATGGATTAAGACTGAATGTTCACAATTCAATTTCAGTTTTATGAGAAGTCAGAGTTGGAAAGTTTAGTCAAATTGTTCCATTTATTGCTTTATGAATGAATGACTATTTTTCCCTTTAAGCTGAATTTTTAAACCTCAGAAGGCATCAGACTTGCACAGAATGGGGTAATGGTTTTCGAATCTTGCACAGGGACAGAAGTACTATTACAATGTTTTAAGGGAAAGGGGACTTAAAATGTGGGAGTGTACCTAACTTTATCTGATGGAACTATTTCCCCGGAATAAAATTGAGTAAATTACTTCTTGTGGGGTAAGACTAGATGGAACACTTACATAGGTTCATCTGTACCACAGTAAGTCCCACTGTTTTTTAAAGGGGATAGTTGCTTTGTCTGTCCAGACCCCAAGGTATTACAGAACCTGAGAATTCTGTGAGACTTCTCACTTCCCAGTAAAGACGCTGTAATCAAGTCAGAGTAAAAAAATGGACTATCTACAGTATTGCCTATAAATAGTAAGTATACTGTACTATATTAACACATTTTGAAGGGTTATAAATTAAATTTAATTTGTCAAAAAAAACCCACAATCTGAGTATGTTATGACACAATATTCTTTCTTTTTGCTTTTCTGCTATTTTATTCAGTGTGTTACATTCAGTAGTTTATAATTGGTATTCCTACATATGTGATTTGTGGAAGCTATGCTATAGTATCACATTTTAGGGATGATGATATAAATGGGCCTGAATCGGGCCTTCACTCCTCAGAGCAATCAATACTCATACTGATGTAGTTCCCTGGGCACAAAATCCTAATGTAGTCTCATGGCATCACTGCACTGTGGGGTTTTGTTAGTACAGTTTGCTTTGATGTGTTACCAGATTGCATTGTGCCGGTGGACCAGGTCTGAATTGCATTTTTGAACAAATGGACTTAAACCAAGGTGGACTTCTTTACTGAAGACAGGACCTATATAGTGTTAGGTTACAGCAGTGTAGTGTTCAGTGGAGTCTTCCGATATAACAGACTGCTACAAAATGGCAGTGCCTCATGGGAATTTAGAAAACACAGGCCCAAAGCAACATCTTGAAACATGGAATACAAACATGCACAGCTTGAAATTCTCCTCATGTAATATGTCAAGTTAATAAAATAGAGCACAACTTGACAAGTGTTGGTGCTGGCAGCACTCGACATCTCTTTGGGAAACAGTCAGATACAATTGTGGAGAAGTTACCGTTGTGCTCAAAGTGCAGCTCTTAGGCATGTCCCCCACATGCAGGGCCACTACTTTTTGCCACTGTTAACGCCCTTGCACGGGTGCAAAATGCTCTGTGCCAGAGAAACTCCTGTTTCTCAGCTTTTCCCAGCTCCCAGGGTGCTGGAGGAGATGCAGTGGAATGAGAGGAGGGGAGATGCTCTGGCCAACAGCCAGAGTGTCTTCTGGGAGGACCAAGCCTCTGTGTCTGCTGCTGCATGCTCCTGTGGTGTGTGCTGAGCTGCTTTCTTTCATACCATTTTTCTTTGCTACTGGGATTTCCCAGTAGGAAATTTTGCCTCCGCATTGTAAATTTGCAGTGTGGGGCACATTTGAATGTGCTGGGCATGTGGTTTGTGGCCCCACAATGAGGCTTGTAGTGCCACAAACTGCCCATGCCTGCACATCTGAATCTGGCACCTGAGTCCTGCATAAAGTCAGGCTAATTTGTTTTAATGTGCTCTCTTGCTCAGAGAAGATGGAGAAGGCCGTGAAATCCAGAGTCCACATCAAAGACAAGCGATACATACCACCTATAATTATGTGTAGCTGGGCCTCCAAGCACCCAATCAGTATTATTTTTTAGTCAATATCCTTCTTTTATGGACCAGTAGAATACACTGAGTTACCAGGTAAAGTTGGAACTAATTGTCTATTGAAGGACTGGAAGTTTGGGGATATAAAAATACAAAATCAGGTTCTATTCATCATTCTTCATTAACTGTTTACAGAAATGAGTAGGGATTTTATAACTATACAGATAAAAGTAATCTGCATAAATATTGCACAATGATTATATTTATTATTTAAATCTCTTTTGGGGCAACATAAAATACCTTAGAATGGTAATTACATAAAGCATATATATTTTGTTAGTTCTATAAAAATCATGTGAAACATTATTATAACTATCAAAGTGAAACAATGGATTGATTATATTGCTTTGTTGATGTAACTAGGAGAATGGATAGTTAATAATTGGTAGAGAAAGGAGTTTAATTTATATCTTGATGTATTAGAAAAATAGCAAGGGGAATTTTGGAGGGGATTTATTTTATTTTAGAAAAATAAATGAAAAATGTTTGATGAAAAATGTTCCCTAAAAGCAAGGCAGATTAGTGCATGGTAAGTGATAATACTAGTAACAATTAAACAAGTTCGAAAAATTACTTGTTATTGTAATGTGCCGTTTCATTTCTGTGTTCGCTAGAAAATTTCTATGCACTGTTAAAATGAATGGAATCATTTCCAGTTACTGTTGTTGATCACTTTATATATTAGTAGTGCATTAGATGACTATGAAGAAATGTGGGTTTCTGTTATTAGCTTTGCCACTGAATTACACTTTGACCTTCTGCAAATCACTTAAACCATCTGTGCCTCTTCCTCCCACCCCATAAACTGTCTATAAAACCTGATTAATCTTTGCAAAGTGCTTTCATTTTAGGATGAAACACTTTTATGGAAGACGTTATTTAAAAACAAAAACTAGTTTGAAGCAAAAATCATAAAAAGCTATAATGTCAAGATACTTCTTTGCTTGGGTTTTTTATTTACTCCGTACTGAAATATACACCACCTTCTGTCAAACCAAATACATACCTCAGTCAAATATATTTCATGGAAAAGTCAGTCAGCACCGCATCTGAAAACATGTAACCCTGTAACAGTTTCTTATAAAGTATATTTCGTAATTTAAACAGAGCCCTTATAATCAAGTAACTTGCATTTTAATTTAGAATTAATTATAAGTATTACTGGGGGAAACATAACGCATATTTTATTGTGTATATAACTTTTTCATTAGTATTTTTGATAGCTACAAGTAATACATGGAGAAAGAAGATGATCTTGTGTATAATCCATTGGTCTGGAACTCACAGACCTGGATTCAGTTTTTGTCTTCACTGTAGATTTTTACTTATAACTTTAGGCAAGTCATTTAATCTTGCTCTGACTGAGCTTTCCAGCTACGAAAGAAATGCTTTCTTTCTCCATTAATTATTATTTTCTATTAAAGTTGTGTTAAAGAGGCCATGACTAGATATTGGGTGCCATTGTTCTACCCAAACACATGCATTTACACATGCAGTTAATGCAACATGATAAACACTGGTGCAGTTTGCACCTGAGTCAACTGCTCCTAGGTGTAACATCTGCATGGGTGCCCAGGACAACAGCAATTTAAGCCAAGGCGGAGCAGCCCCCAGGTGGCAGAGGGAATAGAGGGTTAGTTCTTGGTGGTGGCATCAGGCAGAAGAAGGGCTGGCAGGAGCCAGGGTCTGGCCCTCTATTGCACCCAGAGGTCACCATCTTTTCATCTGTTTGATTCCCCAACAGTACTATCTGACAGTGGAGTTAATTAGTTTACTGTAACCTAATATCAGTACATCAGGGGTGCATGATGCTGTACCTCAGTGAAGAAGGAATACTCTTGGGAGGTGTGTGAAGGCCTGCATTCTGGTCCCTGATGCCAACAGTGTCATTTTATATGCTGGTAGCATGGATTGGAAACCCACAATTCCAGTCCCCATCTGCTGCAGGGAATGTCCTCACTGGACTGTTGAGCAATGCTCTTTCTTGTTTCATGAATCCTGACACCGTAGATTATGAACTCATTTGAAGTGGGGTTTGAATGTAATCGTGAGTTTGTTCAGTGTCAAGCATTTTAGAGTCCCAAAGTTATTTATAGCCTCTAGCGCTACCTAGTGAAAACAAAAAAGGATAGGAAGAATCAAGAGCCATCAAGAAGTTGGTAAGAAGCAATGAACAGTTATAAAACAGAAGGTGTTATTATAATAATGCAATTGTAATTCTAGCCTTCAACATTTAGAGTTTGGACATGTGCACAGGATGGGAGTTTCTGCATTCTGCTTTTCATTCTCTCTGAAACCAGAAGGTCCAGGGATGCATCAATGGGAAAATAAAAATAGGGCAATGGAGTACAAGGGAATTCACTTTTATTGGGAGTGG
>NW_017729022.1:18474613-18493912 GCF_001723915.1 Gavialis gangeticus
ACCTTCTATAATTCTCTCTCTACCTTTATTTAAAACAAAACTTTGTTCATATTATATCATCCTGCAACCTTTTTCTAATTTCTTGTTTTCAATGGGTTCTTACAGTTCAGAAGATTGATAGTAGGGAGATTTGGTTTACAAATATACCTAAAATAATGTTTTTTGTAAAGGCTTTGTGATTTGAGTTGGTCCTTACATTATCCAAGAGCAGTTTTCTCATCTTTTAATAACAGGATAGAAAACCAGTATAGGAAAACTGAACAAGGCCCTGAGGACTAGTGACTTGATGGAAGCTAATGGTGAGACTCTTAGCTTTGTTTATTGTTTTTACAGAGATAAGTAATATTTTGCATTTGAATCATATGCATTTATCAGAACTATGATTTAAAGTTTAGTGGACTGTTTCGATAGCATGGCCTAGCATGCTAAATTCCACCATCTTAAACAAGTCCTTAAAATACTGTAAATTTGGTGAGACAGACATAGTGAGATTTAAAACAAGACAAAAAAAGATGCAAAAAGGAGATCATAGCATTCTTGGTTGTGTGCAGGCCGTAGGAGGAAGAAGATGTGGGATGTATATGTATATAAACGTCAAGGAAAAACTGAAAGAGTGTGTAGAGAACACAAAAGCGTGTAGCTCCATATTGCCTTCCTGTAGAAACAGTTTTTGTTCTGCTCATTCCACACAATGTAAACTACTGCTACTCTTAGAAATTACATATTAGTCCATGTAATGGTGTTCTGATGACACAGATTTGAGGATGTTCTGCCTTCTGAATGCAGTATTTTTAAAAACAGTATTTCAGATAATTAGCTAAAAGGGGTGGGAGGTACTTGTCGGTAGGTTCTATTTTATTATCTGCACATCTCTATTAACATGGCATCTGTGAACTTGAATAATAATATAAGTGATCTGTATTAAAAATATATTACTTGCTTTTACTGTTTAAAGGGACCCCTTTAAATGACCCCTTTTTTATATAGGCCCCATATTTAATTTGAATTTGAATGAATGATTAGTAAATGGTATTACCTACAGAAAAAGAGTTATTTTTCAATTATTCTCTGGGAATTAGTTGATAGGGATCTAGACCACAGCATTTTTAGATTGAAGTTCTTTAACAAAGATACCAGAGAAAATGTCACCTCACAGTATACTATGAACTTGTTAAAGACACAACTTGATGCTGTGTGTTAGGATTTTTTTCTGAGACAACTAATCCCAAAATATATTGCCTACAATGTGAGAGCTAAAATACAGACAGTACCAAAGGAACAAATCTATATAGCTATTCTTTTCAGAATCTCTTATGAAAACGTGATTTGTAGTGGACAGGAGGAACAATATTTAACTCTAAGATTTCAAGTCCTTAAATTAATTAAATAAGGAACAACAGGACAGAACCAATGGTGCCCAACTTTTCAGCCCTGCAGACTTGATGAGTGCTCTGGGGTTAGTCTGTAGGCTCGACCTTGTTCAAGGGCCAAATCTGGTATGGCGGGGTAGGGGGGTGCGGAGGTGTCCTGATGCCTGTAATTCTGATGCCCAATGCAGGGCTTGTGAATCTGGCAGTACAGGAGTAGGGAGCAGAGTTAATTGCCACCACTCCCCAGCTGCAAGATTTCTGGACCTGTGAGGAGCCCTGCAGGCTGCTGAGTGCCATGGGACTGGAGAGAGTCATTATAGCTAGAGACCAGGCAAGTCCTAAGGATCTGTTTCTTTTATGGTTTGGTGTTCAAAAATTTGCTATCTGGGGACATGTCCTCCAAGTAGCAACAACATCTAAGATACAATGTAATAAGCCTTTTTGTTTGGTATGCAGCCATTAAAAGTTACAGTTATACATTAATTCATTGATTTATTTTGTTCATTCAAATAAACAAAAACAGTAAATTATGTCATTGCTCCATTTTTGATAAAACATTAGCTTGTATAAATAAGATGAAGGGCTGTACATTTGAGAAAAAAGAAAGTGTAAATTTAAGAAAACAATTGATTTCATTCTTTGGGCATGTCTACATGTCCTTTTACGCATGCCTAAACTTAACGCACATTTGCCTAATGCGCATTAAGGGAATTTAGGTATGCATCTACATGTGCACATACTAAGATGCTTTAACACAATGTGTGGACTAACTTTAGTCCCAAGTCAGTCAACATACACAGCATTAATGTGCCTTAGCGTATCTACATATTCGTTAAGGTGCTGTAGCCATTTTAAAGGTGAATTAAGTACATGCATGTGTAGACTAACACCCTTAATGTGCCTTAAAAATGTCTAATGTACCTTAAATTATCATGTGTAGATGTACCCCTTGTGTCAGATCTTGTGCAAATTTTGCTCTGCAAAAACAGAGGAAAATGAAGGATTGCTATTTTTTCCATTTTATTCAAGAATCCCTGATTTCATCTTCTTGAAAATTTTAATAATAGTCAGATTCATTACTTATGAATGCAAGGGCCTGATTGTCTCGATATGTATTCAAACTGCAAATGAAAACATTTTCTTATATAACCTAAAGATACAGGAAACAGTTTAAAAAGGATTACTTGAGGAAATGTTGAAATGATGATTTATATTTCTCTCCTTCTGAAATTAATTTATAAATTTTGGGGGGTCTGAAGATGAAAAAAAATTGAAAAAGACCTTTCTAGATTGTTCCTGTAGTTTTTAACAAACCTAGATAGAAAGCTGTAGGAGAAAAATACCTTGGGAACAAATATTGAAATGTTTTCTTTTTAAATGTAGTTTTTCATTTGTACTCAAGAAGGAAGTACTCTACTCAGATGGCAGTAAAAAGCAACAAACACAGTATTTAAAATTTGCTGATTTTTAAGTTAGGGATAGCACATTATTGATGCAACTTACATCAGTTTTTTTGACAACTCAAAATTACATTCAGATATGGAGATATAAATGAGAAAGTATACAGTAGGCTGCTATTACTGCGCATTACCAAGTGATGATGGAGAAGCAGGTAATAGTCAGTGTATCTTGAGGAAATGGCTATCATGGGCTAAAGCTATAGAAAAATGACAGTAAAATTGGTGTAAAATTTTGCTCCTAATTTTTCTAAAGATTTCTACACCAGGTTCAAGTATGTTATACTGGGTTAGGTCTGCATGGTTATAGAACCATAGACAGATAGAGCTTGAAGGGACCTCAGGAACTCCTTTCCTTTTTAAACCCATGTAAGTGTTGTTTATAACAATACAAACACATGTGTGTCCAAACCTTTATATTGGGAATAGTTCTTTGATGAAAACAAGATAAACAGCATGATGTAGAAATCACCGTGAGTGTTTTTGAGTCATCGTTTCACAATATGTGGTATCATTGCAGGTTCTTTCTAGTATTCTGCATGGAAATCTCCAGACATTGACTGGAGGAATTAATTTATCAAACCACTTTTGTTACCCTACTACTATAATAGTAATCATGGTCTATATGTATACCACTTCTTTTTATTTCCCTCTTTGTCTACCAAATTCTCTTCATGAAACTTTGCAGTAATCGTCTATGTACCATAGAAAGTTAATACATGTGGGTTTGACCTTCATATGGTCATAAAATATTAGTGTCATAACAATGGGCAGAGAGAAGTAATTAGCCATGTTTGTCTGAAGTCAGGTAGAAGGCAGTGCAGAATTGCACCATAGAGACTATTTCAGAGATGCCTGCATTTCATGAGCAATAGTTCACTTCATTAGATGTGATGAAAGCACTTGTAGAAAACAGGTTGTAGCTGCATGGGGTCCTAGGGGTGGTTTGAACTCCCCTAGTGCCCCCTACCATGCCAATGTGATATTAAAAGCACCCTCACATCTCACCCACCACGTCTTTGATGTCAACGGTGTATAAGGGAGGCTGCCCTTAGTCCTCTCTGACACGGTGCTCAGATGTATCTCAGTCTTTGTTCTATCTTGGGTGACTCGGTCCACCCCAGCCTCATAGGCTATGCGTGGCTCCAACCACCCCTGTACCATGCCCCAAGCCTCACTGGTGTACTGAACGTTGTTTGGTCAATTTCACTCTTCGTGCCTCATGGGCGCTGTCTGGCTTGTCTCGCAGCCTGCGCCCCATGGGCTCTCTCTGGTACTCATCAATCTCTGCCCCCACCTGGGGCTTCTCACAACTGCCCGCTCTGGGGCTTTTCCCTGCCTCCTTGCTTTGGGGCTGGGGTCGATGCACCCCTGAATGTTGTGCCCTCTCTGGCACTGGGGTCCCCATGCTACCGTGGAGCCCCTATGAGGCCTCCTCCAACTCCTAATAGCCTCACCCGGTCCTCTGGTGTAACAACAACAACAAACAATAACACAAGCCCCTGGGCTATAACACAAAGTTAATCCCCCTGGCTAAGTGTTCTCCAAACTGCACCACCCCTTTCACCCATGCAGCTAGCGGCTGGTACATTCAGGCCTTATTCTCTTTCCCACATTCAGGGCCGATCTCTTTCCCTTAGTCAGGCAGTACCCCTCCTTCCTGGCTGCCAGCAGAGAGGCACTCACAGCCTCCAGTCTGGGTCTTATAGTAGTCAGCCCTGCCCCTTCTGGTCAGCTGACTCACCAAGTGTGGGCCCTTAGCTCCTCCTGGTTGCCCCTAGCAATCAACACTTGAGCCCCTACTGCTGCCTTGCAGGTAGCAGGCACCTTAGTGCCCTGCTACACAGGTCTTCAAATGGAAGAGTGATTTAAGGATAACATATAGGGAAGGAGAGGAAAGGAGAGGGAGTACTGGTGAGAGGCAAAGCTGACTTGGCGAGAAAAACAAGGCAGTAAACCTATTGGGACACAAGGGTTATAAAAGCTAAGGCACAAACCTGTAGTCTCTATTTATACTTAACACAGTCCAGTCGGTGAATAATTTCTTGTTTCATACTTTCCTGTTCAAGTCATTTTTTTAAGTTTCGTTATTTAAGAACAGTTACTCTGAGGTCACCAATGTCCAGGAAATTTAAAGTGTTCTACCACAGGCATTTGTGTATTTATGGATTTCATGTCAGATTGGTGTCCATTTATTCATGTAGGGATTGCCCTGTCCACCCAACCTACATAGCAGAGGAGCCCTGTAAGCAGGTGATGCATATATAATATTAGTAGATGAGCAGGTGAATGAACCTTGGATGTTATAATCCATGTTGTTTGGTACAGTGATCATGTGGTCTTGTTGATGAGGGATCACAGCTAGCATCTAGGTCCATTGCTTTGGAATGGTCATTATTTTCCAGAAGTGGTTAGAGATCATTAATGATATATCCAATGTTTGGGAATCTAGGTGGCAGCAAGAGGGATCCTGTTGTCCTTTTCTCAGGCTTGATTTTGTAGCAAGTTGGAGTGGAGTCTAAGTTTGGAGTTGTTGATTTGAACAGCTGTAGTTTTGGAATTGTGTTGTAAGTATAGGAATCCCTGTTCCAGATCCTTAAGGTGTCGTGGGATCAGAACAGATACATCTGTAATGTACAACTTGGTGGTAGATGATGGACCTAGTGATGGCTTAGGATGAAAGCCCGATCTACCGCTGGTGAATGGGAGTCAGCCCTGACTCCCCACCCCTGGCCCAATCTAGCAAAATGTCAAAACAGCATCGAAACAGCTTTACTGTTTCGATGAAGCAAAACGGAACAGCTATTTTGAATCAAAATTAAGTTTGAAACAGAAGGCTGTTGTGTCGGACTCAAGGCGAAATAGATTGGTGCCGTTTTGTACAGCCCTAATGTTATTAACGTACCTTAGCTAAATCAGGGGGATGAGAGGGCAGCTACAGAGGAAACAGACATCAACGTCTGTCACATATATATTGGCAAACCAGGAGGGTGTGGTATATGTGTGCCCATGCAAGTGCTGTTTGTTTGTAAGTATAGGAAGTCCCCAAATCTGAAATAGTTGTGTGAGAGGAAAAAGTGGGAGAGTGTGTTGGAAACAGAAGCAGTGTCATCGTTAGGGATGATGGCTTTATGGCTTGCAATTTGTCCTCATTGGGGATGAGGACAGATATGTGACATTCATGGTAGTTAATATGGTAGCTGCTGGAAGCTTGTCAGAGCTTGTCAGTATGCCAACATATTTTTGACAGACTTTGAAGTCTGCCTCCTCTTCATCTGTCCTGTCATCCCCTGGTGTACCTGAAGTACATTGATGATATCTTGATCATACGGACACATGAGAAGGAATCACGAGAGAAATTCAACCAGAACTCTAACATCTGCCCCCACATCAAACTGACCCTGTAATACTTCACCCAGTACATTCATTTCTTAGACACCACTTTGAAAGTTTGCAAAACAGCAGTATTTTTAGGGATATCATCTACCTTGCCACTAGCATAGAAAACACAGACAAAAATTTTTCTCCATGAAAAGAAGTCCTGGCTGCTTGTGAGAGGGGGAAAAAAATAAAAAAGGCTTGGCTGGAGGTGCCTGTAGTAGAAAATAAAATATAATAAAATCTTCTTTGGAGACTTATAATGACTTCTTTGAATTATTGTGGAGATTTATTACTAGGTGTGTTTTAAATTTAAAGAACATAACACCCATACAAGAGCTAATATGATTTCCAATGTTAAATGTGCAATGAGGGTTTTATGAGGAACATCATAATGGGCTTCAATTGAAGCAGGATTTTTGTAAAGTGGAGTTAATGCCATATACTCCTTGAATGGTTTAATAAACTGTGACAAGCCTTTCAGCACATTTGGTGTTTTAATTAGATGTCATAGTACCAGGGAAATTGATCTCTTCTTCCTTTTTCTCTCAAGTGTCGGTAAGCTTCAGGTGAAGTCCCACACTAAATTCAGCAGCAGTGTATAGATTTAGAGCAGCAGCTTGTCTCTGTCTATGAACTTATTTCCCCATTTGTGTTTGATTCTGCAAGGTGCAAAATGACACCTCAAATCTAATTGTAGCCAATGACTTCAAGAGTGGTCAGAACACTCTGGGATTCAACTTGTTGTCATTTAAGGAACAGATACAGCATATGCTCTCATACTGAACTCTCAGTGGGCACATCTACACGTGGCCCCGACTGCACAGTAACTGCTGTTACTGCAGTCCCAGTTGTGCATGGGTCGTTTCTGACCCTACTGAGTAGTAGCAACGAACTATTGAGCAGTACCTTTAGCGTCATGGTTCATGGCTACTGATGCTATGTCCACTGATGCTACATTGCCATAGCTCTGAGCTACATTACCATAGTGTCTTGTGTAGACGTGCCCACTGAAGCCAATGTGAAGTTCAAGGGGGAGTTCTTTGTCCATGCCTCAGCATGGGTGCAGCAAGCTTGCATGCCCTGGTAGATGCACCAAAGGATCTGAAGAATTTTACCCTTAGATTCTAAAAATTATGCTTCCTGACATGTCAGATGGTCAAGACCTGACATGGAATGGTGCACAATTGTTGAGATCTGGGATAAATTCCTCTGATCCCATTGCACGATTAAATAAACATCCTCCAGGGACCAAAATATCCTTTCCAGGACTGGCCTCCTTTACTTGAAATTCCTGTTTTTTATCTTACCTTTATATCTAAAGAGATGGCCGGCCTTGTCATAAGGAGGAAAAATAGATGGTATTTACGTGATTATTCAAATACTGGAAAAGCTATTCCTGTCCTTCAGCTGGAATGTTTGTAGCAGAACACCTTTGTTAATGCTACATAGACAAAGGAAGAGTAACATTTTCCACCGACGCTAAAGACGAGTCATAAGTTTTAAAATTTATTATATATTTGAATTACAAAGGTGTGAAAGGGGCCTACTTTAAGAATCAAAATTGTGTTGTATCTAAATACTATACAGACATTCAAGAAAGAAGAATCAAGACTTAATGATAATGAAGATGCACAAAGTGATGTAGAAAGAATACATGACATAGCGTGCTTGTCCCTTGCTATATCAATTCATGAGCATTTCATTTTACTTAGGAAGGATTTTTTTGTTTGTTTGGGGTTTTTTCTTAGGGAAATACAGTATTTTAGGTGTCTATTAGTTTCTCACCAGAGATATGCCAGGTTTGCATGTAATTCTATTACTTATTTCTCCCATGAATTTTTGGTAGAATTAGTGATGTTAGAAGTATATCTCCATACTCGGTAACATACAGAGGCTTGTGATACTACAGATTAATATTACTTTACTTAGCAAGCCTATTTGGTTTCTTTTGGTGAAATAAAAAAAAATACTAATGCAGTAAAAGTTCTATTAACCAGCACCTTACAAGCCGGCATGCTCTATTAACTGGCATGCCAGCTTGTAAGGTAAAGTGAAACTGGAAGTGCCTACTGTGGCACATCCAGTTTCACCAAGCCCCCATGGTCTGGGGTATAATAGGCTGCAAAGCAGCCTGCGTTGCCCCACTGCCTGGGGGCATAACAAGCTGTGCGGGGCCCACCTGGCCTGTGGGAGGGTCGGCGATGTCCCGGATGTGGTGGGAGAAGCAGCGGCCTGAACAGGCAAGGACGCCTGTTTGGGCCGCTCAGTTAACCGGCATATTTTGTTATCTGCATTCCTGGAGGATGCTGGATAACAGAGCTTTTACTCTACATTGATATGGGTTCTTAGACATTAACTCTTTTTTTTTTAATTATACAGAATTGGAGTTGATTGGAAATATTATATAAAAATAAAATTTCCCTAATAATTGCTGTTTTAATCTTAACATTTTGGAAGTTATTTTGTTAATATTTCATTTATAAAAAAACAAAATTAAGGCTTTCAATACTGTTGAATACATTCAAAATGAAATGTATTAATTTTTATTTCAAAACACATTATAAATGGAACTTTTATATACAAGCAAAATTGGAAAACATTGAAATAAAAAGGAAAGGGAATATTTCGTTGAGTTTTCAATAATTTTTTTCAGAATTTTGTTTTGTAAGAAACTTCTTTTTTAAATTTTCATTCTACAATAGAAAAATCTTAAAAATAGATGTAGACTGCAGTTCAGAAAGAAGCAGCAGATTTGAAAGACTTTAAAAAAAATTGCTTAATGGTGAAGGAGGATAATTCTAGCTTTCTATTATGTACACTTGGTTTATCCTAAATTACAGCAGTTTCACTCACCACCCAAATCCTCATGGTAACATTCAGAATAGTTTGCTAAGCAAAGAGAGTAACACAAATTGTTCTTCTGCTGAATAAATGGATTTTTCAAGCTGACTTTTTCTTGACCTTTACCACCTTTTGAAGAACAAAATTATTGCTGACTCTCTCAAGAAGCTGGAACTAAGGTCACAGTATATAATCTGATTGATAATCAGTAGATTTACAAACAGGATACCCAAAATAGATGTTGTTTAACATAATGGTGAACAGCAGAAAAATCTTTTAACCATTTTCCTTCTCATTTTTACCTAAAAACAACACACGTCATTATTTAGAAATAGATGACATTGAAATGTACAGTTTATAGGTGAAATAGTCAGTGTGAATTACGTAGTATTCTCTATGCCTGCTCCACTGAGGAAAGAGATACATTATACATCTTAACTCACAAAACTGGCCTATCAACTGGAGATACAGGGTGCTTCTTTATGAGACAATTAGGTGCATCAGCCTAATTTAATACCCATTATGGGCATATATCTACATGTGCACACCCTTAATGCACATTAAAATGGTGGAATTAGGCTAAAGGCACCTAAATTTGATACCTTTGCTACCTGCATTTGTAGGTATCAAATTTAGATATGATTAGTTAAAGCACATTAACACACGTGTAGACGTGACCGGACACTAACTTCACTGATGGGTCTTCCCAGCCACTAGGGGGCACATAGCAGGGTTGCAGGGACTTGGCACTAATTTAAGTCCCAAGTCCCTGAACCTGTAGATACCTGCCAAAAATTGCTTAATATACATTAGCTTAATGCACATAAAATTGATGTGTGTTTAATGCACATGTAGATGTACCCACAGTTACATTCTTTAGCTACTGAAAATGGGAATTAGGAGATGGTCCTCCAGTTAGGTTACTTATTATTACCCAGTTACTTAGTTAGAAACAGGTAGAGGGTCTGAGAGATTCTCTACTGCTCCACAAGAAATATTATTGTTAATTTATTCTCATTCATGTATGCCTGCATTAAGTGAACCTGGTGATCATGATATAGTGTCACAAGTGATGAATGAAAAAGTACTTGAAGGGATTTGAGTTCCAAGCTGAAATAGAAATTGGAAGCTGAGCAAGTGGAGTCAACACAGACACATGCAAAGGCAGGGGCTACTGAAAGTGATCTTCCTGCACAGTTATACTCTAAGGCACTTGGTCATTGAAATTTTACACCTTCTACCTGTCTGTCTGCTGTTGACCAATACAGCAGAGGGTGGAATTCAGACAAATGATTGAGTGCTACCTAGCAGCCCCAGGGACAGAATTAAAAATTGACAAAGTCAAATAATATATCTTATATATTATGAGGGAGAAAGTGGTAATATGTACCCCTACCCCAAAATTCAGCTACAGAGGAGGAGAAAGAACATATTGGCCCAGAGCCTGAAGAGGGAAAGTGTTCTGTAAGGAGAGGCATCCAGAAGGAGATCTGCAAATATAACCTTGTATGGAAATAAGTTATATGTTTATGTTTTTGTTTTGAAGCTGTCTTTGCTGTGAGGTATTGGTGTAATTGAAGGGGAGGCAGGAAACCTTCTATAGGCAGGAGGCTGTGGATGTCTAGGAAGGCACCACCTATCGCAGAGGTGGGCAGTTATTTGGGCCCGGGGGCCACACAGGAGCTAGGGACAGAAGTTACACATAAACCAGTTTAAGTGATCATAAATTGGTTTAAACCTGTAACAGAACAGAAGCTCAGTGCACGTAAACCAGTTTCAAAGTGGATGAAATTAGTTTAAGATAAACCTGGTTGAATGCAGTATCAGACTTAACTGATTTGGGTCAAACCAGTTTATGAAACTTCTGACCCACAGTCCTTCTTGGTTCAAGTTAAATCACAGTCCCCCAGCATGCTTTTCAGCCCTGGGCTGTGCTGTCTGTTTCAGAGAGGAGGGCTGGATCTGCCCTCTGCTCCTTAGCTGGATAAGTAAGGCCTAGCTGACTGGGGCGGGGGGGGGGACAAGACAAGCTGGGGATGCAACCCAGTCTGAAGGTGGGGTGGGACGCCCTCCCAAACACCCCTTGCCCTGATCAAACTTAGTGCTGACTGTAACTGTGGACTACAAATCCCAGAGGCACCTGGAAGCAGGAAGAGGAAGTGATGAGCAACCCTGCAGAGTCCTGCTGCTGTAATTGTGGACTGCAAATCCCAGAGACCTTGGGGGAAGCAGGAAGAGGAAGTAAACACACAGCTAGAGAGTGGTGCTTTAATGGCTTCTGGCCTGAGACACTGCAGGCATGTGGCTGCATTTCCTGAATCAAAGGTAAATATCTGTTCACTTCTGATTCAGTTTAATCTGTGCATTTTAGACTAACTTGCAAAGTCTGAATCAATTCAGCCTTGGGCTTTTTGACTGACTGTACATAGCCAGAGAGTTTTGCAAAGCTGTCACAGGCTGGGTCAGCACTCCTCCCCCAGCAAGAGCTCACCATGTGGGATGGAGCTGTGGGTGGATGGGTGGGCAGGGAGATCTTATGGGATCAAGTGGGAAGTAGCAGCAGCAGTGGCAGCTCAGATGTGGCCCCTGCCACCACCAATGCTGCCTCCAGGATGTCCTTCTATCCTAAGGAGGGGCTGGAGTTGCTGCCCAGCTTTGGAATTTACAGCCTATGCATGGAGGCAGTGATGGGAGGACAGAAGCTGCTGCTGGGCTCCAGGAAAAAGTGGAATCTGGCAATGAGCGTAGGCATCACTCCCTTGCTGCTGTTGGGACCCTCTCACTGTTGCCACCCAGAGCCTGTGCTGTAAACTGCAGATGGCTGGGATGTGCCTGCCTGCCCAGCAGCAACCAGAGATGTTGGTTCCCTGTGAGCTTTATGCTATGACTTTTCAACCACCTGCCCATAGGCTGCATATAATCAGCTGATGGGCTTGATCTGTCCTGCATGTGATATTTTGCACATCCCTATCCTGTTGTGGTTAGAGGTCAGAGCATGAGGCAGATGGTTACAGAGGGGCCAAGCATCCAGCAAGCTGTTGCAAAGGGCAAATGAGCCCCAGCAAACTGTAGAGTGGAGTTCAGCCTCTGAGGCCAGACATAAATGCAACAATAGGCATAATCAGTAGGCATAAAAGAATGTGGCTAGAAGCCACCCGACAGGGTGGAATTTTCCATTGGCTAGGAGATATCCCTAAGAGAATGAGAGCAAATAAGCAGACATACCAAATGTGGAAGGCATGTTCCCAAATATTGTGCTATATTTGTTTCACTATATCAAAAGGAACTGTTTTGCCAAGTACTACAGATGCAAAACACAAAAACCACAAATACATACAGTTGAGAGAATACCAGAAGAATTTTATATAGATATGGTTACATCAAGCAAAATCATCGACAGGAACAGGATTTTTCCAGTGGAAAGGCAAGGAGCAATTGCTTCTTTTAAGTTGGACACTGGAGCTCAAGTTAGTATTTTATCAGAGTAAGAAGACAGAAAATTAAAAATGAGACCAAATATGTCCAACTAACAACAAAATAACTGGCTTCTTAAGAACATTTAAATAAGTGAAAAGTATAGGTTGCATTGCTAGCATCTGATATAAATATATACAAGCTTCCATTCATTGTGGTACCTAGGGATGTGACACCAATTTTGGGTCTGGGAGCATGTGAAAAATTGAGATCATTAGGCATTTGCTTGTAATACAAGATGACACAAGCCCAGAATATGAGATGTTTGTGTCAAAGTATAAGGTTTTATTTGAAGGGTGAGTTTGCTTGCCAGGTGAACATGGAATTCACGTAACTGAGAGAGTGCATCCTGTTATTCAGCCTTATGGAAAAGTGCCTTTTGCTCCCCAAGAAAAACTTAGGGTTGACTTAGTGAAACTGGAAAAATTATAAGTGATTACAGAAAACCCAGGAACTTTCAGAATAAGTAATCTCTTTAGTTATTGTAGGGGAAAAATAGTGGCGAGTTAGTATATGCCTGGATCCAAGGCACCTCAACTAAGGTATCATATTAGAACATTTTAAATTGCCAACTAAAGAACAAATTATGGCCTAATTCCCAAATGCATGGGGGTTTTTTTTATTAATTGGATGCCTCTTCAAGGCTTTGGCAGCTGAAACTCACTGCAAAAGCTGTAAACTCCGTACATTTAATACTTCCTTTGGAAGATACAGATTTCTGCATCTGCATTTTGGTATTGTCTCTGCTCCTCAAGTTTTGCTTATGATTTATGAGTATATTTTTAGTGTGGACACTTCTATGGATATTATCATCTGGAGCTCCACAAAAGAAGAACATGAGCACTTTGGGAAGTGACGGAGGCTACTAAAGCTGCAAATTTAAAATTGAAACTTGAAATCTGAAACTGAATAAAGCAAAATGTGTGCTGATCATAACTGAACTGACTTTTATAGAGGACATAATCTTCACCAAGGAACTGAAACCTGATGAGGCAAAAATTAGGGCTATTGAAATGATGCCACATCCCCAGTCAAAACAAAGAGGTGCAACAGTTTCTTGGAATGGTAATTTTCTCAACAAATTTTTTCCTAATTTGTTAGAAAAAATTACACCATTTAGGACATTCCTTGAAAATAAAAATGAGCAGTGCTAGAGAACGGGAGGAATCAACAGCTGATGCAAGAGCAATATTAAAATTATATACACCTGGAAAATCTATAAAAATGATTTACAATCCAGTCAAAGGTTGGTGAGGTGATTTTGCCAAAATATAACAACAACTGGCAACCAACGCCAAATCAATACCTGAGGCAGAAAAAGATATGCGCAGACTGAGAAGGGGTTACTGGGAATATTGTTTGCCTGTGAGATATTTTACCAATATATGTATGGCCAGACAGCGTGTGTGGAAACAAGGCATAAACCCATGATGGCTTTGTTGAACAAGCCATAAAAAGCCCAGCCCTGATCCAGCTGTGCAGGAAGGGAAGGGATAGTGGTCCAGCCCTAATCTGGCCATGTGAAGGACGTGACGTGACATGGCCCCAGTTGGTTGTGGGGGACTTGGGAATTTGGCAGTGGGGGAGGAGTGGCAGTATCAATTGCCACTGCTCCACTGTGGCCAAATTTTCTGAACTGGGGGAGACCCATGGATCAGATGCCATGGCTTCATGGGCTGGATTTGGTCTCGTAGTCAGTGGCTGAGTGCCTTTGATCTAGACTATCCCCATGGACAAGGAAGAATCATCCCTCTCTAAACCATGAATGGCTGTCTAACCTGTACCTAAAATTTTCCAGTAACTGAGATTTGACAAGCTCTAAGCAATCTATTCTAGTGCCTAACCTTTATAATTGCTATGGTTCTCTCTAACATCTAAACTAAACTTTTTTTTTTGTAATTTAAGCACACTGCTACTTGTTCTGCAGCAGAACAATTGATTGCCACCTTCTTTATAGCAACCTTATTTTGATTTGAAAACTGCAATACACTCCTCCATAGTATTCTCTAAAGTAAATAAACCTAATTCTTTGAGGTTTTTCTTGCATGTCATGTTTTCTAGACTTTTATACAATCTTCTTGCCCTTCTCTGTACTCCTTCCAATTTGTCAAATACTGCTTTGAACAACTGTCCACTGATGAGATGCTTTCACTTATAGATATGTAACAAAGGTGCAGTAGATCTTAACTGAGCAGATCTTAACACCCACAAGCTTGCTGCCCTGTCTTATGTAATATCAACTGAGGGCACTGACAGATCTGCAGGTCCCCACTCGAACTCATGGTGATTTGCACAAAGCGTCATGAGTTAGCGTGACCCCCCTGACCCAACAGATCTTTATCTGTTGGATCATGGGAGTGGGGAGAAGAATCAAGCCTGCCTGCCTATCCCATGATCGGGACTGGGCTAATGCCAACCTAGCTCCAGTGCTGTCTGTAGAAAGGGGGAGAGGAGCGGAAAGGGGAGCTGCAGCCTGGAGTTTGCCCAGCCTAAGCTGAGGGGAGAGGGTGGATTGGATTGGAGCACTCCGGCCTCAAAGCAGGCAAACACCAGCCTGCAGCTCCCCCTCTGCCCCCTCCCTTCCTGCAGGCAGTACTGTGGGTGGGCTGGGGTGCATTAGTTCAGATCATGCTAATAGGTTGACCCTAGGCAACAGAAGTTCCCTAAGGTACTCCACTTTGGAGTGCCTTCCTCTGATCCCTCATTAAATGAGGGTTAATTTGTTGCATGATAGGCAACTTTTAAAGTGCTCTGCATCTGTGCATGTGTCATGGCATGGCTGTAGAGCGCTCTCATGGGACCCATCATAAGACTTCTGTCTGCGCCCTCTGATAGGGCCAGCAATAGAGAAGTTGCTACAGGGTGTTACTTTATGACCCCTGCATATTTCCTGCTTATGACCCCTGCTGACTTCCTGCCCCTAGGGCAGGCGGCTGGACTTGATGATCTTTCAAGGTCCCTTCTAGCCCTAGCATCTATGAATCTGTCTGTGTGGGATGATGGAGCATGGCTAAGCCCCAATATGGCCATGTGGTATGGAGGGAGCATAGCTGGGCCCCAATCTGGTTGCACAGGGGAGGAGGAGTGGCTTGGCCACTTGGGAATTTGATAGTGGGGGAGGCTGGATGTCTTGGCTTTGTGGGTCAGGTTTGGCCCATGGGCCAGGAGTTGAGCTCCCCTGCTCTAGAACTATACATCTAGCTTTGAAACTGGACAAGACCCTTGAGACTGAAGTGCAAGTTTAAATAAAACTTATATAGGTTTTAAAGCAGTATATCAGCAATAACAAGAAGCATCCAAAATGAAATGCTTCTGAAAATTCATGAGGGCCCTTTAAGTATCAAGAAATGTAAGAAGTGAGCATGTGAAATGATTTACTGGCCAGATTTATTGGTTCTGAGTTTAAGTAATTTCCTGAGTATTTAGACTTTTGGCACAGTACGCTGAGCCCTAATTATCTTCAATTAAATGGTCTTGTGGAATAGTCTGTTCAGAACATAAAAAACCTACCGAGAAATCATTTGACAGTGGAAGTTATTTTCTTTGGCAATCTCTTGCAGTCAGGGATGATTGTCTTCCATGTTTGTCCTATCAGTGGGTCTGAATATGGCTGACAGGGCCAATCCGGGATTGACAGAATCTGTTGCAACTCAGGTATGTGTTTCCATGCAGGGTGGGTGGCTCCGGATTTTTGATCCAGTCTGCAACAGGCTGTTCCTGCTGGTCCCATTTTTCCATCTTCTGTTGTCATCATAAGGTTTCCATTTTTAATTTCCTTATTTTTTGCCTGATAAAGGATGTGTGTGTCCAAAAACTTGCAAATAACTTTTTTGCAACTATTTAGTTGGTCTAATAAAAATATCACCTCTATCCAAAGAGTTCATCTGACATACTGTTAGGTATAACAATACATTTATTGTATACAAACATACAACTGCCCTGAACAAGACATCTCTGCAAAATGGCTGGTCACCAGCACAACTGCTGATGGGTCAATGGATGCGTTCTAATATAAAAATCTGTAGCAGTTTATGAAAAGACCAGGATAATGTAGCTGTCAGAAAAACAAAAGAAACACAGAAAAAATGGTATTTTTGTCAGAGTGAATGTGAAGAATCACATCTAAAGCACGTGGGATCAGCATGGTATTATCAAAGGCCTAGTGAATCCACAGTCATACCTTATCTGAAGAGATTAGGGGGACACATGGAGGCACAATCATCAGGATCTTACGAGCATTCCCAGAGAACTCCCAAGACTTAAAAAGAGTTGGAGATGGACTGTTCTCAACCAATGGTTCCTACCTTTTGACCTGGAAACAGAAACAGAGCCAGATTATCAAGTATCATGGACTTCAGGTGCCTCGGAAGGTCAGATGCTTTGTGAGTCTGGGAGGAAAGTGAAACCTCCTGAAAGGCTCATAGACTTCCTAATCTGCAAAGGGGGATAAGGAAAGTGAACAGTAAAGACTTACTCAAGAGTGAAATAGAATCACAGAATCATAGAAAATTAGGGTTGGAAGGAATCTCAGGAGGTCATTTAGTCCAACCTCCTGCTCAAAGCAGGAGTATCCCCAACTAGATCATTCCAGCCAGGACTTTGTTGAGCCAGGCTTTCAAAGCCTCCAAGGATGGAAATGCTAGTAACCTCTCCTTAGTAGCTGGGTGTTAATTGATTTGTTGTGTTAATTAATGTTGTAGTTATTGTTAAGAGGAAAGATGTAGTAATAAAAATTATAATTTAGAGATACTTCCTTACTTAGAAGACTAGAAATTGGGATGGTCCCACGTTCAGTTAGTGATGGTAGACAAAGGGTCTGCCAAGGCTGCTTGCTGCTCCACAATATAGTTAATCATTTAATTCTCATTGACTGCTTCATTGGGAGAATAGTGAGGCAGCGTAACAGACTTCCTAGAAAAGTTGTGGACTCTCCATCACTAGAGGTGTTCAAGAAAAGGTTGGACAGCCACTGGTCAGGGATGATCTAGATGTAGTTATGTCTGTTTCCTGTCATGGGTACGTCCCATGCTTCTGGGCTTTGCTGATTGCTCTCACCCCCCCTCCTCTCCCCCTAACTCTCACCCTTTTTTCTTGTTATATGTGTTAGGGTATTTTTAAACTTCTCCAGAAGCATTGGGTGTTGGCTACAGCTAGGGACCTCAACTGGGTGTGCTGGTTCTCTTGCTAGGAGTAAAGCTGGAGGTTCCTGGCTAGAGGGTCTTGCCCATCTGTTCAGGGTCAGACCAACAGCCATATTTGGGGTCAGGAAGGAATTTTACCCTATGGACAGATTGGTACAGATTGGCATCTACACAAGAGGCTGATTGCACTGTTGTTACTTGTATAAACAAGTACTAAATGACTTCATAGTAACCCATGTTACTTCACAGTAGCACCGATGCATGACTTTTTTTGTGATGCTAACTGTATAGTAGCACGAGACTACTGCGCAGTAGCATCACATCATGGTTTCTGCCGTGCAAAGCTATTGCACAGTATTTTCGGGCTACTGCACAATCAGCATCTGATGTAGACAATGCCCTTGTGGAGGTTTTTGCTTTCCTCTGTAGTGGTCCTCTACCCAGGACTTCCTGAGCATACACTGACAACATTTTATAGAAGCAGGACATTGGCTGTCTTGGTTCTCCTTTACCTGTGGTAGGTTAGGGTGTTAAGGTCTATGTCATGTCAGGGTTGAGAGTAGTCTTATGTAGAGTTTAGATTTTGGTTTAATGGGGTTGTTTGGATAGGGATGATCCTGCCTCAGGCAGGGGGTTAGACTAGATGACCTCTGGAGGTCCCTGCCAGCCCTACGTCTGTGATTCCAGGGCTATGTGATGTATTCCTGTATTTTCTGAACCCAGTGATCATTACTACAAGTAGTATTCTCACAAAAGAGTTTGTCAGATCAGGATCTGTCAGTAGGAGGGATTCTTATTTTATTCCAAACTTCTATTCTGGTCAGCTAATTTACCTGCTTAAGAATGCTATACTAAAAATATATTTTGTTTCACTGCAATAGAATTAATATTTTTTTCCTCCTTAAAATGGAATTACCAGTCCTCAATAAATTTAAAAAATGGTCTGTGTAACTGGGCTTTTCAAAATGTTATTCCTCTTTCAAAAAATAAAAGACAAGTTTTGGGGTTTCTTGTTCACTTGTCCTTTTCACTTGAAGGACAATTTCAATTGAAGACAAAATTCTAAATTCTACAGAATCCTGCATCATTGGCTGGATGCCTTGGACTGGGTTATCAAATTTCATAAAGGTTTTGTTTTTTTAATTTTACCTGATCCTTGTTCATCAGAAATGCTGGAAAGTGGGATGAATGATACTTTCTTTACTTATTTAAAAACACAGTTTCCCAACATATATACATATCTGTGTATTTTTTAAGTTCACCGCTTTCCCTTTCAGCAGATTTATTGTGAATATATATACTGCAAGTCTATGATACTTGTGACCTATGGATGAAAATATCCGCATGTGGGTAAAATGAGTCAGAGGCTGAATACTGAAGCCCAGAATAAGATTATATACTGGTATTTACATTATTATTGTTGTTATACTGTAGTTACACACAGGAAGTGGCATAACTAGAGTGGGGGGACGTAGGGGGAATGGTAGGGGCAATAGCCCTAGATGCTGACTTGGGTGAGGTGAGTGGAGGCTGACTTGGTGAGCTGCTGGGAGCTCTTCCCAGCAGCTGCACATTTGTGATCACAGTGGCAACTGGAAGCTGTGATTTTAAAACCTTTTTTTTTTTTTTTTTTTT
>NW_017729022.1:18493926-18500912 GCF_001723915.1 Gavialis gangeticus
TTTTTTAAAACTTTTTTTTTTTTTTTTTTTTTTTTTTTTTAGAAAACTCTCTTATTTTTGATAGTGCCAGGAACTAATTCCTTGGAGAGGGATGTCATATTTAACATTAAATGGACTCTGCTTGGGCAGGGAAATGTAGTCACCTAAAATCTGAGTAGGCTCAGAATAACATTATTAGAGTTCACAAAACTATTTGTTTTAGTTTGGCAGATGAAGGACCACAGCAAAAGGAAAAGACAGCTGGACTGCCTTCCTGAGGCCACCTCATAATTGGCCTTCACTTACGGATTCAACAGCTTAGGAAAAAATACATCTGCCTTTTTATACAGGGGCAATCCCATAACACATAGGTCTGAAGCACCATTTTCAAAACATGCATAAGAGAGCTTTGAGCTTGTGCCAACCTGTCCTCCTCTGCGGCTGCCTAGCCTTAGTCCTGAGAAATGGGCTCAATTTTTCTCAGTAATTTCCGTGGAAGTACTTCACCAGCAAAGACTGCCAAGCCTTCATGATCAAACTGTATTTGCATGGATATTGATTTAAAAAGAGTACACATGATCAAGCATTGTTCTTAAAAAGACAAAGGGAAAATTCTGTTAAATTTAATATTCTTTTAATTGCATCTACAATTAGTTCAGATTATAATAATCTGTTCAGAGATTGTAAACAGTAGACCCCTCACTATTCAATGTCTCCAGTGAGATGACCTGTCTGAAGAGTACTGATTAATATTCTTTTAAAGAGATCAGCTTGTCTCAATGAGACTTGTGATTGCTTTTGACATGACAGCCACTGGGAGTATTTACACTTTTTCCCATTTTAGCTATATGCTCCTAGAGGCCTTAAAATTTCATCCAGCCATGACTTGGGAAATCCAGAACATTTTGTTCTGAATCCTGGAACAATTAGATGCTTCAGTGTAAATGAAACTAAGTGAATAATTTACAATGAATAATTTACAGATGTCACCTTTTTCTTCTTTGAACTATCCAGGAACAAGTGATTTTGTGAATACTGTAAGAACTTGTCATCATTTGAAGAATCATTTATGCAAATCAATTCCATCCTATAGACTGCCGGTGTTTAAATTGGAATTCACTGTTTGGGACTTGTCATCTGAGCCTCCTCATACTGTTTCTATTTCCTGATTAAGACTTCAGCTTTATGAACCAGAGAAAGGCCTAAAACATCACTGAAACTTTGATTCTTAGAAAGATAGAATGATTCTTTTATTGAGGTTGTTACTATTGTGTTTGAACAATTCCTTCTTCCTGTTGTGTTAAACAGAATCATATAGCTAATTGTATTAGGTCATATAAGTCATGCTTAAGGCTAGATCCAAAGCCCAGTGAAATAATGAGTATCTTTCCTGGTCCACGATGAATGAAGAAGGCAGTAACAGCAGAAGTGAAAATCAAGAAGGCTTTCTATGAGGAAGACATACTCAGGCTTTATTCAGGAATACCTGTCTGTCTAAGTACTAGTTAACAATGTTAACTGAGAATTTCATGGTAACTTATGGTACATTGTTCATGTGTCCATACCCTAACCATAGGGTATGGCCCCGAGTTTAGTGCCCAGACTTTTCAAGCAATGTGCGAGTAAAGTCAGGTGCCTAACAGTGAGATCCACAAAAAATAGCCAGCTGTGCAAAGAACTGACTAAACTTGACAGAAGAAGGAACTTAGGTGCTTTATTCTGAATGGGGTTCACAACACTGAACCCTATCCTGGAAGTAGGCATTTATACCAGCCCTTTCCCACACAGCTGGGAAGATATGCTGATTATGTTGGTACCTTCCTTCTGCCTCAAGAATTACCAGTCAAAACGCTAACTGTGCATGTGGGAGACACAGGTTTAACTTCCTCTTCTGTACTGGGGGGTTATGAACTAACATAACTTACCATTTAGGATAGCATGCTAGCCACTATACTATTAGATATTCTGGGGCTATATATTTTTAATCCTTCATGTTGATTCTGTTTAATATCAAATGATCTATTTTAATATTCAGCCCAGAAACAGGAAGCGTGATTCAATAGCCTGGTTATTAGTGCACTCTTTAGAGAAACAAGAGACATAGATTTGAAGTGCAACCCTGTTAAGATCTTGTGTGACAAAGCTTCTGTGGGCACGTCCAGACGAGAGTGATCATGCAGTATGTGGCGCTGCAAACGCATTTGTTTCTTTTTTCCCACTGTTTTTTTTTGAGCTCTGGATATCCATGGGTCTCAAAAAAAACCATGAAAAAAAAAGCAAAAATGGAGCAGTGCACACTCGGGCAGCTGGCCCCAGTCTCCCCTACTGCTCCTGGGGCGACTTCCTACATGCCAAAGCGTGAGTGGCACAGGCGTTCCCTGGGGACAAGTAGCTGTGGCACAAGGTGCACCACTGCTACTTGTCCCTGGGGAACCAAACATCCATGCACATTGGGACGTGCCCTGTGATGCTTACTTGCATATCCCTATTGGAATGCATGGTTATGAAGTGGAAACCCTTTGCGCTTGTTTTTAACTGTGCTAAGATATTATAGCTAGGGTGGCTATCATAGAGGACATTCTAGTTTTCTGCTACTCTGTCCTCTGTCCTCTTTTGATATGAAACCCAATGCCTTTCGTATCAATAGAGGACAGAGGACAACCAGACTGTTCTCTATGATGGCCACCCTATTTATAACTACATTTAACAGTTTGAATATACAAAGCCAGGTGAGTCAGGTTTTTTGTGTACTGGCCTTCACTTCTAAAATTGAAATGTTTATAAGGACACTGATCCTGCAAGAAAAGATTGGCTCATTGCTACTGCACAGTAATGTTCCATCACGATTGGTGCCTGGGAATGCTACGTCACCATAGCAACAAGCTACAGCACAGTAGCTCATTGCTACAGCAACATAGCATCTCATGTAGACACGTCCTGTGGGACCAAGACAGATCTTGAACTAATGCATGGACTGTGATAAATGTTAATAGTTGGTGGTGGTAGGCTACTGACTATCATGGGTTTCCCAAGATCGTTTGTTTGTCATGTTTATCTTCCCTGTTTAATAAACCTTGTTGTACCTTAATATCATTTGCAAGTGGGGAAATTTGTTCACACTGGAACATCTAGGTAGCTTTTATTTTCTTAGGATTCTGGGTGGGGGCTCGAGACAAGAGAAAAAATTGGTTTAAAACCCCTGCATTGAACTCAGCCCTCATTAATGGGTTAAACAACTATTAAATGTTCATTGGTTAAGGGCCTGTAATCTGGGTCTTTCCTTTCCCAGGTAGTTGCCCAAACAACTATGGTACCAAGCCATTCTCTCTCTCTCTCCCTGTTTCTCTTTCTTCCCCCCTGGATAATGAATATTTAATCTTTCCATGCCAAATGGAATGGTTCTAATAGAAGGAAATGAACATATACATCCTCAGAACACCTCACAGGCAGGTGGTTAAAGAAGTTACATAGTAGATAATATTCCAACCCATTCAGCAGAGAAAAACATTCAGCATGGGCACCTCACATCTTACGTGAGTGTGCTAACCACTAAGATATTAGGAAAAAAGGGAAGCACCACATCTTTGTCCTTCTTGGCCAGCTAATAGGTCAGATTTACCAAGGCCAAGTCATGTCTGATCATCTGAATTCCTTCTGTGATAAGGTGACATCTCTGTAGATGGTGGGAGAACAGTGGATATGATATATCTTGACTTTAGCAAGGTTTTTGACACTGTCTCCCACAAAACTCTCATTAACAAGCTAAAGAAATACAGACTATATGAAAATACTGTAAGGTGGGGTAGGTAACTGTTTGCATCATCATACTCAATGAGCAGTTTTCAATGCCTTAATATTTAATTGGAAGGACATATTAACTGAGGTTCCTGGAGGTCTCTCCTGCATGTGGTATTATTCAACAACTTCATTAATAATTTGGAAAACAGGATTGAATGCACACTTAGCCAATTTGCAGAAGACACCATGTTAAGTAGAATTAAATACATGCTAGAGGGCAGAGCCAGGATTCAGAATAACCTGGACAGACTGGAGAAATGGTCCACAATCAATCTGATGAGATTCAACAAGGAAAAGTGTAAAGTCCTGCACTTGGGATGAAATAACTTCATGCACAAATACAAGCTGGGCAGGATGGAGAATTACTGGCTACACTGTAGTATTGTAGAAAAGCACCTGACAGTTACTGTGGAGAATAAACTGAATGAGTCAACAGTATGCTCTAGTTGAAAGAAAAAAAAGCCAATAAGATACTGGGTTGTAAGAATAGGAGTAGCACTTGCAAATCAAAGGAAGTAGTTCTTCCACTCTATTCAGCACTGGTGAGGCCTCACCTCAAGTACCATGTCCTTTCTGGAGCCCCACAGGTCAAGAAGAATGTAGAAAGATTGGAAAGAGTCCAGTGCAGAGCAACAAAAAATATCAGGGGCCTTGGTAGCAAGACTTATAAGGAAAGGATGATAGAGCTTGGGTTATTCAGTTTGGAGAAGAGAAGACTGAGAGAGGATTTTACAACAGTCTTCAAATTCCTTCAGTGTGATTATAGAGAAGAGGGAAATGGGCTTTTCCCTTTGGTTGCATGGGACAGGACTAGGAGCAATGGCCTCAGGCTGCAGCAGAGGAAATTTAGGTCGGAGATTTAGGAGGAACTTTTTGACTATGTGGGTGGTCAAGCATCGGAACAGGCTACCTGTAGAAGTTGTGAATCTCCATTCCTGAAAGTTTTCAGGATTATGCTGGACAGACATTTGGCTGCGTGATTTAGTCAGGGAAGATCCTGCTTTAAACAGGAAGATGGATTAAATGACCTTGTGAGGTCTCTTCTAGACCTATTTTCATATGATCCTGGTGCATGGATGCTCTCTCACATGCAGTACTTGGGTGATCCAATGGTGGTTCATCATTTCTGTGCATTCTAATAGAATAAAGGGCTTAGTCCATCTGTCTGTCTGTCCGTAATGCTTTTGGAGCACTCTGGTTACTGAAACAAGCAATCGGAGTGCTCCAAAAGCATTCTGGACAGGAAGCAGCAGTGGTGCTGCAGAGAACTGCCATGATGGTGGGGACAGATGGGGTAGAGCAGGGGGGCAAGGCCAGCACTGATGCCCTTGCCCCCCCCCACCTGGCCCTCCTTCCTGGAGGCAATGGTGATGCAGGGTGCTGGCCAAGGAGGACAGAGGGCACAGCGGGGCAAGCTCCTGTCTATTGTTTCCCCCCCCCACACTCCTGAGAGGCAGCAGAGGCACAGCATGGTGGGTGACACTTTGTCCCCGCCTGCCCCCCCTATCATTTCTGATGGGCAATTGGCTAGTATGTAAATAAAATTGCTCACAAAAGGACTGTTCTACTGCTGCATCAAGTTTTCTTTATCCAAGTTTGGTATAGAAAGGAGAACAAGAAACTGCCTTCCTATTATTAAAATAACAGCTGAAAAAGCGCACTGAAATATATGAAACAGCAGACAAAAACTGCAACAGTTCTGAGATCAAACCAATATGATGAAGCAGAGACATCATATGCATATCAGTCAATCTTATTCAGGACCAGATTTTGACATCACTGCTCATGTTGAATAATTCTTCACTTCATGTTTTGTCCCATTCTTTGTGCTAGTTCACATAGGTAGTGCAGAATATTGTCCCCACTGATTTGCTTTGTGTCCCCTGGTGAGAAATTGCATGGATTATTGAGAAAATACTGTTATCCAGGTTATATATTTTAAAGCTTTCCCTTCATGCTGGAGTTTCATGTTTTTGTCTTCATAGGATTACCATTACCTTTGTGTGAACAAGGATGAAGAGAATCTAGTTTATTTGCATGAATTTTACCATAATTTTCAGTTCTTTTATAATAGCATTTGGGAAGATACTCCTCTAGTATCCTCCAGTTTTCAGTGTACTGAAAATGACTATCATTTTCAGCATTTTTATTCTATTCTCCACAGTGGGGGCCTCCTCTTTCTTTCTTTTCCTTTTGCCCACTACATTTTTCTCTCTCATTCTCATAGATGTCCTAATTTTATTTTCAGCATATACATCCTTCCCAACTATGTCTCAGTCTGATTGCTTTATTTCCAGTACTAATTATTCTATTATTACTGTTGTTGTTGTAACAGTAGTAGCAATATCTCTGAATTCTATACATAGACTAGGACCCCATTGTAGGGGAGACCAAAAGATGTTCCTTCCCCAAAGAATGTTTTACCTGATAAAGAAAGAAAGAATGCAAGGAAAAATGAGAAAATCAGTAACTGTCATTAAGGGTGATGGTATGTTCCAAGACAGGATATCATACTGGGTAAGATTTATTTCAGCATGGTGCTGGGTTGAAGTAGGCAGAGCAACAGACATTTGTGTAGGATTATCCACAATCTGAAATTATTTCCTCATCCCCCTTGCTTTTTTCCCCACAGACTCTAACTCTAGAATGAAGTTCCTGTTAAGAATTTTGTCAATCTGTGATATATTTTGATATAAAATATAACGATAACTACAAACATAGTTTTAACTAGACTTTTTAAAATTTAAAACCCACAAAAATAAGAAAATCCACCTCACTCCAGTGATATTACTGCTGATTGCTATCAATGCCTAATAATTTTCAAAATTATCACTGAACAAAATAAAAAATTAGGGAGCAGTTTTGGGAATGTAATATTATACTCATTCCTAAAAAGAAACATGTTTTTTCTCATCCTAAATATTATTCATGTATGAGTAAGTAAGCCCTGATTATATGACATAGGGAAGTGATTGCATGAGTAATTAGTGATTAAGGAAACCAATAGGTATACATTGTTATTTCCTTGTGAACTGCTGTTACTTCCCCCAACTGGTTATTTGAATATTTCTGTGCATAATTGACTTTCATCATCAAGGATGAGCTTCAGGTTAGAGAAGGTGACACAGGTTAGAGGAGAGACACTGTGGGTCAGACTACAAGGGGGGATTTTTTTTAACCTGGTGTTTCCCAGGGTCAACACCCCCCCT
>NW_017729022.1:18505912-18510351 GCF_001723915.1 Gavialis gangeticus
CACAGGTTAGAGGAGAGACACTGTGGGTCAGACTACAAGGGGGGATTTTTTTTAACCTGGTGTTTCCCAGGGTCAACACCCCCCCTCCCCCCCGCAATGCAAGGTAGCAGTACAGGAAACACCTGAATGTGTGGTGTGTGGTTCACCAAATATTGCATGGTCGTGCTGTCTGGATGCGGCCATGGAGTTTAAATCCATAAGAGACTATAATATTATCTAGTCTGGGAGCATCAAGTTCATCAGGCCCTGTGGGCCACATGAGGGGCATGGGGCTGGTCCATAAACCAGTCTGCATGCTGAAGCCAGGGTGCAAGTCTGTTCTGGGGGCCTGTAACCCATGCAACATATGCTCTTGCCCCCTCCTGCATACTGCGTGCTATGCAGGCCTGGTCTGTGGGTCCCATCCAGATTGGCCTCAGATTGAACACACAGAACTAGACCAGTGTAGCTGCATGCAGCACTTGCCCTGAACTGACCCCATGATGTGCCAGGTCCAGCCCTGCAGGGCTGGTCTGAGTCTCATAGGCAGCACCATGGCCTGGATGGTTGGGCTCCATGGGCTGTATCTTTGATACCCCTGATCTACTCTGTGTAACCTTTCTGTGTAGCCCTGTATAACCTTCCTTTAATTACAATTCATCCTCTCACCAGCAACAACGTAGGTAAATGCTAGTCTATCTCCTGTGGCATAGTCATTACCAAATATTCAAGCACAACTTCTTGGCTTGTTTCTACAGCAGCTAGGATTCCAAGGAGGTCTTCTATTCAATTATTAGACATGGGTTAGCTTCCAATGTCAAATGAAATCAAGTGCCTTTAGTCCAGTATGTCTACAGTCTCCTGTCTACCAATCTTGATTTGAAAACATGAGTAGATTAATTACTTTCATTATATATTCATAAACTGATAAATTTATTTATAAAATAGTCATGTCTAATAATAATACCCCAAAGGAATACTTTCACTATTCAGTTTAAATCCTTTGTTGCTCAGATAGGGCATATTCATGTATTTTTAAAATAAAAATCACAATGCAGTGTTCTCAGCATAACAGTTATATTGCTTATTATATATTTTTACAGACACATATACAGTTTTCCTCTAGAGACTAGTTTCCTTTATGGTATAGCATAAACTCTGATGGAAATCATCCAAATCCTCAACAAATGGAAGGGTCTGGTCAATGAAAAATTCTTGTTGGCAGTTTTCAGTGCTCTGTAAGTGGTCAGCTTGATATCCTTGTTTCTTTGACAAGATAGAAAAGTTCACCTCTGACTTACATGTTACAGTATTTGCATCAGCATAAAACAATTGGATCTTGACATTTCAAAATTTGGTTTTGTTCTAAATAAGAATAACATTTTGAACTGTAAAAATTGTCCATGAAATAAAATTTAAAATCTCCACCCAGCTGTATCAGGAGTTCCAGCTCTGGGGCTGTCAACCTGATGAGCTGCTTCAGAAATAGGGACCTTTAGAGCTTCAGTTGTTGAGAAGTTGGGAGCCTAAGAGCTTGGGATCTGGAACATTCACACTGGTGTGGTACTAGGAACTAGACAGGTGAGCTAACAAAACACCCAGAAAGGTTACAGAAGAATTTTGTGGCCATAACAGTACTTCATTTTCTGATTTAAAATGTTTTCTCATAATTATGCCAACTAGAAAAAATCTGTTTGTATTTTGAATTTCTATGTGACTACTACTATATGCGGTATGTCAAATCACAAGCCTGTCTACCCAATCTTGATTTGAAAACATCAGTAGATTAATTACTTTCATTATATATTCATAAACTGATACATTTATTTATAAAACAGTCATATCTAATAATAATACCTGGAAGTGAGTCAGGGCGAGGGTTCATAAATTTCTACCTCTTCTCCTTCCTAACTAAAAAAACCCAAACAAAACAAACTAAGGAAAGTAATAAATAAGTTCTACTAAATATGCTGAATGTGATGTAGCCTTCTAATACCTTGGGCAGGCATAAATATACCACTCTGTTCTCCACAGTATTTTTACAAGTTATTAACTGATAGATGAAAACTGGATGTTACACCTTTGAAAGGCATCCAGGATGATAATTATGTTTTTCTAGTCCTCTTATTTTGGTGTCTGATCAAATCCACTAGGAAATTCCACCAGGTCTTGTGTGTGTGGGTATGTGTACATGATAATTAATGCACTTTGGGTAATGCGCATTAAATCTGTCACCTCCAGGACTTTTTACATATGCTCCTGGGGTGGAGGAAGGGTGCTTTCATTAGAGCAGCTCTGAGAGCTCATCAAACAAGCTTTAGTTAAAGCACCCCCACTGCCAATTTGAAGTGCAGGATCACTGATACATGAGATGTGGAGGCTCACTGCAGTGTGGTAATTACTGTGGTCCAGCAGACTTGATTAATCACGCTGTAATTACAGTGCACTGGAGCAGCCTCCTGGCGCATGTACAGGCACCCTCCATTGTGAGGTACTAGAAAAAGGCACATTAGCTAAAGAGCACTTCTTTGTGATGCTTTAATGTGCATTAAAATAGGCTAATGTCCATTGAAGTACACATACAGATGCTCCCTTTGTGTATATATAATAAGCTCCATAGGGTCTAATGCTCAACTAAAGGAATGTCAGAGATGAAGAGTGACTATACAGTCAGTGTTGTAGTTGTGATAGTCCAGAAAATGAACTAGAGGTAAGGATTTTTTGGTGATACCTTTTATTGTATCAACTATATATAGTTGAAGAAGTTAGTAGGAGAAGAGCACAAGCTGCTCTTCCTTAGTTCTCCAAGATAAGCAAACAGAGTTTGACATAAATAGAAAATAAAACAAAATAATGTGTATTACTCTATATGTGGAGGAAAACAATCTGCTTGAAAGAATGGAGGGCTGAAATTAGGAGTGAAGAGATGTTATCAATAGTGGTTATGCGATAAAAGAAATGTGGTAAAATAGGCAAGCTAAAATAGGCAAGCTAATTAGTAGAAGAGGAAGACCATTCAAGAAGAAAAAGGGTTGTTATTACCTGTGGAGTACACAGAGATTAGTAGGAGTAGCTGATAGTTTGTAATGAACCATAAAGCTATTTTCTGTTTTATCCAGATTTTTGTTTCCAGATTTCTGTTTCTAGGCATGTCTTCTGAAGGTATGTCCATTCCTGAGGAACACTAAAGTGTAACTGATGTCAGTCTTGCCTCAATTTAAGTAATAAATTAGTCTTTGTTGGTTATCACCATCTCTGTAAGGTTTTTGGATTTTTTTTCCTCTACTAAGGCAGCTGGCTGGCTGGCTGAAGACTTCCAAGACCCTTCTTGATGCAATGTTCCACACAGCCCCACCCTTGCCTGCCATGATGTGACTTAGTATAGTGAGGGCTCCACCAACCGCTATACCCTCTTCCGTTCCACTGAGTGTTGACTTATAGTCCATATAATCTGCCAGAGTCCATCAGAGTCCTTAATATGCCTCTGACTCAAATAAATCATAAAAAACTTAGTTCTGTTTAGCCTTCACTAGGGCTTTAAAAAAAATGAACCGACTCATGTTTAAACAGCCTCCTGGCTGCTGTGCAGGTAGTTACTCTTCACTATTGCTCTGTGTCTAGGAGGGTTCTTTCCCTTTTCCCAGATGGAGAAAATAAAGTTAACTCATCTTTCTCCTTCTGTTTGGGTCTTTACAGTACCTCCTTCTCTGTCCTTCTTGCTGGACTGCCGTGTTGAGACTTCAGCTTACCTGAAGGCTGCTTTGTCTCAGCTTCTTCCCTGTCAGCTCTCTCACTATAGCTGACTCCCTGAAGGGCCTTCCTTGCTGCCTCCTGGATGCTCTCAGCCATTCCCAGTCTCACTCTGTTGGAGTCAGGAACCTCTCTTTCCGGTTGTTCACCCCTTGTCTTCTCCGAGTCTCTCTTTATAGTGGAGTTTACATCCATTCCTCCTCCCCTCCAGAGGGAGAAGCAGGACCCTTTTGTGGCTATGTTTAGCTTCTGCAATGGGACGGCTGGTTGCAAGCACTCTTCAAACCCCAGTGTTTTACTCTCTCCCACCGGTGTCTCTTCTCTTCCCTTACAAGGTGTTTTGTAGATTCCCTTGGAGTACAAAGATTGTGAGGTCAGAAAAGGAGTGGTTGTTCTGTGAAAACTGTTCCCCTGTTGGTATTTGTGTGTTTGTCCTTTATATTTTTTCTATGAGTCCATGGTTGTTGCCCTGAGGAGTCAGGCCGATGCTCAGGATCTCAATATTGCGCTGTCAGACATGACGGCATGGTGTACAACTGCACATGCGCACACAAAAATCAATTAAGCACACACTCACTAGGTGCATATGCCCCTATTAGGCATACACACTTGCACTAACAGCTCAGGCACATAGACTATAGACCCCAAAAGTTAGACACAGATCGCTAATTCATATATCATGCACACAATGTCATATATATATATATATA
>NW_017729022.1:18510933-18511336 GCF_001723915.1 Gavialis gangeticus
ATCATATTGTTGCAACATGGGATGCCCAGGCAGAGGACAGAAGATGGAGGCTTGACATGTAAAATGGAAACTTGACATTACTTTGGTTCACTTACAAACACAGACCTAAACCATGCAATATCCATATGAAACAAAAAAAATCAATACAAAAATAATAATAATACAATATACAATAGTACAAATTAATACAAACCTAATAATTATACAATACACAACAGTGGATATCCAAAACCAAAAACTTGCTACCAAAATAAAAATGTTTAAAGCTTATCCTAAGTTTGAGCTCACTTATACTTATCTATAGGGAACAGAGAGGGACAGAAAAAGTCAGAAATGGGTGGTGAAGGGGAGGGAGTGTAATAAAAGAAAAGAAAAAACGAAACTGGGGGTTTTGCTACATGAT
>NW_017729022.1:18516336-18517915 GCF_001723915.1 Gavialis gangeticus
ATACAATATAGAACAGTGGATATCCAAAACCAAAAACTTGCTACCAAAATAAAAATGTTTAAAGCTTATCCTAAGTTTGAGCTCACTTATACTTATCTATAGGGAACAGAGAGGGACAGAAAAAGTCAGAAATGGTTGGGGAAGGGGAGGGAGTGTAATAAAAGAAAAGAAAAAACGAAACTGGGGGTTTTGCTACATGATGAATAGTATCTGTCTAGTTTTACCTACATAGTTTCTGTGAATGAATATGGTACAGTGAATGAGTTAGACCACATTCTGTGTTGGATACATGTAGGATCTCTGGATTCATTTTTGGGATAGGTTAGAGAGTTGCTTGAAGGCCAGGAAGTGGGGATGGGGTGATAGGGAGTGGGCATGGAGGGGAAGGAGAGGTGTTGAGAATGTTACTCTCAAGTCCTGATCTTTTTCAAATATCGGCTGTAATTATTCGATGATCTTTGTTACAGGTACCAGTGTGGGATGGCATGTGAAAATCATGTGCATACAGTCATTGGGGATTGTCTTACTCCATTGTGGTGGGTTATTCCAGAATATTTGGATGGCTCATTCCAAAATATAATCTGTTTCTCTGTTGGAGTGTCCTTGCTGGGTAAAAGTCGATTTTAGGTTGGTGAGGTAGGCATCACGAATATTCTTCTCAGAGCAGATGTGATGGAATCTTAGGTATATATTAAAAAACCCCATGATCCCCCATGCTTATGTTCACAAAACCAGCAATCACCCCAAAACATGCCAAAAAAGACGTAAACTACAGACAGATCCTCAGGCACCGCATCTACTCTGAAGAGAATGCTTATAATACCCACTAAGGGTGTGTGAAACGGGTCATATTCAATTCAGATTTGGCCCTAATTGGGGACAGTGATTTGATTAGTTGATTTGGATCACTTCTGGTCCACTTCTGGGTCTGCTGTCAAGCACACTGGGGACCCCTCCCCCACTGCATTCCTGTGGGATGCTCCATCTGCCACACCATCTCAGCATTCACGAGCTGCCTGGTGCCTTGAGGTATGTAGAAAAAACATTTAAAGCTGTATCTATGTCCAAATCATCGAATCGATTCGGAGGGTTCCGATTCAATTCAGAGAGATTAAATGGTCTCCTGATTCAATTCAGATTCAGAGATTTGGCCGCTGAATCAGGCTGAATCTCCGCCAAATTAAGTCAGTGACTGAAGCTTGGCACAGCCCTAATTCCCACCTTACCAACCTGACATCTGCCTTTATACAAGTATACTCTGGAGAGAAATAGACAATTGGGTGGCTCTTTCAATAGACAATTGAAAGAACCACTCAAGTATCCTGCAGTAACCTTCTACATTATAAAAAGAATCCTCCTCTCACCATGTATGCACACTAGGGCTGTGCAAAGCTTCGACTTAATATTCAATTCGACAAATATTCGACCCTGAAAAGTGAAAGTCGAGTTGAATAGCAGCTGGTCGAATAGCTGTCGAATCAAATATCAGAAGTCGAATATTAACAGCGCGGGTCGAATATTCGACAAGGGTCGAATATTTGACTTGCCTATACTGGATTCCTTGTGGGGGGAAAAAAAA
>NW_017729022.1:18522915-18543772 GCF_001723915.1 Gavialis gangeticus
ATATTTTTATACATCATTCATTCTTTCCACCACACCAATGCTTCTCAATATATTATCTACACACACAAACACATTTACATAACATCCAGAAATCTAATCCACAGCACACAGCACACTTAGAGGTTCCAGTTTACATATGAAGGAACACATTATGAAGTGGGGTGGAAAGGCAGGTGGTCACACGGGCCAGCCTGCACGAAGGGGAGCAAGGGGGGGGTTGCAAGCAGAAGAGGGAGAGCTGTAGTTTCTCCCCCCACCAAACTCAGACTCAGCCTCTTTCCTCCCACTACAAGGGATGAGGTTGCTACAAGCAGTAAAGAGAAAGGAGCAGCAGTGCCACCAGAGCCACTGCCTGTGCCTGAGACTCTCTCATGTCCAGACACAGCAGCCACAACCTCTCCCACCATAACTGCAACCAGCACAGCAGCGCACTCCACTCCTGTGTCACTGCCAATGCTGAGCCTTTCAGCGCCAGAAGAAGAGCTGGCGCTGGATCTGGATCTCAGTGCCCTGGCAAGGGAAGTTCTGGGGAAGAAGGGGGAATCAGTCGAGTTTGTGCTCAACATCCCTCAGGTTTTTGCCTTTCAAGCCACGACGTCTTTCCCAGAAGGCACTTCAGAAGGTGCCTCTGTATAGGTGAAGGCAAGCGGCTCAGCTGAGTCCGCTCTTTCTCTTGCTGTGCCTCTGACTGCTCAAGAGGGGGAGAGTTCAGCAGCATCCACAGATGCGCCCACATGCCAGAGGGAAAGGCCTAGCACTAGCATGGTCTGGGAACATTATGAGCTGGCAGATGATCCCGTGTTTGCTATCTGCATGCACTGCTGAGCCAAAATCAGCCGGGGCAAGGGAACAAAGTGTACGACCACCTTGGGAATGCTGAATCATCTCCGCAGGTACCACCCCTTTGCCACAGGAACGGCCCCCGCTCGCTCCACAGCCCCCATCCCCCACAGCAAAGGCAGGGCACCTTGGAACATTGGGGGCAAAAGGGACCAGTTGCAAATGCGAGCAAGGTCATCCAGACCATTGGGGAGATGCTTGCTCTGGATGGCCAGCCCTTCACCTTTGTTGAATGGCCAGGGTTCAGGCAGCTCCTGGGCACTGCTGGCTCCCTACTACCAGGTGCCCACATGCACCACCTTCAGCAGGACGGTGGTGCCCTCCCTATACAATGTATGCAGGGACCACTTGAGGGAGGAGCTGCACAAGGCAGGTTCACAGGTGACTGTACACTTCACCTTGGATATCTGGAGCAGCCAGGGTGGAGATCATGCATACCTCTCCCTCACAGGGCACTGGTGTGTCCAGTCAGGCCATCAGTGGGCTCTCCTTCATGCCAAGGTGATGGATGAGTCCCACGCAGCAGCAGCGATAAGGGGGGGCCATGACCGCATGGTGCAGGGGTGGCTAGGTGTTGGGCAGGCTGAGCTCACCCGCAGCTTCATGGTCACTGACAACGGGGCCAATATGGTCAAGGCAGTCCGTGATGCCAACTTTGCTGGTATTCACTGTGTGGCACACAATTTACATCTGATTGTGAGGGATGTCTTGGAGGGGGAAAGGGCTGCCGGTGATGGTGCCAGCAACACCAGCAGGCTCATTTCCAGCTGCAGGAAGGTGGCAGGCTATTTCCACCAGAGCATCAAGGGAGGCAAGATGCTGTGGGACAAACAAGCAGAGCTAAATGTCCCACAGCACAGAATCATCCAGGATGTGGAGACTCGGTAGAACTCCACATACCTGATGCTCGAGAGCCTGGTGGAGCAGCAGAAGGCCATCCATGAGCTGGCCTTGCTTGGGAAGATTGGAATCAGTGGCCCCCTGACCAAAGCTGAGTGGGATGCCATCTCCCATATCTTGCTGGTCCTCAAGCCCTTCCTTGAGGCCACTGAGACCCTCAGTGCTGCTGATGCCTTCCTCAGCCAGGTGGTCCCCATAGTGAATGAGCTCTGCAGCCAAATGGAGAGCTTCCTGGGGGCCAATGTTCCTGGCTGGGGTAGGCTGCTTTCACCAGATGTGCAGGCACTGGTGAGGCAGCTGAAGGAGGGCCTTAGGAAAAGGTTTGAACCCTTGGGGTCCAACACAGTGCATGTGCTGGCCGCCATCTGTGACCCAAGGGTGAAGGGCACCATTTGTGGCAGCAAGACACTGAGTCACTGGAGGGAGGTACTTATTAAGAAAGCGATGGAGGCAGAATGGCAGAGGCAGGGGGAAGTGGGACAGGGGGATCCACTGCCTGAATCCAGTCTGCCATCAACAAGCCAGTCTTCCCCTCCACCACAGGCACTGCCAATATGGGCTAAGGCCATGGCAAATATTAAGGGGTCCAGACCCACCAGACCCCAGGATCAGGCAGACAGCCCTCACACTGTGGTGTCTGCCTATCTTGCTGAGCCTGTGGACTCCCTGGACTGTGACCCTCGGCCTACTGGGCAACCCGCAGCCTGATGTGGCCGGATCTGGCCACAGTTGCCCGGGAATACCTGTCCTGTCCACCGACCAGTGTGCCAAGTGAGAAGGTGTTCAGCATGGCTGCGGATGTTGTGACACCCCACCACACCTCCTTGGATCCTGGTTTGGGGGAGCAGCTGGTGTTCCTCAAGGTGATCCTCCTGCTGCTGGGGGTCCCCAAGCGCCAGGTGCAGACGGAGCGAATGCCACTCTCCTCACTCCATCTGTGTCATGAGTTTTGTCTGTCAGCAGCCTAAGGTGCAGTTTCCTCCAAGCCCCTGCACCTATCACTGTGAAAGTTGGCAGGCTTTGTGGGCTCCTCAGGGGCTGGCAAGCCTGCGGTTTTGGGCTCCCTGTGGCTTTCCACACAGAAGTCACAGGAGGTTTTCTCTCAAGAATTTGGGGTGCAGTTTCTGTGCACCCCTGACACTATCTTGTTGAAAGTTGTCAGGCTTTGTGGGCTACTCTGATGCTACCATTCCTGCAAGTTTCATGAAGATCAGACAAGAAATGCCAAAGTTATAGCCTGCTTTGACCTTCCCCATTATAGCCTATGGAGAAGTCGAAGCAGCTCCAATATTGACTGAGCTTCCACCTCGAGTCAAAGCGGACAGCAATCAAAGTGGGACCCGGTTTAATATTTGATATGGCTGTCGAATCGAGTATTACCTGCTCAGCACAGCCCTAATGCACACCCCTGGCGGTCACCTACGAGACCACACTGAAACCAATTAGAAGAATCCTCAAACAATTGCAGCCTATAATCAATAAAGATCAAACCTTGAGAGAAAAATCCCAGACCCTTTTTCCCCAGCTTCTGGCTTTCAAACAACACCCAAACCTTGCCCAACTCATTATCAGAGGCAAACTCCCTGATTTTCAACAGACATCAAATGGGACACAACCTTGCTTAACAATAGGTGCAAAATCTGTCAGCACATCTCCACTGGTACAATGAGCACTCCCCACAATGAACACATCAGAATCTGTGGATCCTATACATCCCAGTATGTGGTGTATTTTATTTAATGCATCAAACGTGCTTATGGAAATGACATGGGTGAAATGAGACTAAAGTTCTGCACTAGAATGGATGATCATAAGAAAAAATTAAAGACAGAGAGGCCCAGTAGTGTAGGAAAATACCACAGAACAGACGCTCACGTTCTGATTCCACTATCCTCATGCTCAAGGGATATTTACAAAACACCTTTAAAGGGTGAGGCTGGGAATAAAAATTCATAAATATCCTGCACACTAAGAACCAGAAACTGAACACTGATATTCACTTTATGGCATACTGTATCTAATTCCAGAGAATCTTTCTTCATACTTACAGTCATACTTTTTTATTCATGTGATAATGATCCTCTTTCCTTTGGAAAGGCCTTGATTATCCACTAATCAAGTTATCCTTTCTTCAGTGATTTGCTTGGCTGCTACCACTGGGAATTTCTCTCTTCTCCAATTTCACAGCCCTGCAAGCTGTTTTCAATCTTTCTCTGTGTCTGCTTTTCAGTCAAAAAGCCTGTCTAAGTCTAACCTAGCCACGCAGTTGGTGCAATAAAAGGTATCACACCCAAGAATCCATCCTCCCTCCTGTTCTTTGAATCATCATGACTACAACAGCACTTCAACACTACCACCTTTACCATCTTCTTTCTTGAATAGTCATGCCCTTCCACTGGTTAGGTTGTCTATTCTACTGCACTTCTTTATCTTGTAACTGTCTCCTCACTCCTGGCTTCAGACATCCTCCATTCTTTGAAGCAGACAATTTTCTTCTATTTATGGAGTAAGACGCATGCTTTTGCTCTGTTTGCCAGTCAGCTCAAGCTGTGTCTGCTTCTTCATCTTTAGTAGTGTGTTCTATAATAGCCATTTCATGACTACCAACATTCCTATTTTTGGATTTTTCTGATGATTTTTAGTTGCACTGATCTCTAAGCCTTTACAGTGTGGCAGGCTTGCTGGTGGTAGCCTAGCTTGCCGGTTTGAGCCAGATGGCTCAGGATGATTGGTGGGGTCATTCCCCTTCCCCACCAATCAGAAGAGGGAGGAAGAGAGACTTGCCCTGCCCTAGGGGCAAAGTGAAAAAGAGGACCTGAGAGGAAACTAACCCCTCCAACTTTCCATTGGTCCATTCCCAATCTGGGGGCAGAACCCCCAGAAGGAATAAAAGCCCATGTGATGAGCACATGGGTGGCTTTGATGAGTGATGACGGAGAGGGTTGAAGAAGAGCAGGTGGAGCTGACCAGCGGGGGTGGAGCAGTTACCTTAGAAGTGCCCAGAAGACGCCTCTGCTGAGTGGGAGCAGCAAGTGGCTGCATGAGACAGGAGTTGTCAGTGTATGGGTTGGTACACAGAGCTGGAGAGGTGAAGAGACCCTGTGGTTGTATAAGGCAGTGTGGATCCCCATCCCTGTGGGAGGAAGGGGCTCTTCAGTGCACATAGTGGAGCATGGGGCTGGGGCAGCTGAAGGGACTCCAGGACTGCACAAGGCAGCTCAGGTTCCCAACTCTGTGAGCGGCAGGGGTCCCATGGTGTATGGGTCAGTGCATGGTTCCAAGCAAGAGCTGAAGGGGCTCTGCAGCTGCATGAGGCAGCATGGGTCCCCAACCCTGCGAGTAGCAGATGTCCTATGGTGCATGGATTGGTGCATGGGGCTTGGACAGAGCTGAAGAAAACCCCAACACTGCACAAGGCAGCATAAGCCCATATCCCTGCCAGTGGCAGAGGTCCTGGGGCACTGGAGCATGCATGGAAGGTCCAGAAGAGTGAGCAGGCCACGGTAGCTGCACAAGGCAGCTCCGGTCTTTCGACTGAGAACAGCAGTTGGATGAAGCCATAGCCCCAGCAAGGTGGGAGCTTTGACCAACCCTATCCACAGAGAAGAGAGAGACCGGCCAAGGCCCACCGGATGGCTAAGGAGCCATGGATGCCCATGTAGGGGGGATATAGGGTCCCCACAGGGGGACAGACCAAGGTTTCCACAGGGGAGGAGGGGCCTCTGTATCTAGGAGAGATTTCATGCCCCCCAAATCTAGCTAGTCACAGGGAATAGGGGTGGTTAGTGTTGTCGCTTAGGGGTTACCTGTTTCCCCTTTGTATTACTCCTCTATGCGTCATGATTACTGTGCACTATTGGTGATGGATGCTTAAGAGGACCTGTTAAGGTTCATGTAAATATCTAAGGTTGCCCTGGGTCCGTATATATGTGGGGTGGGCCGTATATTGTATTTTCACTGAGGATTTATTTAATTTGATACTGTATTATAAGATGTTTATGTATTTATTTTGTCTACTAACTAGTCCGCTGCTAAAATGTTGTGGAGAGCCTGGTGATTATCACTTTGGATTCAAGTGGTTGCTATGCTTATGTGGGGGTTTGTGTTGTTTTAACCTTGTTTATGTATGTTCTAACCGTTGTTTATTTACTGTTGTGTCCTATTTAGTGAACCACTATTTAACCTGGTGCCTCCCATTGTTTGTTCCCATGCCAGGCCTGCAGTGCCTGGGAATGTAGAGGCTATACCCTAATACGAAAACCACTGGAAGTCACAGTTAACTCCAATAAAATGCCTTTGTCTGTCATATCAAATTTGTTTCTGCCCGTGTTTATGAGTAATAGGATTTACTGCTTTAGTAAGATACATTTGTAAATAATTCTCGAATATTGGTATGTATTTACTAAATTTACGGGTTCTGTAAATAAAGTTCTGTAAATAGTTAAAGGCCACTGGATGACCACAGTCTCTGTTCTGCTCTGTAGGGGAGGACGGTGAACTGGCCTAGACTAAGCAGCTATGCTTTCACAGCATGCACACACATCTGCAAACATCACTTCGATTGCAGAGGGGGTACCAGCCACCTACCACCGGGTTACAACAGAAACACATTTCCATCTATTCCATTCCTCCATCTTTCCCTTTCCAAAGTGCTATAGTTAAACATGATTTACATATCCAAATGCTGACTGTTAAAAAACAAATTAATTCTCTTAAAATATTTTAAATTAAAATCTCAGACTGTCTCACATCTATTCGTAGAGAGAAGTAGTTAGTCATGTTAATCTGCAGTCAGGCAGAAGGCATGGTAGTATGGCACCTTAGATTAACTCATTCATTTAGATGAGTATGTCACCTCAAGTTCAACATGGCTAAAACAGCTTTTAATCATCTCAGAACTCTCTGCTACCTCCTTTCTTAGTTACTATGAGCAACATTACCGTTCTTCCTGTCACTCAAGTCAAGCTGTTTGACTCTGAAACAGATTTGCCATAGAGTCTGCCCCTAGGCCAGTCTACCCCTACTTGACTCCAAGGTCTATGGCTCAGGGGCAGATCCACCCTGTGTACTACTCCAGAGCTGAGGACCTAGAACTTGCAGGATCTGTTGTTACTCCAGGGCAGGCAGGTCAGGTGGCATTGCCCAAGAGTAGGGAGCTGGATAATTCACAGTATCCTCAAGTACGGGGAAATTTCAATAAATTGCCTTTCAAATCCATGGATTCCAGATCCACGGATTGCCTTTGTCAGAAAATTTTGAACTATTTCTTGTTCCAAGGCCACTGCCTATTGTACTGACAAATATTATCTAATTGTTTCTGGGTGTCCTCATCTCTCTATGTTAATCCATTTTCTCTTGTATTACTGTTGGATTATAATGTCTCCAGGGTATCTGATGAAGTGAACTCAAGTTCTAACTACCTCTTTCCAGGTAGCTCTTCAGGGTCATAACAACTTTGAAAAAATGAAATAGATTCTTCTCTGGATCGTACATTATCAGTGGCATTTGCAGCTAATTTCTATTTGCACAGCTACCTACAGCCAAAGTCCCATCAAATAATGCTATCTGTTATGCCTCTGTGATTTCAGAATGTTTGCACAAAATTGTTTTTATTTTTCTTTCCAGCCCGTGTGCTCAATTATTGAGGGATGGTTTAGTATTGGCCTAGTGAGAGTGTGTATAGATCTTTTTTTTACTATTACCCATATAATTTTTTATGTGTAATGATTTGAAATGTAGTAGTTTTACCAAAGAGTGTTGACTGTTCATTCTTTTATATTCTGTTTTAAGATTATAGTTGTAATATTATATTATAGTTGTAAGATTGATACACATCAATAAAGTTTAAAAGAAAATTGATCATGGTCTGACCTTCCTTTTGAAAAATTCAAGCCCAGGGAAACTGTATGGCTGAGTTAGAGCCCTCTTTAAACAGGGTTTCCTAATAGCAACTTTCACAGTCCTTTAAGCACAGCTTCTCTATGATGCACAACTATAAAAATTATCAATATCTGAAATCATATAAAGTGTATACAGTTATTACTGGATGACATGAATTATGTACAGAGTTATTGTGAAATACTAAATTCAGCTTCAATTTGAGAAAACTATGCTGTAAGTACATAGTTAGATAATACAAGATAAAGCAAGAGAAGTAATGTATCTCATAATAATGCTAAATAACTTTTGCCAGTACTGGTATGAGTAATTTTATATTGCAGTGGTGCCTACAGTGGCCCGACTGAAAATGGAACGTACTTGTACTAGGCACTATACAAACAGATAACAAAAGATACTCTCCCACTCAAAGAGTCAAAGAGCTTACGCTTAGAGGATGAGGCAAATACGGCAAATAAGGAAAATATATGTCTAATACAATTTTAATGCAGGCATGCATCTATAGCCTTATGGAATTCCCACTTGGGAGGGAAAAAAGCATCAACTCATCCTCTGAATATGACTTACACCAGTGGTTACCGTGGAATGGCAAAATCTACTTCTGCCATAATCATAGAATACTGTAGACAATAATATGCAGTTCTGTGTACACTACACATATCCGAAGAAGAAAGGTATATTAACCTTCAGAACACCACGCTAAGGCAGCTACTCTTTTAGGCTAACCTGGGTATCTCTGCATCATACTGTGTTGTGTCATATAGATGTAATCATACCACATGCCTCCATCATAACACAACTATCTTCTTTTCCTCATTAAGGCCTCCCACTCTAGAACTGTACTGAAAAGATGGTCACCAAAAGCCCAAAACGTCAGTTGTTCAGAGTCTGCACTGGCTCCCAATAACATTTTGAGTGTAATTTAAGGTGCTTATTATGACTTATAAGGTCCTGGGCCCTATGTATCCGAGGGAACACCTTCTCCCTTATGCCCCAACTCAGTCCCTAAGGTCAGATGAGAACAGCTTCTTGCATCATCCCTGTGCCAAGTTCACATGGTGAAAAAATGTAGGTGGTTGTTTTCAGTAGTTGCTCCTCAGTCTTGGAATTCCCTCCCCCTTGAGGCCTGCCAGAGCCCAAACCTAATTTTGCCAGGCATCTAGCAATCAAGGCTAAGTTGGAATATTGGATTTTTTAATATTTTATGTAAGTATTCTACCTGCATTTGTAAGTTATTTTGTTTCTCATTGTAAGTCACCTATAGCCTTTGTTGGAAAAAGACAGCATAAAAATCTAATAAATAGTTAAAAATATATAAAGTACATGAGAATATATTTCCACTTGTGATGTGACATATGTCATATTTATGTAATAGTGTGCAGATGCTGAGGCTTAGTCCTTTGGTAAACATGGAAGACTACTACTTCTGCTCCTTTTTTCTTTAGCCCCTTTTAAACCAGTTTTTTACCTCAGTATTAATTTCCTTTGAGATAAGAAAAGTTGTTTATGACATTCTTCCCAGGGATCACAACCTGTCAATACAGTGAAGCACAAAAGCACCTGCACTCACATCTTGTTTTGTAGCAAAACCCCCACAGGACAACAGTTTTACTTCTGAAATTGAGTGCATTCACACAGGTAGGACACTTACTATTTCTATTACTTCTTTATGAGCAAAAAGTTAGCTTTTTTTAAGCATCAGAAATGACTGTTTAGTACCACACATGAACCTTCCCTTTACATTTTTACATGCAGTTCCAGCTACCCAGTTCACGTGTGGAAAATGCAGCAATTAAGCTTAACAGACATTCTTATTCTTGAACTCAGTTTTCTCAGACTTCTGTAATCTTGGTGTGTTTGGAGAAAGAATTATTGCTAGTGTATTATTGCTAGTGAATTCCAGGTAATGTGTTATTAAATGATAAATCACATGCTTCAGTCCTATCTAATTACATTAGAGGTAAATATTTCATGGCAGTATAATGTTAGAGTTTCTGATAGGAATACTGTAAAATAGATGAAAATTTTGAGATTTACAAAAATCAAACAGACAAAAAACCCCCTTGTAGTAATAATTTGGAGAAAAAATATTCAATTGTCCACTTACCCATGGGCACAAAGAAACCAGATCATCTATGAAGCTGAGCCGAGTAGAAAATTTTCTCATGGAACTGGAGGAGGTAGATAGGAAGACTTTTGCCTACACTTCAAACATGAAAAGTAGAGCAGGGTTAAGGCTCATTTAATTTACTTAGATAAAGGAAGAAATTTATATTCCAAAGCTTCATTACTAGTAAAAAAAAAAAAAAAAATCTGTAGCTAAGTTATGAGAGCCTTAAAGAAATGAAAACATATCTTGGGGGCAATTGTAATTTTATAGTCAATGTCTTTCTGTGTAAATGTTTATTTGATAATTGATTTTGTATTTTATACAACCAGTCTAAATTGCTGAGTGAAGAAGCAATTGGAAAATTTTCATGCTAAAAATGAAAACAAACAAAAACCGAGGATTAGAGTTATGTAAATGAATAAATGCTAACATTAGCTCAGATATATTGAAGATGGGTTTAAATCTTGTAACTCCACTATCAAATATTCAAAAGATATTTACCTATATGATATATTGTTGCTGTTGTTGTTGTCTCATATTTATCAGAAAATTATTTTGAGACAGATCCGTTAAAGGACTTGGACTATTAAGTGTTATTTTACTATCATTATAGGTGCCAAAACATCCTCTGCATAGCATAGTAATGCTAAAAAGTCCATTGATGCCTAAGTTATCATGAACAACATCTCTACAGGCTAAATCCTATCTCACTTTATCTGTCTAAATTACATCTTCATAGTTATGTAACTGCAGTTTTGGGTGCTTTTTATAGTTTGGGATTATCTGTTGTTACAGAGGCAATCATCTTTCTGTTGGAAGTAAAGCAGAGGAGGAGGGCTTGCCTACCATTTAATGGAAGAGCTCAGGACATTTACCAGGCCTCATATAGCTCTCATAGCTGTAATCTTCAAGAGAAGAACTGGAGAAAGCTTTGGGCAGCACCTAGCCCATGGCTTGGTGATTATAGTATTCTAGAAGGAAACAGTTTTTGCCAGGTCAAATTTCATCCAGATGAGGGTTACTTAGAAAATTGGTCTTCTCCTTGGGTGAGTGCCCTAGACTTTAAAGCTAGACAGTGGAACAATATCTGCCCTCCCCCTTTTTTTACCTAACAAAAAATGTGGGACTTGCCCAGATTTATATTCCTACCTAGGGGCGCCTATACTTTCAGAGCCACTCTACTTTCAGTGCCCCCTGCTCCAACTTCCAGAGCATGTGTATAAATGCCCTAGGTGACTGCAGAATTAAGCACTGTTGAACATGCTTAGTAGCCTGTGTGGGCAATGTTGAATTGCAAAATGTGCCTAAGAACCAAGAACTGCTGTTACATTTCCTTATGCATTCCATCTGGACCCATACAGTGAAATGGGATTTAGCCCTAACTGCCTAAAAGAATGCTTCTAGATATACCCAGGACTGCCTAAGCAGCTATCTGGCACGTAAGATCCATTGGAATCCATAAATTTGACATCACCATACTAAATTTATCTGTGTAGCCTAATCTAGCAGGCATTTATATGTTAAATATCTTTGGAGCAGGGGCTGGAAACTTGGTCTTTTCCCTCCCAAGTGGGAATTCCATAAGGCTATAGAGTCATGCATGTATTCTCTCTCCTCCACCTCCCAAGAAGATTTAATTATGCCATGCAAAGTAGAACAGCTTCAATAGGAAGGGGCTTTGAATGGTCTTCCTCAGAACACCCAATGTCTGTTGATTGGAGTATTTGTATAGGAGATGGAAAAAATTATGGGCTTAAATCCTCCCAGATACAAGAAGAAATGAAATGTGGGTTCCCACATCCAGGGTCAGTCTTCTAAAAACTGGTCTATTAGTTGAAAGGAGAAGCAATCACAGATTGTGTTTTGTGAGACATACCTGTCTTAGGTGCTGAGCTCCAAGAGAGAGTTTAGGGCCCTAAATTATGAGTAGCTGGAGATACCTCCCTGTAGGCTAAATCTAATTCTCCAAGGAGGTTGGTGTTTTAGTCACACTTCTCTTCAGCCTTTCTCTAGCTAACTTAGATTGCTCCCAGATCAGCAGATTGGCTTTATAGATCCCATTCTTAGGCATATTATAAAGTGAACAAAGACACTTAGAAATTATGTGCAACAAGGCTGAGTTCTACCATGGCTTAGCCTTTATGTTGACTCAGCTAATTTTGCCAAATTCTATCATAGTTTACAAAATACATTTTCCATTGACATTACTGAGGTCAGATGTTTATCTCTATGCTAAATCAAGGGCTTGGACAGCTGGTGTTTCTCCTCTCTATTTTCTGTTCCATTTTTTTTTTACTGCTATGTTGTTTTCTTTAGTCAATTCACTTCTTTAAATTAAGAAAATTTAGAGGTCAGATTAAAGAGAGTAGCATATAGTCCTGACCATATATTTTCTTCCTCTTTTCCTATAACAGTAATGGTTAACACAAAAAATAGCAGTTTATATCCTTGTGGTGCTCTGACATGACCAATTTAATGTGAATTAAACTCTGGATCTCTCTAATCTATACTTCTGAAATCTTGCTCTTATAATTTGCACCAAATTGGTGATTTCCAGTTCTAAACAAAGAACTAATATTAGCATTCTTTCATCTGTACTGTGGAGACTTCATTATTTTTGCAACAATATACTGCGTTACAATAAATTCTACCAAGCACGTTCTGATCCCTTTAATTATACCAAATAATTCCATAGTGCAAAAGTCACTTCGTAGCAGTTAATGAGGTAGAGTACCATTCAGTATAAGGCTATCAAAATCTAGCCCTACTTAGTATTCTCATATATAAAAGAAAAGAAACCAAGGACAGTTTGTGATACATTATTCTCTTTGGGTGCATGTAGATTAAACTTACCCTAAATAGAAGCACTGGGTTTTTAAAAACACCGCTTCAATTTAGGGCCGATTTAACCCCCGTGTCATGTATACACCCCGCTGACTTACCTGCCTCCGGCGGCAGGGAGGGGAGGGCAAGCTGCCGGCAGACAAAGCAGTCCTTAGACTGCGGGAAGGCTGGTGCTTCCCTCCGTGGCAGCGGCGGGCCTCACACAGGCGGCACCTACTCACAGGCACCCAATTCAGGTGGCCTCAGGGTGCACCGTAGCTGTGGAGGGAAGCACCGGGCCCCCATGCAGCTCAGGCAGGCAGGCAGGCTCCAGGGGGGAGGGGTGAAATCAGGCTTGCCGCTTTTCTTGGGTGGAGCCTGCCTTTCTGGGCTGTTGCCAGGCTGCCTGCAGGGCTTCCTGCAGAGCTGCGCAGAGCCTAGTGTTTCACTCTGTGGCTGTAGGCCTAGCAAACTAAAACTCCTAGGAGCAGTTTTAGTTTGCTGCTCCCCAAGTCATTTGAGGCACATTACCACATTACGCCACCGAATTTCCTACAGCGGCTGGAATTAATGCACAGTATGCTGCCGAGGCATGCAAACACCAACACCATTAAAGCAGTACAAAAGCATTTAGTCTGCTTTAAAGTGTTGTGCACACATGCCCCTCATTTCATCTACACACGGCCCTTGTTATTTATTTAATCACAGATTCATAATACTTAGTATTACACAGTGGGTTATCCAGTCATTATTATGAATCGGCAAGATTACACTTTATGTAGGAATATACTTTATATATAGTTTTGTTTTTTTCAATAGCATTACTTTAAAATAATAATTAACTTCAACATCTGAGCAATACCTTACTTATATACTGTATTTCATTTATAAATGGGGGAAAATAAACTAAAGAAAGAATAAAGACTTGATTTGACTAACCTTTTATTTTCTGTAAATTAAGTCAGTAACACTAGTTATGAACTGAGGTCCAGTTGCAAATAAAGGTCTTAAGAAACCAAAAGTGGGACTTAGGAAATATACTTAATACTTAATATAGAACTGCAATCATGAAAACCTCTTTTCAGCTATATTCTAATTCTGGAGGTACCATAGGCATTTAATTTTTTTACATTAAGTTTTCCCAGATATCTAAAGATGAATCCAGGAAGGACAATGTGACAAAGCCTGAGAAAGGGATACAGAGAAGATCTAGAACCCCAGGTAAGCAATGCCTCTGTACTGTCAGATACCGATAAGCCTTAGGGAAGTAATGATGAAGACCTATGTAATTGAAACTCAGATTATATAACATGTGAGCTGAATGATAACTTTATTTTTTAGGGCTCATGACTAGGCTTTCGATGAAGGATTAGAGTTTTAAGTACAAAAATCCAAATAGAAGCAATTTTTATATCATTTTTAGATTTTTCACAGTGTAAAAAGTGGAGCTTCTCTAATATATGGAGAAGCTAAATTACTATTAGCTAAGAGGACACAGTTAGTTCGGAAAACTGAAGCAGCATGTGTATTGTCATGGAATAAGATGAGATTTCTGAGAGCCTGGTTTTAGCAGGAGAATGCAAGGGGGTTACTGCTTAGAGCTAAAATGGAAATTGTCTATATAACCAACAGAAGTCTGAGATTTAATAATATTTCAATCTCTCAGGCCGTTCAGTGAAATGATAAACAAGGACCTGGCAATTAGAGCACTTACCTAACAAGTAGGAGGCCCATGGCCAAATTCTTGCTCTGCTTGACTGATACCATGGACTTAAATCTACATGCTCTTCATCCCAGATTAATGTACTAACCACCTGGATATTAGCTGTTGTGAAGTGGGTCTCTCATTCTATTTTATATATATAATTATAAAAGCCGGAAAATTCTAAGACCCTGAACATTTTTTTATGGCCCAGTGACTGCTCTGTATGTTGGTCTGCTAAGCAACGCTTCTTGTGCTGAAGAGAGCATAAAACGGTTACTGATTTATTTGGATCTGGTTAATCTCTCTGTACTGTCAGATTACTGTTGAGATTTTCCAGATTTACAAGTCTCTCATGTCCACTCTGCTTTTGTGAAGCTAACCTCTTTCATTTAGCCAGGAAAGCTAATATGGTACTTTGTCTTTATACTTTTGGGAGCTACTAGAAACTGTTCATTCACATTCAGGCAAGCTCCTGTAAGCAGCCTTGAAATAAAGTTTGGCAAAAAACAGTTTTGATGAATCAGGGTTATCTCCAGTTTCCACAATCTATAAGGGCTCCATTGTCCACTTCTTGGTTTGGAATATGCAGCAAACATATGCTTTGCAAAATTAAGCTTTCTAAACAGTGGTAATGAGGCAGGAAAATTTATCACTAATCATACATTACCAAGAGCTCATCTCTTCCTCAGTTTTCTACCACTGCTTTACTATTCCTCCTTTGTTCTTTTTCCACAATAAAACATCACTTTTGTACATCACCATGGATCCTGGTTTTCCATGATTAAAAATTGCCAATTTTCTAATAAAAACCACAAAATCCATAATTAAAATTCAAGTCCCTCCCACAGCCTCCCCAGCCCTGCTGGTGCCCCTCACTCCCTGCACAACCCCCCCCCCCCCCCCACCCCCCCCCCCCCTCCGGGGGCCCCCCCCCCCCCCCCCACCCCCCCCCCCCCTCCGGGGGCCCCCCCCCCCCCCCCCACCCCCCCCCCCCCTCCGGGGGCCCCCCCCCCCCCCCCCACCCCCCCCCCCCCTCCGGGGGCCCCCCCCCCCCCCCCCACCCCCCCCCCCCCTCCGGGGGCCCCCCCCCCCCCCCCCACCCCCCCCCCCCCTCCGGGGGCCCCCCCCCCCCCCCCCACCCCCCCCCCCCCTCCGGGGGCCCCCCCCCCCCCCCCCACCCCCCCCCCCCCTCCGGGGGCCCCCCCCCCCCCCCCCACCCCCCCCCCCCCTCCGGGGGCCCCCCCCCCCCCCCCCACACACACACACACACACACACACACTCTAACAGATAAGTGTATGGGGGGGAAGGGAATTGGCTGGGAGAAGCAGATCAAAAACGGAGGGGGGAGGAGTTTGTGTCTGTGCCCACTCCCAGAAGCAGGGCTGGGGGGAGGGCCAAGGGCAGTGGTGCCCCTCTACGGGTCACATACAAGCTTTCCTGCCAGGAGGGGCCTCATGTGTGGTGGCACCACTGCTACTACCACACCCACCACACCCCACACCACTTGCCCACAAGCTTGCCCGCGGAGCTGTGCAGCAAGCTTCAGGAAGGCAACATGGGATGTGGCAGTGGTGGTGTCAGTAAGGTGATGGTGACTCCATGGGCAAGCAACACAGCCAGCCTGTTGGGGAGTGGGCCTGACATGTGGCGGCCGCCACCGCACCGCCACTGATGCACCCTGCCCTGCCCTGCCTTCCCATGGCCGGTTGCATGGCTCTGTGGGCACAGATTTGCGGCTGCATGGCTCTGTGAGCAAGCAGTGCAGGGTGCAACAGCAGTAGTGGTGGTGTGATGGTGGCTACTGTGTGCAAGCCCCCTCCCCCTGACTGGGTGGCTTGGGTGTGGCCCGCGGAGCTGTGCAGTTGGCCATGGGAAGGCAGCACAGCAGTGGTGGTGGTGTGGTAGTAGCAGGAGCTTCCATATGTGAGGCCCTATCCCCCCAGCTGGCTGCACCATTTGCCTATGGAGCCACTGCCACCTTCACTGCTGCCACCATTGCCATGCCCCGCACTGCCTTCCCATGGCTGGTTGCATGGCTCCATGGGCATAGCTCCACGGCTGAATGGCTCCACAGCCAAGTGATGTGGGGTGTGTCAGCAGCAGGCATGGAGGTGACAGTGGTGGTGGTGTTCCGGTTTCATGTGCCGCCAGCTGGTTGCCACTCTAGGGCTTCCCCCCCCCCTCCCTGCTCCCCTCCAGTTTGCCTGGCCAGCTGCACAAGGAATGGTAGCAACTTGATCAGCCTGACTGGGCTCAGCACGTCCATGTGCGGATCGCCCCCTTAAGGGCATGGAGGCACTGAGCCCGGTCAGACTTATAGCTCATGTTCCACGTGCAGCTGGCTGGGCACTCCAGTGGGGAATGGGGAGGTGTTGGGGAAAGACAAAAGTCCCCCTCCGGCAGCACATAGAATGCAACCAGCTTGATCAGCCCCACCTGGCTTGGCTTCTCTATGCCCTTAAGGGAAGTGGCACATGGAGGCACCAAGCCCGGTCAGGCCAATCAAGCCGCTCACATTCCATATGCAGCTGGCTGGGCACTCTGTGTCTTTCCCCCAACACCTCTCTGATACCCCAACCCCCCAATCCCCTCCAAGCCTCACTTACCTTACAGGCTTCAGAAGGAAAGTGAGCCTGACCCAACCCTTAGGACCAACTAAAAGCTTCAGGCCCCACCCTTCCCCCTCTCACTCCCTCTGCCCCTCTGGACAGGGTTGGGGCTTTCCTGCCCTTTTTGCAATCAGCTCTTGCAGGCTGGAACTCTGCCAGCCTGCAGAACTCTTTGCCAAAGGTGGAAATCCATGGGTTTCCTTGCTAAAAGCGAAAATCCACATTTTCTATGATAAAAATGGGAAATCTGTGGTTTTCTGTGGTCTTCTGTCTTTGTGAATTTGATATTCTTTCTGCTTATTCTTAGAATTTTTTACCATTGTCATGTGCTACGTTTATATTTTCAAGGGGTTTTTCTCTGTGCAACCATGAAATCTAGAATCATATTTTCTATATCACAGAAGTTGAGATTCCTATACAACCACTTGACTCCAGCTGTTGGGGATTTAAAAAAAACAGCTAATTTTGAAAGGGTTGTCAAGTCTGCATAAACCAAGGAACCATGTTTTTATGTAACACAGTCACCCTCCTCTGCTCCCCCCCATTTCCCTAACTCCAAATATATCAGTGAAGTCAAGTACACTGTCAATAAGTCAAGTATTCACAGAAGTAGATGAAAATGTAGTTGTTGGGAATGCAATAACATTTCTATTAGAGTTCACAACAGCTAGCAATGACTGGAGCCTTGATGGCATTTCTGTAGTAATGCCAAAAACTGAATAAGCAAGGAGAAATTGTCCTTCTCAGCCCTAGCACAAGTCATTCAGGTCATGGTTACATATTTGCAGAGATTCCATATGCATAACCTCTGTACTTGTTGCACCTGCTAGGAGGATTGGTTCCATTTCCTGATGTGTCAATTCAACAATTTTTAGAAGCAGTAAATTCAATTTAAAATAACATTGGGTTGTATCTGACTTGGACTTTTTCTTCTGAAAAGCTTTTCAAAACAGGGGATTAAATTTAGGCTCCTAGATCTTCAGTACCTAAACAAATTGATTAACTACAACACCTTCCATTTGCTTGTAGAGGAGTTGTATAAAGTTTAGCATTGTTACAAATTAGGCACTTATGTGCCTAGTTATAAAATATAACTGTAGCTTACTTTGGCTTAACTGAGGATAGTTTTAGAATAACATTCCATTATTTAAACTTCCCTAAATACTTTCTAGCTTGCAACTCTTGTTAGTCAATCACAACAGCACAGCTATATTATTTTCAATGCCCCTCATTGGTCAGATTATTTATGTGAATTTTCACTTAAGGATGTTAATATCCAAATTATTTTAATCAGTTGCTGGTTATATGGAAACAAAACTATGCCCTTACTATGTTAATTACCAGTTACAGAAACACTGCCTTTCAGGTACTGCTTCCTGGAAATTCATAATAACAAATGACGTGTTATAGCAGTAGCAGTAAATTCAGTTTCTATAGATTAGTTCTCAGTTTTACAAGTCATACACAGTGTACTCAACTCTATAAAGGATGGGAATTATCAATTAATTATTATAATAATTATTATTTTATTTTCTCTGTATTTTTTTCTTCACAAGAAGATGATCAGAATAAAGGCAATGACTACATCTGCAACATTGGCCTCACATCTTGTTTGCTTCAGAATTTGAAAGGTTGAGTACTAGATCTGGTAGATCTTTTTTCTTGGAAGAAAAAACAAAAGAAAGAAAATATTATGTGCTGGTCTATATTTGAAACACCCTTAAAACAAGTCCTGAATATATTACTATTTTCTGTTGAAATATACAACATTCGCAATATGTTAGGAAGACTTATTGACCATTCATAGACCTTTATTACTGCTCTCAATTGGGCTTGATGGTGCTCTGAACTCCTAATACTCAAAAGGGAAATTTCTGCTCCTTTCCAGCCATTGAATGTAGATCAAAGGGCTGGAGCAGCATTATCACCCAGAACAGTGAAGCAAGAATTCTTTAACACAAAGAATTTAGGAAGACAGCTTGCAGCTATCTTTGTGAGACCTCACAAAATGTAGAGGTAAATGGTAAGTGAGGATGTTGGTGAGGGAGTAAAGAGATTGTACAGTGTTTCTACTTATAGGCAATGGGTTACTATTCTGGATTATGTGCCTAGGGCTTTTTTAAAATTACTTACACCACTCTAGGCCCTGTACTCTCCCAAAATCAGGACAATTCATAGGGAATATAAGGTAATTTTATCATGTTATCCATGCATTGCAAATTCTCCTCTCCCACAGGTCTAGCATATAATTTTAGCCCAGTTTTCTAAATTTAGGCAAGCAAAAATTAGGCCTAATTTGCAAATCTGGAGCATTATATCTAGGAATGTACATTGTGTCTATACACATAATGTATATGTTGTTGGATCATCAGTGTCATCACTGCTGTTGTCCTCATTTGGATGTTACTGATGTGTTGTCAGTCTTGAAGTCTCAGGAACTGTGGTGTTGACAAAGTTGCAGCCAGGACATTCTAATACCAATTGTATCTTGAAGAACAACCACAGGCTTGGTTCGGTGGCAAAGGTTCAACCAGGTTTGCTCAACAAACCTATTCTGGCCAATGCTTTAGCCTATATGAGCAATATATATTAATCAATGTTCCAGCAAAGCCTATATTCCCCTGCTTTTTGTCTTTTTTATAGTGGAGGTTGTCTACCCTGGCATGGGATGGGGTCCCCAGGGATGGCCATGATGCCCCTAGGGCTCTGTGACTGTGCCAGTCTTGCCCACTGGGCACCCTTTTCCTCACCTGCCACATCTTGTTGGTAATTATAATAAATAAGGAGGCGACCCTTGAGTTTGTGTTTGGACAGGGTCCTGATGGACCCCACTGAACCCTGTGGGTTCTTGGACCCCTTTTGGGTTCTGCTCAAAATGGTTGCCTCATGGGACACTTTCAGCCTTATGGGCTAGATGTGTGGCTCCAAAACCACGCCTCAAGCCTTGCAAATGGTATATAAATGTTGCCTCTCTGGGCCCTTGCTATGGCTCGGCCTTGTGCCATCACTGGGCTTTCCACAGCCCTGTCTCTGCACTCATGCCGGCACTGGGCTCCCTGCAGCCTCTTTATCACTGTGTCCCCAGGTGCTGGGGTCTGCTTGCCCCCTTTGTCACCATGCCCCCCTGGCACTGAAGTCCCCACACTAGTGAGCCCCTAATGAGGCCTCCTCCTCCTCTTCTAAAGCCTAAGGCCAGTCCACTGGTTTATAAATAGCAACCAAAATACAAGCAGTTCAAGGTGTGCTCTGTCCCTTTAAAAGAGTCAAACTTCCCCCCAGCACTAAATGCCTTGTAGGCCAGGGTGCCTGGTGAGCTGCTGGAGCCCCACTAGCCCTATACACAGCATATCAGGCAGCCATAGCATCTCTGCACAATTCTTCCCTGGAGGCTCCTTCCCCTGGCTGCTGCCAGAGAACTAACTCCTCACGGTCTCAGCCCTGGGGTTTATATGTGCCTAGGGCCCTGCCTTCTTCTGGTCAGCTGACCAGGTGCAGGTGCAGGCCAATTCCCTTGTTAGCCTGCTGCCATAGCAACCTGCACCTGTGGGGTGGAGTTTCTGTCTGGCTCTTAGGACCGTCTCCCTAGGCAGTTTCTGCTCTTAAAGGAGCAGGCATCTTAGTGCCCTGTGACATACCCATTATCCTGGAAAAGCATGATGTACAGACAATAGGTAACCCAATGGGCTAGATACTCTTTTGAGGTTACCTTGTTTTTCCTATCTATACATTCATGCCCCATCTGCCTACACTGGCCTGCACATTCCTTTGTATGACCTGTAAATATTTTCCACCCAATTTTTTGTTTCATAGGTTGGGCCTGGGAATGTTAGGTCCAGGACTTAATTCAAAAGGGCTGGCCTGCTTGGACCACTTCATTTATGCATGCTGATAAGCCATATGTGATGATGATGATAGTTTCATAGTAGCTACGGTCAGGAGGGACCTGAACAGATCATCTAGCCTGACCCCCT
>NW_017729022.1:18544435-18544727 GCF_001723915.1 Gavialis gangeticus
CCTATTTGCTGTTGATCTCCCCTGATGAGTTTGTAGGCACCCCCCTCATTGCTGAGGCTGAACAGGTTCAGGTCCCTCATTCTCTCCTCGTAGGACCTGTCCTGCTGCCCTCTCCCCAAGTGGGCAGCCCTCCTCTGAACCCTCTCCAGGATGGCCACATCCATTTTGAAGTGCAGCGCCCAGTACTGGATGCAGTACTCCAACTGCGGCCTGACCAAAGTCACACAGAGGAGGAGTATCACCTCTCTGGACTGGCTTGAGATGCACCTTTGGATGCATGACAAGGTATGGC
>NW_017729022.1:18549727-18556145 GCF_001723915.1 Gavialis gangeticus
CTCTTGTTCATTTTGGAGTCAATAATGACTCCAAGATCCCGTTTTGCCTCTGTGCTTTCAAGAGGGGAACTCCCCAGCCTGTATGTATGCTGTGGATTCCTTCTCCCAAGGTACAGCACCCTGCATTTGTCTATGTTGAACCCCATCTTATTCTCATCTGCCCACTTTTTTAGTCTGTCTAAATCTATTTGCAGCTTCTCTCTCCCTTCAAGTGTGTCCACCTCGCCCCACATCTTAGTGTTATCAGCAAACTTGAACAGCATGCTTTCCACCCCCTCGTCCAAGTCACCGATGAAGATGTTAAACAGTGCGGGCCCAAGGACCAAGCCCTGGGGTACCCCACTGCTCACATCTTGCCAGTTTGAGTACTACCCGTTTACTTTCTAGGTGTGCCTCATCAGCCAATTTCTTACCCATCCAACTGTGCAGGCATCAATGCCACACTTGCTTAATTTATTGATGAGGATGGGGTGAGAGATAGTGTCAAAGGCCTTCTTAAAGTCTAGAAAGACTATGTACACGGCAACACCATCATCCAAGGATTTAGTTACTTGGTCATAAAAGGCAATTAGGTTGGTCAGGCAGAACCTGCCTTTGATGAACCCATGCTGATTGCCCCTGAGTATGATCTCCCCTGCAGACCCCCCACAGATATGCTCCTTGATGATTCTCTCCAAGATCTTCATCATTTCATCCATGATGGTGATGATGATGAAGCAAGTGTTGCCGCAGTCCTATGTTAGAGGTATAAGGGCCAGAAAGCCAGTGACAGATAGAATGGTCAATGTCAATTAGACCTTGGGCACCTGAAGGAGGGCCATGAGGGCATTCATAGATGATGTGGTCAGCTGTCTGGGCTTGAGCACCACAGCGGCAACCAGCATCACTGAAAAGGCCCCACAAATGCATCATTATATGCGATAGTAATAGATGATAACATAATGGTGCTGGTAAATGATACTGCTACAAACTAAAAGCACATGAGTATTAGGACTGTGCGAAGCTGTGGTCCCTGCTTTGATTTAGCAGAGATTTGGCCTGATTCAGTGGCCAAATTTCTGAATCCAAGTCAAATCAGGAGACTTTTTAATCTCTACAAATTGAATCATTACCCTTCGAATCAATTCAGAGAGATTCGGAAAGATTCAGAGATTCGGATATAGACACATCTTTAAATGTTTTTTCTACATACCTCAGAGTAGCAGGCAGCTCATGAATGCTGTGATGCTGGGGTGGATGGAGGGCTTCTCAGTGTGCTTGGCAGCAGATCCAGAAGTGGACCAGAACTACTTCCATCAATGAATCAAAACGCTGTCCCTGATTCAGGCTGAATCTGAATCCGAATTGAATACAGCCCATTTCTCACACCCCTAATGAGAATATATTATATGCATGGAGCTCCAAAGTTAGTAACCAAAGAAATCCAAAGTTCTTTGAGGTATTGTTGTCTCAGTTGTGTGTTCACATATATCAGGTGGCATTCCAGTTACTGCAAATTTTTGCATCAGGTTTCCCTGGTTATAGTCTTTCCAGGTGAACTCCATATTCAGGCGTCTCTGGTATCAGAGCAGATTCATATTTAACTCTTCACCAGAACAGGTTAGAATACTGAGTGTAGTCCCATCTTGAATTTTTCACAATGATTATACATATTCACTAAAGTCTCATGATTCTGGTTCACCAGCCCACTGGGAATAGATGACATCTATTACTGCAGCTCTGTTAGCCTTACTGGTTTTTGCATGTTTTGTGCCCTCAGAGGAGAGAGAAAACATCATTCATACATAACTCAATCAAGTAGAACTCATGAAAAATGCCTGGTTATGTTATGCTATGTCATAAAGCATCTTCCTTTCTTTCTTTTTCCTTTTGTATGGTATCAGATATCACCCTCCAAATCAACAAACCACTTTCTGGTATTATTGTTCAATGTGAAGAGTCCACTTACCTCATCTGGGCATTTGTAAAGATGGCAGCTTTCGATTAAGTACTGGGCTGTTTGGACACTTCATTCACACTGAGGGCTGTCCAAGATGTTCATCTCTGTGAAGTGTTGTTTTGAAGGGGCTATGTCTAATCTGTTCAGCTTGACCAATGTTTCTCTGGCAATGTCATGTCATGTCCAGTGTGGGATTTGTTTGATGTAAAATGCTGTAGGCACAAAGTAATAGAGTAACAACAATGGTTAGCAAATAAGCATTAATATTCAACAAGATAGGTGATGGTATCATTGGTTACTATTGGTTTATTTAGCTATCCCTTTCCAATCTGGTTTCACAATTTATCATGCTGGTGTTGGTGATGCAGATATCAGGATGTCCCAGTTAAGACAACTACAGTTACTTCTTAGATTACCATTAGTATCACACTTAATGTTCTGCCAACTGGACGTAAGGCGACATCTTTTCGGATGGCCCGCCAAGGTGTCTTTACTTTGTTTATACCTTTCCTGTGTCCTGGTTTTGTTGTTGTATGAGGTCAGCTGTGGGAATTAAAGATTCTGTTATACATTTTATTAGGCCTTGTATGTCTGGTATAATTTTGTAATGGGGGAAATAAGTCAATTATCAAATTCCTTATATTTTCAGAAGAAATAATAAACTCAGTTGGGGTGCTTGCATTACTAGTTAGCAAGCAAGTGAGAGTCCCAATTTGGATTGTACTTGTTATGTTCAGTTCCCAGTTTCCCAGACAGTTTTCTTCCTGTATAAAATCATAATACCCTAAACAATACACTGTATTTTTACTTGTACTAACACACATACTTACATACATACATGCACACATGTTGTCTTCCTGAATCGTCTCCCTGAAAACTCTTCATCTTACTGAGAGCCATGTTCTTCTTCCTGAAGTCTTTCAAACTATTTTTTGTTAAGCATGCAGATAATGTGTTGGTATGCAATGGATGGTCACTAAATGGTAGGCATTTATTGTGTGTAATAATTAAATTCACCACTGCAGCTGCAGTATTTTTCCTTCTAAAGGCAAGAATACTTCAGTGTGGCAGAGTGTTTTACTGGTGCCAATTGTACTTGAGAATATATAAGTGTAGGGATCTACATGAGAGGCTGGGGGATGAAGTGTTAGAATCTGAGCCTAACAACAAGATTCTATTACATCTGTTATTATGTACCTAAGTGTAATCTTGTTTCACCCTGCTCAAGCCCCTGACGCTCGTTAATGAGGCTGCTTCTGTAATGTACCTTCATTTTAGCCATAAGATATAATCCCAAAGAACAATAAGGAGAACTCCCTTCCCCACCCACACATGCACACAGCTTTTTGTGTTTACTGTTTTACAGAAACAGGGTGTAACAGAATCACACTTAGGTGCTTAAGAGGAGATGATCTGAAAGTTAGCATCTACAGTTCCAGCACTCTTCAAATTAAGGCCCTAAACTTTTATGATACCTGTGCAGTGAATTGTAAAGACGGACTAAAACCAATGCTTTTCTAACTCTAGATCAACTGCATACATTTTATATTTTGATTTGGAAAGGTTTTGTGTTCTCAGACGTTCATATGCCTTCAGATCACTCCTCAATAACACAGTCACCTTTGGCTGATTGATTCAAAGAATTTTGAGTCACATATTAATTACATATTTAAGCAATGAAATGTTTTTCTGAGGGTAATGATTTTTCATTTTACATTGTGTTAAATCTATAGCTCTAAGAACTAATAGAAATTTAGTGAGGCTTTATAAAATGCTCTCATGGTTTGCAAATACAGTTCTGTATCTAAAGCTAAGAGAATATATGAACAGGTCTCCCTAGAATTGCATCTGTAAGTTATTATTCTTTAAAGTAAGCCTGCTAGTGAAACAGTTACAGTAAAAGCTGTGTTATCTGGCATCCATGGGGAATGAGGATATTTAATTTAATATGCCGGTTAATTTAATATGCTGGTTACCAGAGAGGTGTCTTTGCCTGTTCGGGCCGTCGCCCCTCCCACCATGTCCAGTGCACCAGGGCTTTCACTCCCTGGTGTCAGTGTGCTGGGGGACAGGGACTGGGGCCCCACACAGGCTGCTTTGCCTTGGACCATGGTCCAAAGTTGATGAAGTGGGACTCGGTGAAACTGTAAGTGCCATGGTGGGACTTCTGGTTTCACTTTTGCCTCATCGATTGGCATGCGGGTTAATAGAGCATGCTGGTTCATAAAGTGCTGGATAACACAGCTTTCACTGTATGATGTTGTTGTATACACCATATAAACTAAGTGAGAAAATGACACTGATACTTTTATTTTTTTAAGTAAAGGAATTGAAAGATTCCATTCCTCTTGTTATCCTGTCCACTAATCCTTTATAGTAGAGTGGTCTGTCCCTCTGAAGATCTCAAGAAAGAGAAAACAGAATAGCAATTAGAGCTTTTAGGTTCTCAGTAACTGACTCTTTAAGGAGAGAGAAGAGGAGAAAAAGTGGGAGTTTTTCAAAACCTGATTTTTCAGGTGTTTGTTCAGTCATCACTTGTGCAAACTTTCCCACAGTGAAAATGGCATTTATTCACTTCAGTTTCTTCACGATTATGCCCATGCATTGATTAGTCCTTTCATTTTGTAGGATGCATTTCATTCAATTGAAAACAGTAAACTCTACACAAACCTCAGCTAACCAGGCTTTGTGAAGGAAAAGTTCTCAAAATTGTAGGATCTTGAATCCAAGGTAACAAACATAGGGGAAAAATGCAGAATCATTATGAGGCACCTCTTTTGCTGCTTTTCATCTTAACTGTGAGACTTATCACCAAAACCTAACTCCACACTGGCCTAGGTAGAGTTAGTAGTGGGAATATCTCAACTATGTGCAGGGATTATACAATGTTATCCATCCCAGTAGTTCTGCCATGTTGGAGAAAGTGTTTGGGATATGGAAAACAAGAAACAGCTGGTTTAGTTGAGTAATAAGTTCTATATAAGAAGATTAAGTCGACTATAACAGGCAAAGTTTTGCATCTGTACCTCTTAACTGCATACTAAAGAAAATATACATGTATCATAAAGATTTTGAGGTAATAACTTGCATATGAACTGTGTGTATTAACTCCTACAACACTCTCCAAAACATCTGACTTAATCTTCGTATATGATATTTATCACTCAGATAAACCAACTGCTGCTTAGCTTATATCTTCTTCAGTTAACTCATAGAATTATGATTTAATACTTCTGTGTCTGAACTTTTCTTTATTACTCTTATATCTATAAAAAAATCATATTTTTTGTTCCATATTCTAACAAACCATCAGCAACAACAGTCTGTTTTCCCCTTGCAGTCTTATTTGTTTTTGTTTTGGACAGGTTTTTCATACTTGATGTTGACAACTTTTATTTTTTTCTGTGCCAATTTCCTTTGGAATCTATGTGAACTATTTTTAAAAATGCAATTTAGATTTGCCTGTTCAAATAAGCACAGCAAATATGCTAATGAGTTTTGAGGACAGATTTTGCATAAACACTCATACTGTATACACTTTTTATTTGTAGTTTTATTCCCAATCATAGAATCATTCAATCACAGCTGATAGGACTGGCAAAGACCTCTTCGGTCATCCATTTCAGTCCTTCTGTGCACAGCTGGATTTTTTTTTTTGCTGGTAATCTCCTGAGGGTTTGGGGTTTTTTTTTTAATTTAATCTACTCTTAAGCAACTCTTTTAATAGTACCTCAACATTCTCCGCAGGCATCATTTCATTGTCTAATTCTATTTACTGTTACATAAAAACCCCTCTTAATGTCAAACTTAATTTTTTTCCTTTCTTTCGTTTCAAGCCCAATTACACCATCTCAACCACTGCATATAATTTGTAATTTGTCCCCTTTCTCTGGAGAATTATTTCTAAAATATTTGTAGTGCTCCACTTGATCTGAGCCTTCAAGAGGCATTTCCCCATACATCAAGAAACATGCATTTAATCACTTCTCTATAGGCTACATATTTTATATTGCTTAAAACTATATAGAGATAACTGGGTTGGATAAAAAATTTGAACCACACTTGTAATCAGTCCCATGCCCTGTTTGTTATATTGCCCTATAATAAACTGTCCAAAATTCACAAACATTTTGTAAATGAGAACTGCTTCTACTTGCATACTGACCCTTGCATATATTCTGATGTTCCTGAGTGGCTCTTAGGAAAGACTGATATTTTAAAAGATGTGGGGAGCTGATTCAATTTGGTCCGACTCAGGAGGACAAAGATGTGGGGAGAAGTGGGCACACTGGAGGGAAGGGACAGAATCCAACTAGATCTAGACAGGTTACAGAAGTGGGCAGATGAGAATAGAATGGAATTCAATGCAGAAAAGTGCAAGGTGCTGCATCTGGTCCTAAGTAGGGACCAGAACAGCAACCTCTCAGCTGGGCCTCCTTCGGGCCCCGGAGGAGGCACACCTGAGCCAAGGGTTAGTGA
>NW_017729022.1:18561145-18562039 GCF_001723915.1 Gavialis gangeticus
CTGGTCAGGGGGGATCAGAAGGCATTGGGGGAGTCACTGTTCCCCCGAGCAGAGCCAGGAGTGACCAGGAACAACGCTCACAAGCTAGCAGAGGGTAGGTTTAGGTTAGACATCAGAAGGCGCTATTTCATGGTCAGGGCGGCTAGGGTCTGGAACCAACTTCCAAGGGAGGTGGTGCAGGCTCCTACCCTGGGGGTTTTTAAGAAGAGGTTAGATGAACACCTTGCTGGGGTCGTTTGACCCCAGTACTCTTTCCTGCCATGGCAGGTGGTCGGACTAGATGATCTTCTCAGGTGCCTTCCGACCCTAGAAACTATGAAACTATGAAACTAGGGAGAAGGAGCCAGCAACATACCTTTAGGCTGGGGAACACCCTTCTCAACAACACAGTGGCTGAAAAGGATCTTGGAGTCATTGCTGACTCCAGGATGGACATGAGCCGCCAATGAGAGGAAGCAGTTAGTAAGGCTAACCGCACCTTGTTGTGCATCTACAGATGCATCACAAGCAGGTCCAGGGAGATAATCCATCCCCTCTATGCAGTGCTGGTCAGGCCACAGTTGGAGTACTGCGTCCGGTTCTGGGCATCACACTTCAAAAGGGATGTGGCTAACCTTGAGAGGGTCCAGTGGAAGGCCACTCACATGGTCGGGGGAGGCAGCAGGCCAGGACCTACAAAGATAGACTAAAGGTCCTAAATCTATTCAGCCTCCACAAGAGAAGACTGAGACAGGATTTGGTGACCATCTATTAACTCACCAGGGGGGACCAGCAGAAAATAGGTGAAGCTCTGTGCCCCCAGGCACCACCTGGGATAACAAGAAATAAAGGCCACAAATTGATTGAGAGCAGGTTCAGGCTTGATATCAGGAGGCATTACTTTATGGTTAGGGC
>NW_017729022.1:18567039-18571408 GCF_001723915.1 Gavialis gangeticus
AAGAGTAGGTTCAGGCTTGATATCAGGAGGCATTACTTTATGGTTAGGGCTGCCAGGCTCTAGAATGGGCTCCCTAGGAAGGTGGTGCTCTCCTCTACCTTGGGGGTCTTCAAGAGGAGGTTGGATAGAGATCTGGCTGGGGTATTATGATACCAGCACTCATTCCTGCCCAGGGCAGGGGGTCGGATTTGATGATCTGTTCAGGTCCCTTCCTACCCTAGAAACTATGAAAAGGGTCTTTGAAAGGACCCAAAATTTTCCTTTCCATTCAAAGGAACAAATAAAAACGTAGTAGTAGTGAAGAGGGAAACACTCATCCCAGTACTAGGGCTGGACGGTAGGGCTATGCAAAGCTTTGATAGCTGATTAACTTTGGAGGAGATTCGGCCCAATTCTGAATCGAATTGGGAGACCCATTAAAGGTCTGAATTGAATTGGAAGCTTCCAGATCAATTTGGAAGGCTTGCAGCAAACAAACTGAGAAGAGGGAGGGGGATGGAGTGATCTTCCATATATAGAAAAGGCTGGGGGGGGGGAAAACTACTCTGATATTGACATCTGTAGCTGGCCAGTGATTGTGATCTTTCTCTGAGTTTTCTTCCAATCACAGTGCTCTGGCGGAGGGACATATAACCAACATATCAAGCTGTGTCTGAAGTGATTTGTGCCTTTTGTGAGCTGCTCTCTTGGAGCAGCAGTGTCTGAAAGGCTCTGACTTGCTAACTAGTCTCTTGCTAGCTAGTCTCTCTTCTTGTAATTTGTATCCAATCCTTTCCTACTTACCCTTGCCTATGATCCCTATTGTTATCCCTATCCATTCCTTTCAACTTATTCTTCCCCCAAAATCCTCTTATTTGTTCTTGTTAGTCTGTTTTGATTCTTTTCCCCCACAAAAAGAAATCCATGTTTTCCCTGACAGTGTATCATAACTGTGCAGGAAAACACAACATATATTATACCCACACACATTTTGCAGGTTGTGGAGACTGGGTGGAACTCCACATACCTGATGCTTGAAAGGCTGGTTGAGCAACAGAAGGCCATCCATGAGATGGCTTTGGTCGAGGAGATTGGGATCAGCAGCCCTCTTAACAAAACAGTGTGGGATACCATCTTCTAGATCTTGGTGGTCCTCAAGCTGTTCCTCAGTGCTGGTGATGTCCTCCTTAGCCAGGTGATCCCTGTAGTGAAGGAGCTTGAGAATGAAATGGAGAAGTTCCAGGGGATCGGTGTTCCTGGCTGGGGCAAGCCGCTTTCGCCAGAGGTGCAGGCACTGGTGAAGCAGCTGAAGGAGGGCATCAAAAAATGGCTGGATCCATTGCAGTCTAGTATGGTCCACATGCTGGCAGGCATATATTACCCCAGGGGTAAAGGGGAGCATCTGAGGGCAGCAAAACCTTCAATCAATGGATGGAGGTGCTGTTGAACAGAGTCAAGGAGGCAGAAGTGCAGAGGCAGGAGAATGTGGAAGAGGGGATCCACTTTCCTGTGTCACTACTCCAACCACAAGCCAATCTCTAGGGCTGTGCGAAACAGCACTGTTCCACTTTGACTTGAGTTTTGAGGTTTCGATGGAACAGCGTTTCATTTCAAATTTCATTTTGATTTGAAACCGCTGTTCCATTTCACTTCGTTGAAACAGTGACAGTGTTTCAATGCTGTTTCAACATTTCACCCATTCACTACAATGGGGAAGCTTGAAACAGCCTCTCTCATCCAGGAGGCAGATGGGGGTCCACAACCCTGGGAGGGCTGCGGGAGCTGTGCCAGTCTTCCTGGGGCTTTGGGTCCCTGATCTACCTGCCAGATGAGGGAGGGATCTCGGGTGCTGCCACCTGGAACCAGGGAGCTGGGGAAGGAAACTGAGCCTGATCACTCAGTTCCCCTTTCCAGTGCTACGATCGGGCTGGGGAAAGGAACTCAATCCAGCTGGGCTGAGTTCCCATCCTCAGCGCTATGATCAGCTTCCACAGCCTGGCCATGGGAGGCAGGGAGAACCAGGGCTGCACTCCTGGTTGAGCCACATGGGGCTGCAGAGCCACTCAGAGTGCAGCACTGGTTCTCCCCTGTCTCTCATCACCTGGCTGTTTCAAAACTCACAATGTTTTTAAACTTTCAAAACATTTTGACTAACCTCATTTTGTTTCGAGGCTGATTCGAAGCCCTTCGTTTTGCTTGATTTCACTGTTTCAAGCCTGAAATGAGTTGAAACAATGTTGAATCAAAACAGCCAGTTAAATTTCACGCAGACCTGCCAATCTTCTCCACCACAGCCGCTGCCATTGTGGGCCAAGTGCATGGCTTCAATGTTGGGGTCCAGATGCATTAGATCCAACTATCAAGCAGGTAACGTGGAGGCCTCCTGTCTTGCTGAGGATGTGGATATGCTGTACTGTGACCATTTGGCCTATTGGGCAACCCACAGCCAAGTGTGGCAGGATCTGGCCACAGTTGCCCGGGAACATCTGTCCTGTCCACCAACCAGTGCTCGAAGTGAGAGCGTGTTCAGCATTGCTGGGGATGTTGTGACACCCCACTGCACCTCCTTGGATCCTGGTCCAGTGGAGTAGCTGATGTTCTTGAAGGTGAACCTCCCACTCCTGGGGTTCCCCAAGCTCCATGTGCAGACAGAGTGAGTGCCACCCTCCTCACTCCACACCTATTTGCTTTTTTTATTTGCTTTCAGAAACTTGAGGTGCACTTTCACAGAAGCCTATGCAGCACTCTGCCTGAAACCTAGCAGGCCTCATGCCCACATGAGGGGCTAACAGCCCTGCTGTTTTCATCCTGCTCTGCCTTAACACACACAAGTGATACAAGTTTTTCTTTCAGTGGTTTGAGGTGCACTTTCACAGAAATCCCTGCACCTATCTCCTTGAAACTTGGCAAGCTTCATAACCTTGGAAGGGGCAACCAGCCCTGCTGTTTTCATCTGAACCTGCAAAAAAATGACAAAGTTATAGGTATTTTAGTGATTCCCCATTATAGTCTATAGCTGAATCTCCAAATCAGCACCTAATCTTTGAATCTGAATCGGCTGAATCAAATTGGGACAGTGATTCAAATCACCACACTGAATCACTGTCCCTCTAAACAGGCTGAATCTGAATCTGAAGTGAATACTTGATGCTTCACACAGTCCTTCTGGAAGGGACCATAAGATCATGGTTAGGGATGCCTAAGAATCCCAGGTGAGGTAGATCAAGGATTGGAAGAATTGGGAAAGGTTTTCTTATCAGCCAAGGGAAAGATCCATGGTGGTGTAGTGGGGTCAATACTCCCCACTTTCAGTCTTTCATGCTACAGAGGGAGCAGGAGACTTTTTTTAAGTCTCCAAAGAAAGTAAGAATTCCCTTTCCTTTTCCTCCATGCTCAGTGGCACCTTTCCTCCCCTCCTTCCTTCCCCCAACCCCTGTTGCTGCTGTTTACAGCTTCCCCTGGAGGAGGGGGGTGTCAGGAGAAGGGAGCTCCACAGCTACTTCTTCCCACTCCAACTAGGCTACAAATGAATTTGGGCTCAGCAAGGACAACAGCAGTGGTCCTTGTAGCGGGGATCCAGCCCCATTACTAGAAGTGGGGGCAGAGGTTGAGTGACCCAGGCCCTTGCCTTCCCCTCACTATTTCTCTTCAGGGACTGTAGAAGCATTGCTCATGGAGAGCTAGGACTTTCCTTCCCAGCACTCAGCCCACCTGAGCAGTCAGAAGCTGGGTTGCCAGGCAACAGAACATGACTGGGTCAGCTGTCCAGGAGGTCAGGTGACCAGGGATGCTGGAGAAGATAAGAGGGGGAAGAGCAGAAGAGCAGCAGGTAACTAAAAGAGGTGAGTCACAGATGTGGGGGCTGTCTCTAGGTGATGCCCTGAGGGAGGGGAATTAGTGGAGCTGTTGCTGCAGGTCAGCAGAGTGAAATCTACAGATAAGTTTTTCTTCTGCTGATTTTGGGCTCTTCGCTAGCCCCTTAGTTGCCCAGGCAGGGCTTCTAGTGCCAGCTGGGGGTCTGAGTTCTAACAAAGCAGGGAGTGTGCAGGACTGGGGTGCTGGAGGCCGGAGCAATTTCCTTCCTGTGCTGCAAAGGCAGTTTGGGTTCATATGTTGTGGACCTGGAGTGGGGCCATAAGCAACTAGAGCAAATGTGGAAGATACACCTTGGAAAATGGGCAAGTTTTGCAGGTGTTCCTCATGGTGGCTTACAGCCCTCCTTGCCCAGTCCTTCTGCCCTCCCCCCACCCCCAGTGTTTCCAGCCAGCCCAGGAACAGGTGCAAGTGAAGAAAATCTGGTTAACTGCTTCTGTCTCTAGCCAATTCTGGATCTATGTACAGCCAAGCTGGAGAAGGGCAGGAGTGGCTCTAGAGCTACCCCCCCCCCCCC
>NW_017729022.1:18571722-18580792 GCF_001723915.1 Gavialis gangeticus
GACAAATTTGGGTCTATGGTACGCGAAGGTGGAGAAGGGCAGGAGTGGCCCTAGAGCTACCCCCCCCCCCCCAACCAAGTCCACATCAGCTGGGGGCAACGGTGAAGAGGGGAGGGGACATACCACTGCACGAAGGGAAAGGGTGCAGGGAGGAAAGATTTTTATGTTTGAGGGATGGCTACTGCTCCTGCCCACCTACATGGGAGGAGGCTGGGAGCTGGGGCACAGACACCCTTGCAGGACAAGTCACTGCTCCCACACCCCCTTTCCTAAAGTCTGCTTGTGCTATCACCTGAAGTTAGGACTGACAACCTCCATCATGCCTGGCACAGCTTCTGTAATAGAATTTCTGTAAATGTGAGTATCTGCTTCTGAGCAACATCACTGGGGATGGTCCTTCAACTATTGTGTGTTCTCATTGAACCTTAGTTCTTTAAAGCAGAAAATGCTTTAACCTATATCCAGGCATTGTCTCGCATACTTAGGGTGCAAATGGAATTCAGACAGTAAAACTAAGAAATGCTGTTTTCTGACATCTTGAAAGAAGACCATAGCCTTTTCTTATACCCTGACTGGGATATAGAATAGGATGTTACATTCAGCTCTAAAGTTAATTACATCCCAGAAGTAAGTTATGTGAGAAGAAAATTCTTGTTGTAAAGTCCAGCACTCATAAGTTAACTAATGCTAAAATAAAAGGTGCCTTTGCAGTCTTGATTTGCCCCCCTCTTACATTCACCTTGGGCACTAAATAAGGCAGAAGTTCTCAAGGAACAAACAGCATGTGATTATGATAGCTCTAACTTACCAAGGTATGTCCAAAATCAGTTTGAGGAAGCTCAGCAAGGAAAAGGCTTTGGGAGAGGTACTGAGGAGGGATTTAATAACAGTATTCAAATAACTGAAGAGTGGCTCTAAACGGCAACATGATAGATTACTCTCTGCGGACACAGGAAATAAGACAAGGATCAATGGTCTTATATTGTAGCAAGGGGAATTTAGGTTGGATATTAGAAAGACCTTTCTTCACTATGAGGGTGGTTAAGCACTGGGGCAGATTACCCTGGCAGGTTGTGGAATCTTTGTCCTTTGAAGTTTTCAAGACCGGGTTATACAAACACTGGGCATGCGTGTTTTCCTGCCTTGAGTAGGGGCTTGGACTAGATGACCTTGTGAGGTCCCTTCCAGCCCTACTTTTCTATGATCCTATGATTAATGTGAAGTTGAATAAAGTGTTTCAAGTTAGTTTTGAGAATTCTAACTTTAAAAATTTAATTTGAAGTGAAATTCAAAATGCAGTGTGACTTGAAGTAGAAAAAGTTATTCCACGCCCCCCCCCAGTCAAACTTTCCAACTTCTCTGAGCTTTTTTTCTAGGTGTTGTGGCCAATGCATCTTAAAATATTGTACATGAATTGGACTGACCTACATATGTGTTATTTGGGTTGTTTTTTCTTTGTTTGTTTGTTTTCGTGTTGGTTTTAGCATTTATATCAATTTTCTCTGAGTCATGTTCCCAAGTATAATTAGCAGGAGAAAGTAGTTTGTTGTTTTCTATGTGGTCCTGACACTAGAGGGAGATGGAAATCCATTTTGGTAGCAGTCGGTGCTCTTTTTTTCTGTGTGTCTGTGTGATGATGTTGTTGTTTTGAAGATTTGTTTGTTTGTTTGTTTGTTTGTTTGCAGGAGAATACTGAGATTCGGGACTAATGGATTAATTCACAGTTTCTAGGGGGAAGCCTTCTGCAGTGATTACAGCTCTCTCTCTCTCTCTCTCTTTCCTTACCTCTTCCCATATGCCAGCACCAGCCTCTTCTTTTCTACTTCTGTTCCTTCCAGACCTTTGCTCCACCCTGATTTCAGTTTTCACGTTTCCTCCCATTTTAACTCCTGTCCCTTTCCATTGCCTGTCCTATTTCACCCTCCTGGTTTCTGTTCCTAAGTCCATTCCCCAGAAATGTCCCTTTTTTTTATTTCCACCCAGCTTTCCTTTTATCATTTTCCCTTAATTCCTCATTCTCAGCCTGACTCAACTGAAGCTTCATTCTTCTCCGTGTAGGTTGGTTACCAGCAGGAGAGGTGTAAGAACACAAAAGAAACAATAGCATTGGAACAGCTAGGGAGCAGTGCTTACAGGGCAAGTGCCTGAATCCCTTAGGTGGATCATGCTGTATTTCTCTGTGAAGATGACATCCCTATAATCTGGAACTGTGAAGCAATGGAGTAGATAGAATTTATAGAGATTTTTAGCTGCCAAGCTTCAACAGTTTTTGTTGCGTGCATGCAACCTGAAGGGTTTTTCTTTCCTTCCTCCTCTACATTCCCTCCCTCCCTTCCTCCCCTCTTCCTCCCTCCCAGCACCCAAAGGCTATAAACATTGGGCAAAATTTGATCATATATTTTTCACCTTGTGAGGCAAAGAATAAATCACGTTCTGACCCAGAATGACTTCCCCCTGAATATGAGCTATTTTCTGCAAAGTGGTGAGGCCAGGTACCTTCTCGGTGACCATAAAAATATTTTAGCATAGGCATGATTTTTCTTTGAACCACATTTTCAGGAGTAGGTGAATTATTTTATGCTTTCTTTTTTTTCAGTTGGACAGAGGCAAAAATTGTGGCTTTGAAAAATTCACTCCAAATCGGTTGTTTAGCAAAGTTATAAAAACAACTGGAAACAGAGCCTTCTAATGTGAAGTGGCAGCTAGCCTTATCTATGGCTGATGCTACCTGTGCTGCCTGTAATAAGAATACACCTTAATGATGTACTTTTTCCAATATAGGTGTCCAGAGGATGACAATTCCATTTTGCAGCAACCTTTTATAGGTTTCTTAATTTGTTTTCATGCCACAGTGGAACAAAATAAACACTGCAGGAACTTTTGCACAAAACAATTGTGTAAAATGTCTGGTTTTGGACTGAAAATGAAGCTTTGTATTTCAGAAAGCTTTTTCTAAGTCCAGGGATCTCTGGGCTGGTCTGAGGGAAAGTGCCAATTTGGGGGATCTTGGGCTTTCCATTCCCTCATGAGAGAGTCACTCAGTCTGTAGTCTGCTAGTTCTGCTGGACTGGAATACAGGCTACCCGGGAACAAGTTCATGACTTGTCTGTTTTGGGATAGTCTGAAAAGAGAAGTCTTCTCCAGAACAGGCACAGCAAGGTTTTGAATCTGGGTCATTTATGTCTTAGAGCTGTGTGCTTCTGGATAATTTTCTCAAAGATCTTCCTGAGGACCAAAGTTAAACTAACAGGCCTGTAGTTGCCTGGGTCCTCCCTCCCTTTTTTGAAAATGGGGAACCACATTGGCCTTTTTCCAGTCTTCTTCTAGTCTTGTGTTAGGGTTCTGTTTGTAGGCAGCAGAATATTTGTCAGTCGTTGGACCCTGTGGTTGTTTTTAAGACGAGATTGGTGTTGGACTGTCCTGGCTGCAAGTTTGTCAACACTGCAGTTCCTGAGGCTTCAACGTTGACAGCACATCAGTAACACCTGAGGAGGACAACAGCAAAGATGACAGAGGCTTCTACACATTTAATCATGTGACAGTTATTGCAGCAATTGTGCCTGAGCAGGCCTTCAGGCCTTTCAATGCTTCATGTAATCTCATATTGAAATCTTGGTATGGTTTGATGCTCATATTTTGGTTCTCCATTTTTGTGGCCCTGAAAAGTTGTGCCCATGTATGGCACAGGTCTCAAAGACCTTGTTTTGACACTGACTGTTGATTCTTGAGGACAGAGTCAGTTTTCTTTCTGAACTCGGTTTCAGGGTGGGGGACCAGTGGTCCCATACTGTAAGACTGTACTGAGCATGAGAGTTTCCTTCCTATCTTCCAGGAAAACCCCAACCCAAGAAAATTTGTCAAAAATAGTATCACTTTGAGGCATTTTGCCGTACAGTAATTTAAAAGGTTCTAATCAGGTTAACTTTTTACTTTTAAAAATGAAAGTCCATTTCTTCTTTCCTGGAGGATGTAGGTCAGAGCTTCTCAAAGTGCCTCTGAGTGATTTCCCAAGCACACATCCACAATCGAGTTCATTTTAGAGTGAAAAAAGGTTTATTGGCCTTTTATAACAAATAAAAAAAACCCCCCAGAAAAATAAATTAGCTGAATTGTAGGTACATGAGAATGGACATATGAAAACTTCTCACAAGTAGCCAAGGGCCTTGCTATAGGATAGTTTGGAGTTTATCTGACTCAACACATTGGAAAAGTTTGTTAGTTACACTGACTGAAGAAGTATCATTGTGAACTGAGGAAAACCTGTCTTTTTACAGCTTTCAACTGTTAAGAGAAAGTATTAGAAAAGGATTTCTAAAGTCAGACTCTCTGTCCTTGCAGTTAAAATGAAAATACAAAATAGTAACATTCTTTTGTTTTTTTAACTGCTTCCATCCCCTTTAAAATCTGTTTTTGGATTTACAGTACAAATTGAAGTATCTTCTTGACTTGCTGTATTGTACTAGCCTATTCACATACAAAACCAAGGTCTTGCAACTTAACATCAAATTACCATATACTATCTTCATGTAAGTGAAGTGAAGCTTTTTCATAAAAAGGAAGCTTACAAGAAGTGGGAAGTTGGACAGATGACTAGGGAGAAGTGTAAGAATATTTCTTAAGCATACAGGGATGAAATCAGGAAGGCCAAAACACAAATGGAGTTGCAGCTATCAAGGGATGTCAAGGATGACAAGAAAGGCTTCTACAAGTATGTCAGCAACAACAAGAAGATCAGGGAAAGTGTGGGGCCATTCCTGAATGGTAGAAGGCAACCTAGTGACAGATGTTGCAGAAAAAGCTGGAGTACTCAATGCCTTTTTTTAACCTCAATCTTCATAGGCAAGGTCAGTTCCCAGGCTATTGCACTTGGAAACACAGTTTGGGGAGGAGGTGAGCAGCCAACAGTGGTGAAAGAACAGGTTATGGACTATTTAGAAAAGCTGAACAAATATAAGTCCACGAGGCCAGATGGGATGCACCCAAAGGTGCTGAGGGAGTTGGTGGATGTGACTGCAAAGGTGCTGACCATTATCTTTGAAAACTACTGGTGACTGGGAGATGATTAGAAAAGGGTGAATATAGTGCCCATTGTTAACAAAGGGAAGAAGGAGGCTCTGAGGAGCTACAGACTGGTCAGTCTCACCTCAGTCCCTGGAAAAATCCTGGAGCAGGTCTTCATGGAATCCATTGCTAAGCACTTGGAGGAGGAGAAGGCAATTAAGAGTAGTCAGCATGGATTTGCCATGGGGAAATCATGCCTAAACAACCCGATTGCCTTCTATGATGAGATGACTGGCTCTGTGGATGTGGGGGGAGCAGTGGACATGATATACCTTGATTTTTAGCAAAGCTTTTCATATGGCCTCCCACAACACTTTCTCGAGCAAGCTAAGGAACTCTGGGTTGGATGAATAGACTATAAGGTGGAGAGAGAACTGGCTGAATTATCAGGCTGAAAGGATAATAATCAATGGTTTTGATGTCTAGTTGGCAGCCAGTATCAAGTGTGAAGTTCTGCGTTTAGGATAGAGCAATCCCATGGACCAGTAGAGGATGGGGTCTGAATGGCTAAGCAGAAGCTTTGCAGAAAAGGACCTGCAGGTTACAGTGAACAATAACTTGGAATATGAGCCACAAATGTCCTGTTGTTGTGAAAAAAGCTAACAGCATACTGGGATGCATTATAAGAAATGTTGCCAGCATATTGAGGGAAGTGATTCTTCCCCTCTATTTGGCACTGGTGAGGCCACATCTGGAGTATTGTGTCCAGTTCTGGGACCCCACTGTAGAAAGGATGTGGACAAGTTGGAAAGAGTCCAGCAGAGAGCAGTGAAAATAGTTAGCGGGTCAGGGCACATGCCTTATGAGGAGAGGCTGAAGGAACTGGGCTTATTTAGTCTGGAGCAGAGCAGACCAAGGGAGGGGATTTAGTAGTAGCCTTCAAATGCCTGAAGGGTGGTTCCAAAGAGGATGGAGCTGGACTGTTCTCAGTGGTGACAGATGACAGAACAAGGAGCAATGGCCTCAAGTTACAGCAAAGGAAGTTTAGGTTTTATATTAGGAAAAAACTCCCTCACCAGGAAGGTAGTAAAGCACTGGAACAGGTTACCTAAAGAGGTGGTGAAGACTCCATGCTTGAAGATTTTAAAAATCCAGCTGGACAAAGCCTTGGCTAGGATAACTTAGTTGGGCATGGTCCTGCTTTGAGCAGAGGGGTGGATTAAATGTCTTCCTGATATCCCTCCCAAACCTAATTTTCGATATGTTTTTAAATACTAATTTTATTCTGCATCAGGATTATTTTAAAAGCCTTTCTGTATATTCTTGATCTTTTGAATATACACACTTCTTTAAATATATTATAGTTGCCAGATAATTTGTTGAAGACCTAAGCAATGGCTTTGATAGAAGGCTCTTCAACCCAAGGTCTCTGTTCAGTGTAAAGTCCAAATCAGCTTATGTAGGATTCCAGAGAGGAATGAATGTCCTATTCATTCCTCCAGATCATGGTTACTGTGTGTATAGTATTTTTCACTATTGCACTATATTCACTATAGCTATCATAGTCCCTAAAGCTCTAGTCATGGTGGGATACCTACCACCTACTTCTCTGTACCCAAGTTGAAAAAAAATTAATTTAAACTCCTTCTTTACTTTAGACTGAGTGTTAAATGAACAGATTGGTAAATTACTGCTAGTAAGTCGTTAACGTGCAAATGAATAAAGCATTTCTCTTTGGTTTAGACATATATTACGCAAAGATGGTAAGTAATTAAGAATCAAATCACAACCATATTTATAAACCACTTTGCATTTATATAGCATTCTTCACCCCTAAATCTCAAAGTAATGATTTGACAATAATAATTAGATAGGTTAGTCATAATTACTAATTTTTTCCTCAGTTTGGCTGTTTTTCTGTCTCACCTTTATTTAATTGCTGTGGTTTTTACAAGGTACCCAAACTTGGATGTAGCACCTTAATCATAGCCTTCTCAAATACCATTAATAACTTTATCTGACAAGTGATGAATAACCTCCCTTTCTTAAAAGTGATGACACTTTTATTTACATTCTGCTTGAACCCAAGTGATTCAATTCTTCTTCTATGCCCATGATATCACACTTTCATTGCCCTGACTTTGCTTCACTGTTCTTTGATGTAATTATATTAACATGGGGGGAGGGGAAGCATTAAAAAAACAAAACAAGGTGCCAACAACAGGCATATGTCATAAAAGCCTGCTATGAATCCATGCTTATTGCCCTTCAGCATTATTTTTCCTGCTGGACTCCCACAAATGTGATCCTTAATAATTTTTTCAATGGTTTTCCCAAGGATAGAGGTAAGAATAACTGGCTTATAGTTACCCTGATCCTCTATCCTTCCCTTCAGCTATGACACTGGCCAATTTTTTCAGCACCCTGGGATGAAGATCATCCAGGCCTGCTAACTTAAACATATCCAGCCCCTCCAAGTGTCCCTTCACTAAGTTGGTACTAACAGTTGGTAGGCTGGTTTGTCTTGATCTGTGTTCAGGAATACAAAAGCAAAAAACTCATTTAAGACCTCAGCTTTGTCCCTCCTATCTGTTGCCAATTGCCCTAGTCTGCCCTATAGGGGTCCTGTGTTACCCTGCACCTTCTTTTTGCTCCCTATATACCTGTAGAAGGTCTTTAATTTTTGTTTTCAGCCTAAGTTCCATTGCAGCTTTGGCCTTTCTAACCGATTCCCTGCAACTGTAAACCAAGTAGGTATACTCCTACTTAGTAGCTACCCCCTGCTTCCACACCCTGTATGCCTTCTTTTGTCCATAGGCTTTCTTGGATTTTCCTGTTCAACCAAGAGGGTTTCTTGGCCCCTTCGCCCCCTTTCATGTGCAATGGGATCGTTGTCTTCTGTGCCCGAAGGATTGCTCCCTTTAGGAACGACAACCCTTCCTGGAGTCCCATCTCACAAATGCCCCGATCATCAGTGCCTCACTAACTAATCTTCTGAGCATATTGAAGTTGGCCTTTCTGAAGTCTAGCATTTCTGCCTTACTGGTTATCTTTCCCACCCTTCACTGGATAGTAAATTCAATCAATTGATGGTCACTGTCCCCTAGGTTACCCTGTATCTGCAGATCCCCCACCAGGTCATCCTCTGTAGCCAACACCAAGTCCAGTAAGGCATTTCCCTTAGTGGGACTGTATACCTCCTGAATTAGATGAGGGTCCTGTCTGCAGGTTAAAAACCTATATGAGTGGTTAGGCCTGGCTTACTGCTTCTCCCAGCAGATGTCAGGGTAGTTTAGGTCACCCATGACAAGCATGTCCTTTGACTGTATGGCCTCTGAGAGTTGTCTTGAATTCTAGGTCTCGCCCATCCTCCTGGTATGGCAGTCTGTAGTAGATTCCCACTATCAAGTCCTCTCTCCCGCCCCCACCATTGTATTCTGACCCACAGTACCTCAATTTGCCTCTCTTCTGGTCCCATCTTGATTATAGAAGATGTATATTGCTTCTTAACATAGAGAGCCACACCCCGTCCCCCATCTCTTTTTCCCTACTCTATCCCTTTTGTACAGCCTACATCCCTCAATGCCTACTGCCCAATCATGGGTAGGGTCCTACCAGGGCCTTCACTGCTTCCTCCTTCATTGTGGCCAGTTAACCTCCAAAGCCTGAGTTTCAAAAATGAATATTCAAGCCGAGCTAGGCTCTGAAAGGCCTGGAAGCCAGTCCCTGTTAGCATTGTTCTAGTGCTCTTGAGTCAATAAAATCCTCCAGAAAGTTTTGGTGCATCTTAAGTGCCGGTATAGGAAGCTGTCTCATGGCAATCTTGATCTGTTCCTTGGGGCGAGTGGCAGTATAGTTGGGGAGAAATTCAGGGCCCCAGGGGTTTGCCCACAGGCAGGATTGTGACAGTTGTATATAAGCCATTGTTTCTTACCCCCAGTGACTTACCTGGGGAGCCCGCTGTCGCCATCATGCCGGTCTACTTCCAGCGTCCCGAGAACGCCTTGAAGCAGGCCAATGAATTCCTTGAGGTTGGCAAGAAACAACCTGCCCTTGATGTTCTTTATGA
>NW_017729022.1:18580803-18585995 GCF_001723915.1 Gavialis gangeticus
CTTCCGACCCTAGAAACTATGAAACTATGAAACCTGTTCAAGTGTGTCTGTTAGTTGTTCAGACTTTAACTGAGTAGCCTCCAAGACAGGTAAGCTTTAAATTTGTTATCAGTTCAGTCCAGAGAGAAGGACTTGAATTCTAATTTGACAGGTGTAACCGGAGAGCAAAACAATTCATTCAAGAGTTCGTAACATTTAATATATATAATTGTGATTAATTTAAGATTGTTAAAAAAAAAAAATGTAGCTCAGGTTAGAATGAATTTTCAGTGATGCTTGTTTTGTCACTTACTCTGGTCATATTGAAAATTGTTCTGCAGATCAATTTGGTTGCCAATTGATTCCCATAAGTAATTTAAAAATGCATTGCAAACAAAAGTCTGTGTCTATAAGCTTGGTCTCAAATGTAATTTGAACTGTTAGTGTGAACATTTATGCTCCCTATCATACATCATAGTCTCTTCTGATTTTGTTTTTCAGGTGTCACTCCCTCTCCCAGGGAGAGACTCAAAGCCTAAAGGGCTGAGATAAGTAATCACTGAGAATTAGCACCATGTTTATAGGCAACCGTTGATCTCTGGATCATGGTATACGCATAAGAGATCTAGTCAGATGCCTGATGAATCTGTTTATGGCTGACAAGCCCAATTTGAGAGCAATACAGCTTGTTACAACTTCTGCAGATCCATATGTTGTCTGAGCTGGAGTCCAAGTTTAGAGCATGCTGCTTTCTTCTCTCTTGTTTTGCTTCCATCATCTGGATCAAAGCCACTTCATGTTGAGCAGTACCCCATGCCAGATGTTCCCTCCAGATGGGATGGGATTCTGTGTTCTCCTCCCAGCTTTCTACATTGATGTTGAATGACTTTATATCATTTTTACACACATTATGGTGCTGCCATAGAGGGTGACCCAACTTTTTAGAGCTTTCTTAGATCTTGCTATACAAAATATTCTTAGGGATACAGTCTCCTCTCATTCTCCTGACATGGCTGATCTATGGCAACCTCTTCTTCTTGATAGTGGTTTCTAAGTGTGTCAGTCATATGCTCTCCGGTACCTTTGTGTTTTGGTATTCTGTTTTCCCACTTTATTTTCAGGATCTTGTGCACACATCTCAAGTAGAAGCTGTTTAGTCTCTTGGTGTGCTCAGCATATGTAGTCCATATTTCTGGATCATAAGGCAGAAATGACAGAACACGCCTTGAAGATTCAAATCTTTACCTTAACTGATGCTAGTTTGATATTATTTGATGGATGCATGGCTTTGTAATAGCTCAAAAGTTTTAACTGCTCTTCTGATTCTGTTAGTGCAGTCTGAAGGTCAAGATTTCTGCTGATTGTAGAACCCAAGTAGCAAAAATTGTCAGTGACACCAAGAGATTTATCCTCCAGAGTGATGTCAGGTATTGGTTCTTCCACCCTTTGCTACATGATAACAGTCTTCTTGAGACTAATTGCCATCCTGAAGCTCTTGCATGACTCAAAAAATCTGCCCAAGAGATTTCTTGCAGGGAAGATGCATTATGGGAAACCAAAGCCATGTCATCTGCAAACAGGAAATCTCTCAGACCCAGTTCTTTCACCATCTGGAGGGAACACCTTCGTTTTTATTCTAACCCTAGCAATGTTGAACAAGCTTCCATCTAGTTTTATTCAAATATAAATGCCATCACGGCTGTTCTTGAATGCATGAAGAAGAAGAAATGAGAAGCAGATGTTAAAAAGCACAGAGGCTAAGACACACCCCTGTCTTGCCCAATTTTTGATGTGTAAGGTGTTTGATTCTTTGTTTTCATACACTGTAGTTGCCTTCATACCTTGGTGTAATGAGTTAAATGATGTTCAGCAGTTATGGGGGAATAACTTAGTTTCCTCAGAACAGTAAAAAGGCCCTGTCTTGAAAGCCATTGTCAGATCAATGAAGGCTATGCAGAGTGGTATTCATTCTTTCTCTACACTTCTCTTGTTGCTTGACCAAAAATATCATATCAATGGTGGAGTTTCCTGAGTGAAAATTGCATTGACTTTCAGGACATGTTCTTTCACCTAGAGACTGTAATCTAGGGAGAAGGATGTGAGTGACTGTTTTTCCAACAATGTTTAACACTATGTGTAACAGCCAGTCAAATAGGCTTTGATGATGTGGTCTGAGGAACCTGAGCCAGGCCCTTCTAGACATGATGAATTTTAGGGCTGTGCAAAGCTCAGTCACTGATTCGATTCGGCAGCCAAATCTCTGAATCCGAATCAAATTGGGGACCCATTAAAAGGTCCAAATCGAATCTGAAGCCTCCAAATCAATTTGGAGACTTGGATTGGCTGGGGAGAGGCAGGCATAGCCAGGCAGCTGAAGGTTCTCCTGCAGCTACTCCAGATGTGCCTGCCTCTCTCTGGCAGCACTTAAGTACAGGGCTTTTTTTTTTTTTTAAATCAGCTGCAGCAGTGGCAATCGGGGCCAGCGGGGATCACCCTCCACCCTACCCCCCGGTACTCATGTGGCAGCTGCCCCATGGTGAGGGTGCAGCGTGACTCAGCAGCATGCTGTATGCTGTCTGGGAGCTAGGGAGGCTCTACCTGTCAGCCAGAGCCTGGCACTACGCTGTCCCAGCAGCCCCAACTCCCATATGGCATGCAGTGCCCTGCTGAGCTGCGCTTCACCCATGTGGGTGCTAGGCAGGGGAGGGGGGTGATCCCTGCTGTGCTCCACTGCCCTGTGCTGTGCAGGGGGGCTCTGTCATGAGCCCTCAGAGGCCCTGATTGCTGCTGTTGCAGCTAGTGAGTATGGGCTTTTTTTTCTTTTTTTCTTTAAAGTGCCAGGAGGCTGGGGCTGGGCAGTGGATAGGCAGGGAGAGGCAGGCACAGCCAGAGGAGCCACAGGAGAACCTGCAGCTGCCCAGCTGTGCCTGCCTTTCCCCGGCTGATCTGAATCTCCAAATCAGCACCGAATCTTCATTTTATGATTCGGCCAAATCGAATGGGGACAGTGATTCGAATCACTGTCCTCCAAATTGTCCAAATCAAATACTTCCCTATTTGCACAGGCCTAATGAATTTATATTTTAAAAGCAAGAATAACACCTGGGCATATCTATGGAAGAACATTCCTCACAATGGAGAAGTTGTAAGAGACAGTATCCTTAGGCTTTGTCTAACAGGATATAAATACCCCCTAAATTCTCCCTGGGTCATAACTGGAACACAATTAGAATTGGTCTGATACACAGATACATTCTTGGGGGGCAGGAAGTTGGATATATAACATGAACTCCCCAAGAATCCAATGCATAATGTATGTAAATAGTTAGGAAAGAAACCATACTTAAGCCTTGCCATGACAGCAAGTGTTTGTCTTTAGGTTTCCTGGACATAGGAAATAATTTTAGATCCTCAGCTACCATGCTGCATATAACAGGCTGACAGGAGAAGTTGCAGGAAGCCCTGACAGGCATGTCAGAAGCATCAGCTGTTTTATAACTTATTAAGGAAGAACCGAATTCTCCCAGTTTAAGGCTAAAACGCAGAGATGAGGGAAAGTCATTGTTCTGATATTTTCTTTTGTTTGCCTAGTCTTACATCTCTTTATCTCAACATATGGTTACTGATTTCTTCTGTGTGTTCTTGTTTTTATAATCTTTCTGTTATCTATTATTACTTGCTTATTGTCAAGAATAAGTGCGATTTCAGAGCATTTCACCATACAGGCGGGCCTCTTCAAGAAAGGGGGGATCTAGCACTTCTGAGCGTATGACTGGACAAGGGTGTGATCCTTCTAAAAGGTCAAATCCTGTCCACTAAGAGGTGGCAATACCTAGGTGAGGCAGATAATGTTGAGGTGCCATTGTGCAGGGAGGTGACCTTTGGAGCATCTTTGGCTGTTCTCAGTGGTAAAAGAACAAACAGCAGAGAAGGTTTGGGGGTTGAAGGGAACCCTGAAGGTGTGACAACACCCTGGGAGTGTGTCTCAAAGCAAAATCTGGGGTCAGGGTGTGTCACAGTAGTCTGTAGGATCTGTGTCTGATGGTCATTTACCAGAGTCTCTTGTTAATGGGCATAAGTGAAAGAGTGACTATATTTGTGAGAGAGAAGTGTTTTTGTTTCTACGGACACAGGCAGTGCAGAACCCCCCACCCCCCCCCAGGAAAGTGCAGAGGCAGGTAAAAAGGGTCTGTAGTCATAAGCAGTGGGGAATTTGTTTAGTCGAGGCAGGATTTTGCTTTTGAAAATTTTCTGTGCAGATTGTACAGGCTGGACTAATTTTGGTCCTGAGGTTTCAGTCATGCTGACGACACAAGACTGAAGAAAGATCTGCAGTGAGCAAAAAGAGTTAAGATAAGCTTGTTTTGTACGGAAATCCCTGAGGGCCTTTAGAATAATAGCAGATAGGAGAATGAGTCAAGCAAAGGCTTATGGTAATTTCAAAAGGGAAGGTGCAGCTAACTTTTTCAGGACAATGGGTGCGCCTACATGAGACACTATGTTGCTGTAGTGTCAGTGAGCACAAACTGTGATGCCGATGCTACTTTGCTGTAGTGTCACGGAGTGGGACCTAGGGGTGGCCGTGATCCCTCTAGCACCCCCTGCCATGCCAAGTAGGTGTTCCAACACCCTCTATCTTGCCCGCCACATCTTGGTTTTATTAAGTTCAGTAATTGAGGCTGCCTTCTGTCCTCTTGGACACGGTGCTATGACTATTTGGGCTCCTACTCTGTACAGGGTGGCCTGGTACACCCCCAGCCTTATTGGCTATGCGTGCCTCCTACCTCCCTTTTAGCACACCCCAAGCCTTGCAGCTGTCCCGGATGATGCCGGGTCATTCTCTTTCTGCCCCTTCTCGGCGCCCCTGGGCTTGTCACGCAACCGGCGCCCCTTGCCTGGCGCTCCTGGGCTTGTCACACAACTAGCGCCCCTTGCCTGGCGCCCCTGGGCTTGTCATGCCACTGGCGCCCCTCCTTGGGCGCCCCTGGGCTTGTCACGCCACTGGCGCCCCTTGCCTGGCGCCCCTGGGCTTGTCACGCCACCAGCGCCCCTCTATTTCATAGCCCTCTTGGGCTTACTAAATGGTGTTCTTCCCCACCGGGCTCGGTGGCCTAAGCCTCGCCTGGCCCCTCTGGGTTCTTGTCAATAATAAGTGTCCAAACAGGCTCAGGCGGCCTAAGCCTTACCTGGCCCTTTGGCCCCTCGGGGTTCCC
>NW_017729022.1:18596132-18612697 GCF_001723915.1 Gavialis gangeticus
TCACTGGGCTCGTTTCCCTAATAGCACCCCCCTGGGCTTCCACTCGTGTGGCCCCCCCTCGGGGCTGAACACGAGCCCCCCACAGGCTTCGCACTGGTGCTCCGTAAGTGGGGCTCAGGTGGCCGAAGATGTGCCTGGCCCCCTGACCCTTTTTCGGGATCCTCCGCCCTGCTCGGGCCTCTCAACTGCCGCCCATACCGGGCCACCCGCTGCGCCACCTCGGCGCCAAACAGCCATGCCTTTCCAGGCACCACCCACGTGTGCCCACACAGGGCACCAGGAACCCCCAATCTACTGGGGAGCTCCTGTGAGGCCTCCTCACACCCCTACAGCCTCACCCGGTCCTCCGGTCTATTTACACAACTAACATAACAGAACCATAAGCCAAACGGCTGTAACAGAACAATAAGCCTACCAGCTATAACACACACTCCGGTCCCACAGGCTTCTCCTGCCCAGCCTCCCAGTCAGGGTTCTCTCTACCCTGTAACATGATGCAGCTGCTTGGTCTATCAGTCTGCTCGACCCAGCTCGACTCCGCTGCAGAGCTCTTGCTCCTTCGGCAGCCAGAAGGTAACTACTAGCTAGGCTCCGGCCTGGGCTGTTTATAAAGGCCAGGCCCTGCCCCTTTCTGGCCATGTGACCTGCTCCGGTTGCCCCGGTAACCAGTACCTGAGCTGCCCTGGCAATTAGCAGATGCCCTAATTCCTACTTAGGAACGGGGCACCCGAGTGCCCCCGTGACATGTAGCAATGAGCTACCTCAGTACCCTAAGGTCTTCTATAGTGCATTGCTATGGTGATGTAGTTGCTAAAAATAACCATGTGCCCACCAGGAGGGTGCAGTACTTCCTAAAGGAAGTTATTTAATACTTCCTAAAGCAAGTAGTAAATGATGGCACCGTAAAAACTGTAGAGGGGGCAGGGCGTGTAGATGCACCCAGTGACATGTATCCCACAAGGAAGACCCTGGAGGAGCTCAGATCACTGCTGGTCTGGTATGACTGGGAGGAAGCTGAGAGTGCCAGGTGAGACCTGGTCCTGGACAGGTCACTCCAGGTTAATTCAGTCATGGATACATAAAGCCAGATGAGACTACAATGAGAGACAGGCGGTGGCAGTTAGAGTAAGAAGAACGGAGAGAAAGGGGAAGATGGGAGCAGGAGTAAATAAACTGGTGAGAAGACAAGAAGGAAAATGAAAATGTTGGAACTTGAATGGGCAATGGATGAATGGTAGTATGGTAGCTTCCCTTCGTGGCATGATCCAATGGAATCACCACCTTATGAGAATCCATTATGCTGACACTAAAAGGAAGGTTCACACACAGAAGAATATATGACCACTTTTGAGAAACTGTTCTCTTTGTTGTATCTGTGATCGACCCAAAATGACCTGCCCAGATCCCAAACTAGAGAGGAAAGTATTGGCTGTCTTTAATTTGCAGAAGGTGAAAAAATCCTTAAATTATTTCTTCAAAAAAGCAGTGTTGCTCAAATTCCAGATCACTCTTAAGACCTACCAGAACAGATTTCTGACTATTCAAACACAAGAGAGTGTAAAACTGAGAACAAACTGCACAACAGTGGGTGTCTCTACAAGCTTATTAATGCAATGTAATTGCAGCACATTAAATGTAGTACCTGTAATGACAGGTAATAACTTAATGCACAGTAGTTGGTGCTACTGTGCATTAGCACGGGCTGACACTTTTTTAGCAAAGTCTAATGAGCATTAACATAATCTACTGCACATTAGAATGGGTTTTGCCCACCACACTAATGTGCAGTAGAATTAGTCTTCTGTGCATTAAGTGTCTCATATGGATACATCCTGTATGAACAAAGGGATTAAGGGAAAGGGGGTGGAGGATACAGATACACTTCTGGACATTATTACCTTTTGAATAGCTCTATAATATGTTTAGTAAAGATAAGAGGGAGGCAGTCTGGAGTAAGAAACCCAAGAGCACTGGGGAGGCTACAGAACAGCACCCAGAAGTTAAAGCAGACCTAGAGCCAAGTCTTTAGAAACAAAGCTATAGGATAAATGGATGGGTTTGGCAGGAGATGATGTAGAAATTCAGAGGAGATCAGTGTTTAGCTATCAGAAGCGCTTTATTTTGTGAGGCCACGGGAGAAAAAACAAGGGGCAGCTAATTCTCAATGAGAGCAAAGCACAGACCCCTTTATATACTAGTAAGCCACGTACAGGTCAGCCTGCCCCGTAACATACTCTTGGCAGTCTGACAGCGACTCATCCTGTTGTTTGCTGAACCAAGCACGGTTTTCTCAAGCTGTCTCCTGATAAGCTTATCCTGAAGGCCACCTTGTTGTTGCCACTTGGCCTTCACCAACATTCCCCCCCATCCTGTCCCAACACACATACACTTCTCCCAGTACTTTTCCATTCTTCATCAGAGAGATGGGGAGGTAAACCCTTCAGCAACCTGATCTTTTGTGGTTCCTAAGCCTGATATTAAATCCTTGGAGGGAAGGCAGGGACCTTGGAAATATTTTAGGTGGGTTCCATCAGGTATTTAAAACACCAATGTCCTATAAGGAAGAAGAAAGTTTCAACCCCAGGCAGTAAGGGTGGGGGTGGTAAAAAGGGAGGGAGCACAGTTTAGTGAGAATCATCAATAGGTATGTACAACAGGAGCTTTCCCCAGAGGACCCGGAACAACTAAAGAAATCCGAAGTCAATGGCAAAAAGATTTTGGGATGGAGGGATTCAGGAACCCAGGTTTCTATAATCCAGAAGGGATTAGTAGATGAAGGCCGTGTGAAAAGATTAGTGAATTTGGGGTATCTTTAAAGATGTTTTAAACCCAGTGTCTTGTAATAGGAATGGTGCCCATGGCTTTGGAGCATACATGAAGTAAATTGATTTTATGATTTTTCAAATGCCTGTTTTATTGTTTAATCAACCTCAAAAACATGTATTGGTTGTATACTCCACTACCATGAAATCAGCTATTAAATATATTTTCATGTATATTCATCCACATATTAGGAATCACAATTTTTTAGCAAAACAGAAGAAAATGGTATCCATCAGTGCTTCCTGAAAGTAGGCCTTCAGAAGTTTACAGAATTGGGTTCAAGATGCAATGTCTCCATGCAGTCCAGTTAAATAGAAAAGCATGGTAATCTAAAATATATATCATTTAGTTTTTATGTGTTTTTACAATGGAAAATGAGGTTGCATTTGCTGTGCCACATCGCTTAACTTCACTGCAGTCCCTCAGGCTAGTGACATACTGGTTTATGTGTAATTTCTAAGTGAACAGAAACCAGTTCAAATCTGTAACACAACAGAAGTTCATGGCACATAAACTGGTTTTGGCTATTTTGAAAGCAGTTTAAAGATAAACCTGGATGGATGTAATATAAGACTTAATCAATTTAGGTTAAATCAGTTTATTGAACTTCTGTCCCAGATCCCCTACAGATTCAAGTTAACTCGCAATTCCCTAGCATCCCCAGGCTACTTTGCACCCCGCCCCCCAACAAACCCCTTCTCCTCACAGGGTGGGCGGGCTAGACTTGGCCCAAGCTGTCTGCTCCAGCCAAGCAGGGAGGTGTGTTCTAGCACCTCACTTCGGCATAGGCCACTGCAGGCATGTGGCTGAATTTCCAGAATGAAAAGTGAATGTCTATTTATTTTGTCATTGGTCCGAGCTATGCCATTTAGACTAACCTGCAGCAATTCAACTGATTCCACCTTAGGCTTTTTGACTATCTGTTGTTGAACAATTCAGTGCCTATTCAGTGTTATGCCACCATGTGGTTTTAAAGTGTGGGATGGGGGCAGTGAACCCTTCCCTAATTCCTCTTCCAAAATGATGCATCTCATAATTGATAATAAGCTTCATCAAGGACATGATTATTAAAATTAATCTTAAATGTATATAAGTCAAGGGTGACACTTTATTGGTTATTTTATCAAATTAACTTTCAAAAGATATAATGAAATGGTGATGAAATGCTATAGTACTAGCTATGCTAGAAATAGAATGGAATCAAAGTCTGAATTAGTAACTGTGAGCCGTACATGTCGTATTCCAGATGATGCAGGTGTAATGTTCAAAAGTCGTATTGCAAATCAGTGGATTTGATGCTTGTAAATCACTCAGGCATTTTTGAAAGTATCAGATGAAATGTATGTTCTAGAAATATAAAGTAAGTGAAAATTAGCAGCATCTTTTTTATATAACTTTAGCTCTATTAAATTGCACATCAATTTATCAGTATGTTAAATTGAAATTATACAAATTAAGACATGCAATAGTGGGTTACAAGCATACGCACTGAGAATGTTTCCTTTTTATGGCAATAGTAACTGTATACCAGCTTTGTCAATAAAATGTATGAAAACAAACTCAACTGTATGACATTTAAAGGTAAAATAGTACATGCATGTTATACGCTTACATTTTGTCCTTGTTAAATCTAGTATAGGTAAAATATGGATCCTTAATTGTTACAGTTCAGTGGAATTTCTGTAAACCAATTCTACTTAATACCAAATTAATTACACTTAATTAATACAGGGTGTGTCTACATGATTCACTTAATGGTGAGTAGTATAGTTTACTATGAAGTGAGCACATGGGTCTGCACCTGCTTACTTCACAGTAAATCTGCCTAATACCAAATAAATTTGCTACCTGCAAAGCCAAGCAGCAAATTTATTTGGCATTAGTAATGGTACCGTAGTGCTCATGTAGGTGCATGGCCAGTAGGGCTGTGTGAAATGGAACTGTTCTGTTTCACCTTCAGTTTCACCAGTTCAGATTTCATTTTGATTTGAAACAGCTGTTCCGTTCTGTTCCAGTGAAACTGAAAGGCTGTTTCAATGCTGTTATGACGTTTTGCTGGGGATGAGAACTAAGCCCAGCTAGGCTGATTTCCCACCCCCAGTGCTAGATTGCACAGGGGGTGGGGAGTCAGCCCAGCTGAGCTGACTTCTCATCCCTGATGCTAGCTTAGGCAGGGGGGAGAGGAGAGTCAGCCCAGCTGGGCTCACTTTCCTACCCCTGTGCTGTAGTCCGGTGTGGGGCAGAGAGTCAGTTCAACTAGGCTCACTCCTCCCACCCCTGTGCTGCGATCAGGTGCAGGGGCGGAGAGTCAGCCCAACTGGGCTCCTGATGGCAGCGTGGGGGGGTGGGGTGGGAGTGAGCAGGGCTGCTGCTGGAAGACCCTTATTTCCCAGCAGTGGGTCTGCCACCATGGGACTGCTACTGGAAGATGCTTATCTCCCAGTCTGAGCCCCGTAGTCACGGGGACCTCAAGGTGCTACCATACTGCTGCTATGAATAATACTAATTACAGTCTAGCTAGGCTTTATCCTTAAGCTCACCACCTCAGTCACCCACATGATCCATCATAATATGGCCTCAAATTTCTTTAATATTACAAATATTTATAAAATAAACATGGAGTTATTTATTCAATATATACTGTACTTGTTCAGTTTCTACATCTAAGTATTCATGTCGTCCCTCAGATTTCAAGGGCACATAGTAATAGACTTTTGTGATTTCAAGTAATGTAGGATATTTTCAAGTACATTTCTAGCAGGACAGATTGAACAGTTTTCCTGTCCAATAGCAGATTTTTAAATTTAAAATTAATTTAAGAAATCGTTTTAGTTTGATATTGGTATGAAATGAAGACCATCAAATCTTTTAGGAGGAAGGGGGAAAAAAAACAGGAGAGAGTCAATTGTTTGAGCACTAGTCTGGACTTTGGGAAGCTCAGCTTCAGGGCCCTGCTGTGCTTGATTCAAAGCAGAGACTTTAAAGCACAGAGATGTGACGTTACCTGATCCAGATGTGTACCCTATGGACTTGGCCGTGATGGGGTGAAACTCTTCCCTATGAAGCTATTCTCTCTGTATACAACTAATAGAGATGATTGGCTCTCTAGAGGTGAATAAGCCAGCTGTTATATAACTTAGCTGTGATCTTAGAAATTCAAGATCTCTTTCTGGAGGTTTCCTGCACTAAGGGCAAATGGTGTATCTTGCATGTAATGGTATGACTTCCTTAATACCTCCTGTTGGAGCTGTTGCACACTTTGGGCATTTGTACACATGCTTGTGCCACAGCACCAGGCACTTTTAAAAGTGCCCAGCGCTGCAGTGAATGCATTTTTTGTAAATGGTGAAATGTGCATCAGTGCTGAGAAAATGGGATGGTGTGCTTTTGAACTAACACACACATTGTGTGTGTTAGTTCAAAAGTGCACTGCTGCTATTTTCTCAGTGGTGAAGTACATTTTGACATTTATACAAATGTATGTGACACAGTGCTAGGTGCATCAGCTCATGTGTGGAGACTCAATTAATTGAGTGTGCTCCAACGCATTGGATCTCCAGCACATCAGAGAAGACAAATGTATGTGTATAAATGCCCATATAGACTCAAGCCTCAGGTAAGTCCTCTATATAATGGTTTGTGCTCATTCTGGGTTGGGTCTCTTCCTCTCACTCTGGATTTGATGAGAAATTCCATCCCAGGCCTGAGAAATCATTTCTAATCAAAGTTTAATCAAAACTAGTACAGATTTACTTTAAATCAGTAAATCAGCATTCTGCAACCAAAACATTGGTCAAAAAAATCCTAGCTAGCTCTAATTCAAGTGATATGGTTAGTGACGAAGACTGCTGTATTGAGACCAAGGTATAGCCGATCATAAATTCCAAATGTGAGCATTCAGTGATTTCTTGGCCTTTGGTAAGCTGAATATTCACAGTGCAGTAACACCTAGTGGGGTATCTACACATGCTGTTATGGCACCATTGCTACTAACTTTCTGTGATTCTATGATTTCCAAATTGTTCTCAAGATCTTCACAGTTTCATTTGAAATAGTGAACTCCTACCTGATATCATCTACACTACTTCCTCCGATATTTACCATACATCTCAAAATGGCCAGACTTTTGTCAAGTGATATATGATAAATACTCATTAGATGAAACGGTATAAACACCTTAAGTTTATATATAAAGGTTATAAACTCCAGCAAGACCATTTCAGGCTGGACATAAGGAAGAATTCCTTTACTGTCTGAGCCTCCAAGGTCTGGAATAGCTGGCCATCCCACATTGAACACCTTCAAGAGAAATTTGGATGCTTATCTTGCTGGGATCCAATGACCCCAGCTGACTTCCTGCCCCTTGGGCAGGGGGCTAGACTCAATGATCTTCCCAGGTCCCTTCCATCCCTAATGTCTACGAAATCTATATAACACTAAGTACCTTTTTAAATGTGCTTCCCTCCACCCCTCTGCAAACTTCCCTTTTTTGCATTGACAGCCAACACTTTCAAGATAGTTAAGAGGAAGTAGGATAAAAGACACAATCCAACTGTCAATAGTAAAACTCTTATCAATTTTAACTGATTCAGTATTGGACCCCTCTGAGACATTATAAAATATATCTTGTATATTATAATAAGCATTACCTGCCTTTTCATATGAATCTATTTATACACTTAATTTATCTATTATCTGTTCAGTTGTGTCTAATTTTCATATATTTTAGGAGGTCTTTTCTGCTGGATGAAATCTGTTCAGTACTTTATAATGATTTTAACCTTTGTAACATGCTTTTAGGAAAACAATAGGATGATTACTTTATAGATACTTTAGCATGATCTCTAGTTACCCACAGTCAGAAAAATAACTGCTGAATATACAGGGTTCAAGTGTTTGCTAAGTTCAAGTTCTTCAGAATTTTTTGTTTTGCTTATTTTAAAACTAGAAGGGCAATGTTTTTGTGGCATGCACTACAGGGGAAGACATGTTATACAGTAATTTTGGGTGGCTCCTGGAGCCCTTAATACTTGAATTGGCCACACATTAACATCTGAAACTCATTTTAAGCGCTCATTAGGCACCTCAAAATTATATGAGTCCAGGGCAGGGTTATATATGATCGATGTTATCCAATTTATGGTGAATGATGATCTGAACAACTCTTGTATGAATCAGGAATAGAGAATATTTGTCTCCCATAACTCAGGTAAGTGTTCCCATCGCTGAACTACTGGCTATTGTGAAACAGTTGAGGGCCTTGTTACACATTACACTTAGCATGTGCTTTGAGCAGTTGCACATTAAGGGTTAATATCCCCTGTAACCTGCACTGCTCTTGTTGACTAGAGTTGTGGTACCCCTGGACTGGGCAGTGAACTTTTGAGCCAGTGACCCAGTTTTGTTTTGTTGGCATGCTCAGTTAGAGCAATATTTTGGTGGGAAGTGTCTGAGGTGTTTTTAAGCTACTCCAAATTGTTACTTTTGGGAGATGGGTAAAGGGCCAAGGGCACCAGAAAGAGAGTGCACAGGCAAGTGTTGTATGCACCTGAGTGTTTGATTGGTGCCTCATGTTTGAGTGCCACCTGCCTGTCCATGAGCAGGGTTTGAGTTACACTCCAACTCTTGGGCGGTGGCGGGCAGTCTGTGATGGTGGAAGCTGGAAGGAGCTGCTGCCACCGCCTGAACTGCTTAGAAAGGCACAGGGAAAGCCGGGGGCTCTCGTTTCTATTAGGGGGTTCAACCCCCCTGAATTCCCCCCATACTTTGAATTCTGTCTGTGAGTGGTATATAAGGGCCAGGTTGGAGGAGATCTGGATCCCTGTCACCTCTCTGTGTGAGTCTTTGTCTTGGTGTGTGGGTTTGTGTATGGCTGGAGGGCCTGGGAGGCGGAAGGTCATCACAACCTGCTATGACCAGAGGACTTGGTATAGGTGGTGGAAGGTCAGGGCTAATGGGGCTTAGGCCCCTTCCCACCCTGCCAAAACTTCTTGAGGCAGCCAGCAGCAGCAGCAGCAGCACCACGGCACCACCGGCCTACAGCACCCGGCCCCGCTTGGCATGCAGCTGCCCCTGCCACCACGTACAGCACCAGCACATGCCAGCCCCCAATGGCCCTGTGGGAGGGAGGGGCAGGGATCAGGTGGGGTTTGGCCCTCCCGAATAATATTTTCCCCCACTGGTTATGGGGCTTAAGAAGCTAAAGGTCACTGGTGTGCATCAGCAGTGGGTGGCAGGTGATCAGCGTCGACTGTGCGGAGTGCGTGAGAGCTCATAAACAGTCTGGTGAAGGACAGGCTACTGGGCTTTTGTGTGTAAAAAGTAGGAGAGGACTGGGACAGTCAATCCCCTCTGTGCTGTGTTTTGGGTGAGGGCCTGGGTTGCCAATATCCCTTTTTGTGTAGCGAGAGTGAGTGTTTGAGGGAGTAGTGCGTGCCTGCATTGATGTGTGAGAGAGTGAGCCTGCTGCTCTCTAGCACCCTTTGTGGCTAGCACTCCTCTCCTGTATATGTTGGCAGGGTAACATTGTGGTGGTGGTGTTGTTAATAGGGGAGGGTTTGTTGCATTATTGTTGTTTGTATTGTTCTTACTATTTAAAATATTTGTCATTGTAACAGACTGCCAATGTGGGCTCACCAGATTGGCTTGAGATACTTACCCTGGGCTAGAAACAGTGCTGGTGAACTCTGAGGGACCCCAAGGGTGGAGCAGGGGAGCCCTGCACTGTGGAAAAGGAGAAGCCAGTCGAAAGAAGAGGTTTGCATGGAAGGGGGAAGGCTGGGATTGTGGGCCAGCCACCTGAGCCCTGGTTGTCTGGTTTGCAAGCCAGGGAGGGACTGCCAGAGGGGATAAAAGCAGCAGCCAAACTGGTGTGGGGGCTGCTTACAGTGACTCCAGGTAACAATGCAGGAGGCCTAAGAAGAGCTGGGGCGAGCTGCCCCAGGAGAGGGAGCAGAGAGACCCCTCTGAAGAGTCTCGAAGGCCCTGGGAGAAGGCAGCAGCAGTTGGCCGTGCCTCCAGCCCTGTAGCAGAGAGGGACCAGTGGCCAGGATTTGGGGCAGAAAACCAGTGCCCCAAGGCCCCATCATAGTGTGCTGGATGTGCCGGGCGTGCTGGAGGCTAGGGGTGGCACTCAGCCCCTGACTCCACTGTGGAGAAGAAGCAGCGTCCAGGAGCGCAGGTGGCATCCTTATTCAGATCAGGGAGCTGGGCCAGTGAGTTGAGGAAACCCTTCCCTTCCCTGTGGAAGTGGGACAGCAGCAGGCAAGTAATTGGGATCCTGAGGAGCAGCAGAGCACCAGGATGAGGGTCCCCAGGAGTTCGGGGCACAGGCCAGCACTCAAAGCAGGACTGGCAAGCTGTGGCGCATGTGGGGTGCCCGGCCAGTCATCTGGAGCAGGGGTTTAGAGCAATGACCCCTGAGATCTGCCTGTGCTGCTGACTCTCTGCCACTGACTGCCCCAGAGGGGACTCAGTCTTGTCCCTTATTCTGCAGCTGATTGTCATCGGATGAAGTCCATGAGCTTTGTGCTTGGCTCATGCTGATTGCTGCAGGAGCCTACTCTGTTGCTTGCCTTTTTGTTTGCCACAGATGGACGCCCTTCAGCCTCTTTGGGGGGTTGGGGTTTGATACAATTTGATTGCTGCAGACCAGAAGAGCATAACCTGTTGCAGTCTGTCACTTGTTGGGAAGCCTGTTGGAGCTGCTGGGAGTGAGCACCCTGCTTCTTTGTAGTAGCATCTCAGCAGTGGCTGAAAGCTGCCAGTTACCCTACCTGTGGTTCTTGAGTCAAGGATTGTCTAATGCATTCTGGTTTCTTCTGTGATTTTGGTTATGCCATTTAAATTCACTTGTAAATAACCTTTCCTATTATTCTTGTTTTGTAAATAAAGTGTAAATAGTTAAATCAGTTAAGTGTTAGACCTTGGGACCACGGACTGCTCTGTGGGGAGCAGGGGCCAGCTGGAAAGTAAATTGGTGCTGGCCGGAAGCCCTGCCCCACTCTCACCACACCACACCTGATATTGGACAGAGGTGGCAACTATTGGGCCACCACCTGGGTTACATGATTATCCCCTGTTTGTGTCTTTGCTAATTACAGGGTAGTGCCTGGCTGTGGGTGAATGCCTTACCGAAAGCAGACTGGCCACATCTTTCTTAAAGGAGATTTGGGTGAGGACTAATGTCCCTCATTAGTGTAGAGTTGTTCCTCTAGACTCTGACCTGTCTTTAGAGGGCTGGCAAGTATGGGCAGAACTAGGAGTTGAGTTGGTTCTGTGCCTGCTCAGCTCCTCTGCTCTCAGGGTCAGGGTAGGTGACTCAGATTGTGGACAGCAGGGGCAGGCAGCTGCTGCCTGCCTCTATCTGGGTCCTCACTGCCTTGACACAGCCCATTGCACCCTCTCTGCCCCACCCCCATCCCACATTGGGCCCACTGCTATTCCTCCCCTATCTTCCTGCCCTTGATGCTGTCTGCCTACCTCTTGGGCTGTTCTCCCTGCCTCTCTTCCCATCTCCTGCTCTGGCCCTTGAAGCTCACTTCTCACCCCACAATGTCCCCTGCCTCATCTGTATTGCTGCTGCTCTCCTAGCAGACCAAACAGGGAAGGGGAACCTGCCCACCACTGCCAGGCCATAGCTGTTCTTTGGGCTGAGCTCAGCAGAGAACAGTGGTCACAGTGGTGGTGGGTGGGTTGCTCTTCCCTGTTGCTCTGCTGGGACAGTGCTGGGAGCTGCAGCTAAGCAAGGAGCTGCTGGGGTTGGAGGTGGGGGTGATGAGCAAGGATCTGGGGTGAGGGGATGGGCCTGATTATGGGGTGTGATGGAGCAGTCTGTGCAGTTGGCCCAATACAGATGAGGAGGGGCATGGCAGGCCCCATGTGGATGTGGGAAGGCCTGCATCATGTCCCATGCAGGCTGGGGGGAGAGGGGCAGCAGGCCTGATGAGGCCTTCTACCCACAATTTCAGATCAGGCTAGTACCCCCTGCACCCCAGATCCCTGCTCAACATGCCCTCCCCCCAGCTCCAAGCCTATCTGCAGTTTCTAGGAGAGCAAGCAGGGAAGAGGAACCCACTTAGTGCTCTAATGGGAGAGCAGCTATGGCTTGGCAGCAATGGCATGTAGGTTCCCCTTCTCTGCTGGCTTCTCTGGGACAGCACAGGTGAGCTCTGAGGGCCAGGAGGGGCAGAGAGGGAGCCCTGAGGTGGGGGGGGGGAGATAGGGGGAAGAGCACCTTGGGGTAGAGAGGGTATCCTAGGGGCAGGGGAGCAGAGGAGGAGCCCCAGGGGCAAGGGGGATAGATGATGGGAGTCCTGGGGCCCATGAAGTGCCCAGAATGGGAGGGAAGAAGGGATTCTTATCTTTAGTTGATCCCTCAAATGTCCCTGCCATCACTATGAAGGAAGATATAGCAGCTGGGAGCAGTTTATCCTGGGATGTTGGAGGACAATTGCAATGGTTTTGGGGCCTGTGGAGCAGTCATTTGTGACTGCAACACAAACTACCCCAAACCAGATAGAGACAATCCTGAATAGAAAAGGATTATCTCCGAGCCATTCAGAGGGCCTTTTAGCTTGTGTATCCCTGCCCTAATGTGTGGACACTCCTGTTTCAAGGGCTCTGAACATGTATTTAAGCTAATGTGGAACACCACCCTGAGTATCTGTCATTTTGACAAGATATTCAGTCCTTGTCAAAACTGTATATAGCCTCTTGTAGGAAGATTTAGGATTGACAAACTGACTTTTTCTGATGAAAAACTGTCAGAAAATTCCTGCTCAACTCTAAGCAGTCCTCCTTCATAGCTCTAAACTTGGCAATTTTTTTTTTTTAATAAGGATGCTTTACCTTTCTTTCCTAGTTTGTAAGAACTGTTTTACAGTCTCCTTTGAGTTTACAGCTTGTGATCAGGCAGAGAGCAGTATAAAAGTGGACAGGTAGATAGAATCCCATATAATATCCAGAATGGTAATACAGATATTTGCCCAGTTTATCAGGGATACTGAAAAAGCAAAGCATTTGAGAAATGCAATGTCTTGTTTCCTAAAGAGTGGAGAAAAGAAATTTTAAGTTTGGGAGACCTGTTCAGGAACAGAAGGTGCCAGTGGCTTAGTTTAGTAGAGTGAAACCTAGTGTAAAAAAAGTTGTAAAATATCATTTAGAAATGTCCAGTTTAAAGGAGGAGGAAAGCAAAAAACTGAAGCTTTTAACCAATCAACAAGCAGGATATAGCACAGAGCTTCAAGCAGTGATGGAACAAAGAGGGACAAGGAACCAGTTAAAACTGGTCCACCAAAATTAGAGACATGGGTGGAATGACTTCACTTCCCTTGTTAGAGTTTCTCATCCCTCTTCCTGCTTCTGTATCATCCCTGGCAGAGGTACCAAACCATGTGCCAACCACCTGAAGCAAGTTCCCAGGGCAGCAGACAGGGGGAGTTCACCACTGGTAGTAAATACCTTGTTTCAGAGGTTAATACTCCTCACTGTTAAAAACGTGTAATATTTTGAGTTAGAAATATTCTGTCTTCAGCTTCCAATCATTGTTTCTTATGCCTTTCTGTGCTAGATAAAAGAGCCATTTAGGTCCTTTAAGAGCTAGTACTTCCTCTGTAAAGGTGCTTATGCACTACACTGCTTTTTGATGAGGTAAGCAGATGGCATTATTTAAGTCTCTCATTTTTTTTCTAACTCCCGAATCATCTTGTTCTCTTCTGAACACTCACCTTTTCTTAGCATCCTTTTAAAAATGTGGACTCCAGAACTATAGCGACTATTTCTCAATGGAAAAATCACTTCCTTTCTTCTGCTTTCTCTTCATTTGTTTATATATCCATTTGCATTTTTTGGCCAGAGCACATTAATTTGATACTCTACTAGGACTCACAGGTCCTTTGCACAGCTTTTGCTTTCCAGGATACAATCCCTCACTCTGGAACTATGGACTGTGTTCCTTGTTCATATATGTATAACTTTGTATTTGGCTGTATTAAAATGGATTCTTGTGTGTAAAGCTTACCAAGCAGTCCAGATTGCCCCATACAGCTACCCTGTCCTTATTATTTACTGTTCTGCCAGATTGTGTCATCCACCTGTTACCAGCAGCAATTACGTTTTTACTTCCAGATCACTTATAAGAACCCTGTTGAACCTCACTGATGACTACTTTGGGGAGCTGTCAGTTAGCCAGTTCTTAATCTATCTAATGTGTGCTTTATTGATACTGAATAGTGCTCTAGTGCCAAGATTTATTAAAAATTAATATAGTTGGGCTGGATGTTTTCTCCCAAGGACTTTTAGGACTCTTTCCATTGTAATATCATCCTAGCTTCCCCAGCCTGTCCTCAAGGATACGTCTATTTGGCACAAGGGAGTGTGGTGACAGCTAAGCTACGTTAGATGCCTTAAGCAGTAAATCCAATTTAGTGTCATACTTTGCTGTGGCTAATATATCCTACTTCTTTATAGGGTTACTCAGCCTGGATTGAGCTTTGTTAATTCTGTATCTAGTACCTGAGTTACTATTTCTGCATAATAGCATGCAAGTAGGCATACCTCAGTTGAGAAGGTTAGCTGCCTTACTTGTGGGATACACTGGGTGCATCTACACGTGATGCTATGTTGCCTCAGCAATGTGCTGTGCCAGTGTAGCATCTGCAGGCAAAAAAACCACAATGCTGTAGCTATTTTGCCATAGTGACATGCTCCCTCAATATAGCCCATCACTATGGCAATGTAGTAACTAAAATAACTGTGAACCATGCACATGGCACAGTACATGCTGTTACTGCGCCATCATTTAATTCTTCCAAAAGGAAGTACTTAGTGACAGTGCAGTAACAACAGTGCCATAGGGGCACATGTAGATGCGTCCAGTCTGTTCTGTCCTTAGTCCTATCTCCTATTGGGATGTAGCTTAATATTACATTAAAACACAGTTTTATGCTAGTCATTCATAGGACTAAAGAGATCTCAGCAAAGATCACTTTGAATTTATTCTTCCTCAGCCCTTTCCTAATGTCCCTGAGGTCTGTGATATGCACTGTGATACAAACCTCTCCATCTCTGTCTTTGTGCAATTCCCTCTGACACACAGCTGCTAGTGTTATGCATTTATGTAATGCACTGCCATTTTTTGCTATGCGAGTCATCATGACTAGGGACAAAACATCAGAATCCCATCAACCTTGTGGTTCCAGTTAATGCTGTTCTAGTGAAACACCACAGCAGCCTGTTGTTCTTTTTTGCCAGACTGGGCCCACCCTTTTTAATATGGTACCACCAATAAGATTTTTTTCCCCTTAAGAGCGCTAAAGAGCCTCTCTCTGCCACTTCTTCCTTCCCCCGGGTCACACGTTGCTATCTTTTTTTTTTCCTTCTTCTTTAGCTTCTATCTTTCTCTTATTGCTTAGCCTTCCCTTTGTGACATCTGTGGCAACAATGCCTAAATTGTGTATATCCAGAAGTACGGGTTTTCTCAGATGCTACAATAATACTGAAATCCACTTTTGCACAATATGTACCTTTTTTTCTCTCCAGTATGTCCTCCAGCTCAAAGTTCATATTTACAGGATGGTGTAGATACCTAAATCAAAGAACTTCTCTGTCTCTGTCCAATTCCCTGACACACAGCTGCCAGCTTCATCTATTGAGGAAAACTTATTTATCAATGAAATGAAGTGTATTCATAGCAGCTTCCTGGAAAGGGTTCATGATGGCCCACATTACTTCACTCAACAGTGATCAAGCACCAGTTAGAAAAAGCTGTTATAAACAGTTGTAGCCTGGGCAGACTACAGCTAGGTGAAGCTTAAAGGATATGGATTGAAAGGACCTATGTCTACAGCGTGGAAAGTATGTAGGAAGTAGTGGAAGGAAACACTGATAGATAATCAGTCAAGGATCATCTCTTATCTCAAAGATCTTAGGCTAGAATAAAGAGGAGAGGTGGATCTTGGGTTGTTTGTCTCCCATCCCATCTACAAAAGGAAGTGATGGCTCTACAAGAAAAGGGGGAAAGGACTAATGAACTCCAGATGGGGGAGAGTTTGAAGCCCACCGTGTATTTTGGAGGGGGGTGTCTTTGGTGTGGGAGAAGGGGGCAATGGGTGCAGTGGAAAAAGAGTGGTAAGGTCTGAATTTTAATTTTCTATTCCTCCCTTAGATGTGTGAGCCCCTTTATACCTTATAGGATGGCAAAAAGATTGCTGTACCAGCAAAAAAGGGAAGCCCATTAAGAACTGTACTAATAAAACTGGTCAGAAAATTAAATTTTCCTCCAACACTAAGTGCAATACCCTCTACTAGTGTAATTGTCTGAGTGTTCAAAGTACACTAATCTTGAATTATTTCTAATACCTCTAAAATGCTAGTAGTAATCATTTTAAATTTGTTAGAATTTTAACTGACCAGCATGCTTGGAATCTTAGGCCCTATTGCATGAAATGCTTTAGAAAGTTCTTTGGTACCTTTATCACCAGAGAGAAATTATTTCCTTTCCTATATTTGTTTTTATTAACAAAAAGCATATGACCATATGAACAAAAATATAAAGAATAATATAACAGAACCACATCTTGAAGCACAATTTTCAGTAATACGTAATGTACTGCTATTAGGCAAATATTTGTTCTACTGGGAATGTTATTCTTAGACTTAGTGGGTGCATCAACATGAGCTGTTTAATGTGCAGCAGCCTAATAACACTGTGCAGTAGTGTTCTGGGCAAAAAAAAAAAAAAA
>NW_017729022.1:18612775-18615868 GCF_001723915.1 Gavialis gangeticus
AAAAAAAAAAAAAAGTGCTACAGCATGGTATTAGGCTATTGGACAGTAAGCGTCACAGAAAAATCTGTGCTGCAGCACTAGTTTTTACTGCACATTTAGTTAGCACTTAATTAAGCAAGTATTAAGTGTTGAGCAGAGTATGGAGAAGTGACTCTGGAGGCACCGTCTCATCTGCTACTCTGAAATCACAGTTTCCACCCTACTCCATCCTAATTCTCTGGAACGCCATCCCTTTCCACATGCTGGTATAAAGGATAAAGTAAAATTCTGCCATTTCTTTTTCAATGGTCTTGGAAGTCTCTCTTATTTTGCACCCCAGATTTAGATCTGAACTTAAAGCAGTTAGCCACTGTTGCCCCTTCTTCCTCTCTTTCAGAAACATATAATCTATTTATACAGCATTGCATTGATGCTTATATATTAATCATCAACAGGTCTTCCACATAAGACCAATAATAGTGGGGGTCCTTGCACTCTTGTCAGTGATTCTTGCCCTCTGATATATATGCAATTTTATAATGAACACACCTGAAAAATTAATATGGGAATTGCAATTTATTCCTCATATATTTTAAAAGTGTTTTTTCCAGGAGATTGCAGCGGTGGTGACTTTCTTTGAATATATTTAGAAAATATTATCTTAATCTGAAAGGCTATGTAGTTCTTCCTGTCAAGTTAACAGTAGTATTCAGTGCAGCCAAAAAGCTACCATCAAAGGGGCAGGGTGAAGTATGGGGGAGCTGTACATCTGCTACTTGAGCTGGAACTGTGAGCTTCAGAGATAAGGGGAGGAGAGAAGATTGGAGATTAGCGTGAGCCTGAAGTTACAAAATGTTACAGCAGTGGGTTAGCTAGCATCCTTCTGTTTCTCAGGCTCACTGAAACCACTGTCAGAAGAAAGGATTTGTTCTGTCTCTTGCACTTGTTACAACCTTTGTTATGAAGATGATGAATCTAAAATTTCAGTGCCTTGTATATTTCTTGAATTATAGAGGTGCACCCTCCTACTCTGACCTTTCCAGTGTTCCATCATTTTTGAATGGCTGGCTAATCTCTTTCATTCTGTTGTAGCTTTATATTCTTAAAGTCTTGCAGTATCTCAGCTCCTCGCCACAAATATCAGTTGAAGGACCATTTCTGCTTAATGCGAGTCTAATTTAAAATTTATATCCTTTTTGGAGGTTAGGGGTTAGAGCCCCATTTACAATATGCTATCTGTCACAGATTTTTCTTAGGAATATATCAGGTGGCCAGGAAAGGAAGCTACTGAAAGTGTATGGCCAACAGGATCAATGACTTTCTACTTCCAAGAGTCTATTTTAAGGAGGGAGAGACAACCATACAAGATAGAAAAAAAAATAAATAAATACATTGTTGGCACATATAATTTATGTAGCACAATTTCTTGTAATCTTTCTATAAAGTAGCTTCAGAATCACTTTGCTATGGTAAAGTCTAGAGGACAGATTTGGAATCCTTCCCAGCAGTTGGGGATTCTAGTGAAGCAAGTAACTGAGCTGGAAGGCAATTGGTAAGTTTGTAATGACACTGGATTCCTGTCTCTACAGGGTCTACCTTTCACACTTCAATATAGAGAAGAAAGAGTGAGATTCCTTTTGTGGAATAAAAAGGAAAAACTCTAAGCTGGTACAAACAGGACATTTATAGCTGGACATTTCCAAGAGCACAATAAAGTAGCCATCTAACCAGAATTTACCAGGACAATAAAAAAAAGGGAGTGATATTTCAAACTGGGCTCTTGTCCCAAACTGGAATATTGGTTTGAAATCAGAAAACGCCCCTGTCCCTGCATCACTAGGAAGTGTCCTGCTGTGAAACAGAGCTGCCTTTTAGTAGAAACACCAGGGTGCTGTCTGGCAGGGGATGAATGCAGCTACACTGCTTCTGTGCTGCTTTAGCTCTGCCTCTTAGAGCTAATTCACTCAACCTCACTATTAAGCCAAGGCAGCCACATTAATTGGAAACAGTGTAGCTTAGCACTAGATCTGTAGTGCATGGAGCATCCAGATTTTGTAACCCCAAAGCTGTTCACTTTAGCGGAGATTAGAAGAAGCTGCCTATATATTACCAGGGGAGTGAGCTGCATATTTGGCTATTTTGATCATTTTTCTATTAGAAAAGATTCCTAGGACATTTATTTTAAGCAGAATTATCACTTCCACTGTTTTCAGGCCTTTGATCAGAAGGGGGAATTCCTTTTATTTATCTAAAGAAATTCTATTAGTGCTGATCTCAGTTGTAAAATGTTAAAAATCAGAATTCTCTCTCGCTCTGTTTTGTTTTGTTTTTCTTTTCCTCAGGAAAAAGCATGGCAGCTGGCTAAAGGCACTGAATGATCCAAAGACCCCATAACAACAAAAGGGGGGGGGACCTTGAATAAGGATAATAAAGGACAAGGTTCACAGCGCATAGATGGCAGGAGACCTATTGAAGTATAGTGGTAGTTGGGTAGAGGAGGAAAAATTAGCTTAAGAAAAAAAAAGTGTTCTGACCCAGTTTCATAGTAAAGTGGAAACTCAAGCTACTTTTATTTTCCCCCTGAAAATAAATTCAAGCACTAATACTACATGACACTTTTTAGCCATATAAAACAAAACAATCCCCACACCCCTCTAAACCCGCCCCCCACCTCACCTTCTCTTCCTAGAAAGTCTCAGTTTAGCATGTGTCCCTTAGAATTTGGGAAGGGGGGGGGTGGTAAGAGAGAGCAAAACCTCGCCTTTCAATGTGCAAAGAAGTGGACAGGGTCAACTGAAGTCCCAGTTAAACCCAGAGGCTTTCCCTGATATGAGGAAAAGCTCTTATTTTTGCCTATCATTGGAAGTGCACATTTCTTAGTCAGAATTGGCTTGCAGCTATATGAGAGAGACAAAAGGGTATTGATTAAGTAAAGCCTCTTCATACTTTATATGTTTTGCTATCTCTAAGCAGTCTCATGTCCATGATAAACCCATACTCCACTAGTTATGAGCTTGTGTTGCACATAAATAAGCTATTTCTTCCCAGACCTTTATAAGTTCATTGTGTGGTTTAAAAAAAAAAAAAAAAGTGAGCATCCATTTTCCCCACAAT
>NW_017729022.1:18616045-18617534 GCF_001723915.1 Gavialis gangeticus
TGTCCAACTATAATATTGGAGTAGATATCTTAAATGAGATTGAGTAAAAAATTTTAAATTCCATTTAATTTCTTATAAAAAAAACTTAAGTCTCCTTTTTGGTTTCATGGAACTTGGCAATAAAATTGACTGATAAACAAGATAAGAAGGTATTTTCACCCTTTATAAAAAAAAAAAGAGTGAAATAGAAGAGGAATTGAAATAGCAGAATAAGTTTCATTAACTGCAAAGATTAATATTATCTTCAGTGCAGTCTCTGGAACATAGAGGGCACTCTTACACTAATGAAAATGACATTTTGCAAGCTAAACCTTTGAGAGCTGCTTTTAATGTTGAGATGTAAATTCCCATTGTACTATAGGATGATGATTATAATACAGCTTCTACTGTCTGGGGGAAAAGGGCACTTTGCACAGAATGTAAATTGAATTCTATATGTAATTTATTCACCTGGAATGAGCAAGAAGTAAGAATCTGTATATTGAGGAATACTCCTATTTATAACTCTTCCAATTACAGTAGCACAACATTGCCTCATTGCAAATCCAGCCATCTCCCTCCCTCCCTCCCCCAAATCTTATCAGTAATATCTTATATTTCTATTGGTAGATCTCAAAAAAACTGTCTAAAGAAGGCCATTATAACACTTCCTTTTTTTAGAAGGGGAAAATTTAAGCCACAGGAGATGATTTGTCCATGGCTAGTAGTTGGCCCTTGACAGAGCTGGGAATAGAACACGTTTCCAGAGTCTAGATCCATTGATCTTACTGCTAGGCCATGTCCCCTCTTAGGTTTTTTCTCTGTGATCTGAAATTCCACAAGCATGAACTACTTTAGCCCATCAGAATGATTCAGACCCACCTTATAAGTAATTCATTACTAAAAGCACAAAGAGAACACATCCTGATTTCTGTTTATAACTTTATTTTGTTTATAGTATGCAATTCAAAGCCAGTTAAAAGGAAGTTTCCCTTTGTCAGTTAACAAAGTTGGAACCTAGTCAGAATAAAATTGCAGTGAATGAACTGTGGTTTTCTGAAGCATTTCAGCTTGAGCATTTTCAACAAATAATGGCTCTGTCAAAGTGTCTGTTGTTTCTTCTCTTTACACCTAGATTTCAGGAGGGCAGACTTCAATGAGAATAGTTCGGGAAGCACTGAGGTCCCAGAGGGGAGGGGAGCCAGGTGTCCAAGACGAGTGTTTGCTCCTTAAGGAGATGATCCCCCAAGCCCAAAGGGAGGTAATCCTAACATGGATCAAAGGGAGCAGGAGGGCACAAAAGCCCCCATGGCTCACCAAAAGCATCTGGGAATGTCTTCTAGCTAAAAGGGAGGCACACACCCAAAAGGAAGGGAAGGGCCATCACAAGGGAAGACTATACTGCAGTTGCTTGGGGATGTCGGGGGGCAGTCGGGAAGGCCAAGGCAGAGATGGAACTGGGACTAGCTTCCCAGATCAAGGACAACAAGTCCTTTTTTAAATACATAGG
>NW_017729022.1:18618029-18630854 GCF_001723915.1 Gavialis gangeticus
ATGATCAGGGGGCAGCAGGGCAGGCCCTATGAGGAGAGGCTACAGGACCTGAACCTGTTCAGCCTCCAAAAGAGAAGGCTGAGGCAGGATCTAGTGGCCTGTTACAAACTAGTCAGAGGGGACCAGCAGGCACTGGGGGAGTTCTTGTTCCCCCGAGCACTACTAGGAGTGACTAGAAATAATGGTCACAAGCTGGCAGAGGGTAGATTCAGATTAGACATCAGGAGGCACTACTTCACTGTCAGGGCAGCTAGGATCTGGAACCAACTTCCAAGCAAAGTGGTGCTGGCTCCAACCATGAGGGTCTTTAAGACAAGGCTTGACAATCACCTTGCTGGGGTCATTTGATCTCAGTACTCTTTCTTGGCATGGCAGGGGGTTGGACTTGAACATCTGCTCAGGTCCCTTCTGACCCTACTAACTATGAAACCTTTAATTATAACAAGCCACAAGTTTCTTCTGATCGCCTTAATTATAACAACCTTAAAAAGCATTCATGGGCCATGTATGGAGTATGCTTAGCTCAAGTGTCACGGCGTGGGGCCTAGGAGTAGTCGTGATCCCGCTAGTGCTGCCTGCCATGCCAATTAGGAGATCCCACACCCTCTTATTCTCTCCTGCCACATCTTTGATCTTATATGATTTTTAATATGGGAGGCTGCCTTTGATCTCCTAGTATCTATGGGTGACTTGGTGCACCCCCAGCCTTATGGGCTCTGCATGCCTCCTACCTCCCCTTTAGCACACCCCAAGCCTCGCAGCTATTCTGGATGTTTTTGCGTCTCCGATCTACACCCTCTCCGGGCCTTTACCCGGACGCCCTGCTCTCTCCAGGCTCCTGTTCATGCGCTCTTCTCCTCCTGGCCCTGATCCACACGTCCGCCCCTCTGCAGGCTTCACTCGTGTGCCTGCCCCTCTCCGGGACTCTTAACCATGCGCTCACCCTTCCCTGGGGCGTCTATACAAAAATCAGTGCCGCTCCAGTCTTATACTAGCCCTCCCCGGGCTTCACTCTTGCGGGCTGGCCCTCACTGGGGCCTATGCCACGTGCTTCCCACGCTCTTGCCCTCGCTGGGGCCTACGCCACGCTTCTCACGCCCGTGGCTCTCTCCGAGCCTGCCCCGCGCCTCTCTCTGAGCCTGCCTGCCAGCTGTCTCAGGCTTTCACCGGCACCAGGGCTCTGGTGGCACGCAGCCATGTCTGACCCCCTGACCCTTCTTGGGGTCCTATGCCCTCACTGGGCCGAGTACCACCCTCACGGGCTGGGGTCTCAACCCCATACACCACACCACACCACACCACACCGGTGCCAAGCCACCGTGCCTTCCAGCACTGCTCTGTGCCCCAAACAGGGGGCCCAGGAACCCCCAGATTACTAGGGAGCTCCCGTGAGGACACCAGCTCCCACCAGCGCCAACCAGCTGTGCCTCCTTGGCACTGCTCGGTGCCCGAACAGGGCACCCAGGAAACCCCCCCCCAGACTACTAGGGATCTCTTGTGAGGCCTCCTCACACCCCTACAGCCTCACCTGGTCCTCCAGTGATATACACAACAGAACCATAAGCCAACCGGCTGTAACAAAACAATAAGCCTACCAGCTACAACATAAAACCCAGGCCCACCTGGCTCTCTTGCCAAAGCCTCCCAGTCAGGCTTCTGTTCATCCTTACCATCATGCAGCCCTCTGGGTGCTCAGGCTGCGCTGCGCTGCTCAGCTTAGCTCTCCTGCAGAGCTCCTACACCCCAGGCTACCAGAAGAGAACTGCTAGCCAGGCTCTGGCCTGGCTGTTTATAAGGGCCTGGCCCTGCCCCCTTCTGGTGACCAACCTGGTTGCTCCAGCAACCAGCACCTGAGCTGCCCTGGCCATTAGCAGAGGCCCTAATCCTTACTTAGGCACGGGGCACCCAAGTGCCCCCATGACATCAAGTAAAAGGGCTGTATATAAAATATTTCCTATACAGCAGGGCTGTTGAATGGGTGGTCTGTGGACCACATGCAGCCCACAAGGGGTTAAGTTGCAGTCCCTGGTCTCTCTCATGGCTGCTGCTTCTCTCATTGCTTTGTTTGCAAATGGGCTCCCCCTTTAGGTCCTCCCCCTCCTTCCAGCTTCTCCTTCCTGCCTTTGACCCAAGGTGTGGCACAGCATGGCACAGTACAGGGAGCTGAGGGAGAGTCTGGGCTCCTACAGGTGCAGGAAGGGGGGAGCAAATTGTGCCTGTGTACCCATGTGGTACAGCAGGGAAGGGGAAAGGTACCTGTACAGGCACATGGTGCAGCAAGGGAAGGGGCATTCCTATAGCATGCACCCTGGGGGTCTACAGCTTGCTCTTGTGTGGCCTGCATAGCTTGTGGCTGCAGTGGTGCAGATTGTGGGGCATGTAGCCCCTGTCTGCTTAGAAGTTTACAGAACAAGAAGCAATGGTCTCAAGTCCCTTCCAACCCTAATTTTCTATGATTCTAAGTTGGACAGCCCTGTACTAGAGTATTGTCAGGGTTAAGATTTCGGTCTTCCCGTGGAAGGATTATTATAGGTACAAGATGCAAATCTTCCTGCAACTGCTGTGCAACTTGAGGGGAGCCAAATCATGAGTTTGTCTATCAGTCCTGCTTCTTTGGGTTTCTTCTCTAACTCTCTTCATACATTAGAAGGCAGTGCAATTACCTAAAAATGAAGTAGGTTTGGCGTGAAGGTTCATTTGGGCTTAGGGGACTTGCTGGACTGAAGGAAGGAATTTGACTCTAGATGGGAGACACTACTCACCTCCTGGTCAGTCATCAGCTGCTTGGGAACCCCCACTCCCCAGTCAGTGATCGGCCCCTGGTGCCCCCAGAGCCAGGGAATAGTGGAGGAGGAGGGCACCCATGGATTATTCCAGTGGGGGAACAGGGGCCACAGACTGGGGAGCCAAGCGAGGCCTGGCTCAGCCTTGCCCGCCACTCAAGCATCTACTACTGCCAGCTGGCCTGACTCAGCTCAGGTGGGTCCATTTCCAGTATGATGTCATCAGCAGTCTTGCCAGCTTGTCTTCCCTAACCTCAGCAGTAGTGGTGCCAGGAAGTGGAGTAAATCAATGAAACAAAAGACAAAACCCCTGGAGGAAGCCAGGCAAGTGCTTTTCTTTGACAGACAGGGACTCTGGGGAGCTTCTTACCACCTCCTACCCTGCTCCTGGAGATGCCATGGCAGATCTTGGGGTGCTACAGCTCGCTGTAGTTCATGGTGGCTTAGAATTCTCCAGGTAGCTAACACCCTGATCTGAGGAGTGTGCATGAGTGAGAGTATACCAGAGACTTTTCTGGGGTCTTTTGCTGGCCCCTGGCATTGCAGCCCAGTTAAGCACCCCAGCCTCACCCAGCTGAGCAAAGAGGTGGATCCACCTTTGTCTTTGCTGATTCTACCCCCAACCCCTGCTTTCTGTGCTGTCTGCAGCACACTTTCCTCAGGGGTGGGAGAGGGGTGATTGCCAGCTCAGCCCAGGTCATTGTTGAAAAGGGACCTGCTGCCCTCCTCACCCCTGCCCCCAATCTTAGAGCTAGAATCACCCCTGCCAAGGTCTGTAGCCACAAGGGTATGGCTTCTCCCCCAGTGCTCCCCAGGGACTGGAGCCCTGTGGCTGCAGGGGAAGGAGCTTTAGCTGTTAAGTTGGTGCTGGCTCAGAGGTGGAGGTGCAGGCGGGATCCTCTGAGCCTTTCCCCAAGCCATTCCAGTGCACCAGTTATGCAGCTTGGATGGAACCAGGAACATGGAAGAGGGAACCCAGGCTGGTAATATTGGTAATGTACCACTGGCACCATCTCTCCCCTAGCAAGGACCCCATTACCATGGCAAGTGGGGTAACCCCATGGAGCTGGAGCCCAGCTGGACTGCTGGGTGAGCATGCCTCCCACTGCTAGCTGCTTGAAGCTGACAGATACCTGTGGCTGACAGATAATGTGACAGCAGGGGGAGGCATGCTTGCTGCGTAGCCAATCAGGGGTAGCCCAGCTGTGCTCAGCAGTGTCTGGCACCCCAGGGAATCCACTGAGAGGGCGCAGGAGTGCCCCCAACCTGCTGGACTTGGCCAGTGTGGGCAGCCTGTGCGCCCTCCCATGAAAGGGTGAACATATTTTCTCTTATTTCCTGATTTAACTTAGGGCATTTAGAGTAAACTGCATAACAGATCAGTTTCACCTTGGACTTTTTGAATGTCTGTACCTAGCCTATATGTTTATCATCTCAATCTGCTAATATCAATCCACTGGTCAAGATTTTCTGTGAATGGTGATTTTGGCCACTGACTACACTGACTGCACACTTAACCTATAGATTTTATTTTACCTTTGAAGAAGTATATTGAAATGAATATCATTCATTATTGAAAGCTAGTTTTTTAATAAATCAACTTAAATGGATATTTCATTAAGTTATCAGATATGCTCACATAATTTGATGTCAAAAACTGAGATCCATGGGATTAGTATATACAAAGTGGTATTGCTGGCTCATGTTATTTTTCCATATCTGATGGATCCAAGACCAGAACTTAAGCAATGAAACTGAAATTAGAAACTATACCATAGGCATTACTTTCTAATCCTTGAGACGCTTGATTTGAGCTTCTCTGTATGCGTGGGGATATGTTTTTACATTTTCCTCTGCAAAGGGAAGCTCAACATTATATTTACAAAAAAAATGAACTTTTGAGGTGGCCAACTTTTTTAATTATGAAAATTAATTATGATTATGATTGGTAAATTTCCTTAAATACATAACAATTACCAATTATAATATTGGACCTCTATGATATATAACATACAGCAGTAGTGTAATTAGGAGTGAGCAAGAGGCAAACCTGCTTCAGGGACCAAGATAAGAGGGGGGCTGGAGTCATGTCCCCAGCCCCACAAAGTCTGTACTCCAGGAGCATTCTCATGTTGGGAACTCTGAAATAGTCCCCAGCTGTCATTGCTTTAAAAGCAACAACTGGGGTGGGCACAGCTTGCACAATGGCAGGAGCAGAGTCTGTTTAGGAGTTCCTGGCACGGGAAAGCCTACTTTTCCTCTCACCCCCAATCTCAGGACTCTAGGCCACCCTGCCACCTGCTGTCCCATGAGTTAACTCTGGGCACCACCTGTATTACATCACTGACATATAGTTCTGAATATTATCACATGGTACCACAATTTAAAGTCTTCTCCTTCTTCCTCAAGTTCCCTTCATCATCCACCTCAAACTTTTTATTTGCCAGACTTAAATTATTTTCTTGGGATTGTTTTTTTTTTGAAAATGCAATAACATTCCTTGTTCTCCATCCATCTGGCATTCACCTTAGTTCTAATATGGAAGAGATTCAACCCTAGGCCAATGAGAGCTTTTTAACTATATATTTTGAAGTAATGTTATTATTTATCTAAAATGGATGAGAAGGTTTGAATAGGGATTTATCACTGAAGGGGGGCCACTCTTGTTTCCAAACTTAATCTAGCATTTGCATCTTGTTAAGCAACAGATTTAGGTCATGACCTAGGAGAGATTCTTCCACATGTAAAAATAGCGTATCTTTATGTGCCACTGGAATGTTAGGATTCTCTTTAGCCAATTGTAAAATACTTCTGTTTCCATGCTTGCAAAAACAACAGGATATTAATCTTTAGACCTGTCACTGGTGTAGGACTGAACATTAGCTGTCCCAGACTTTGGGCTAATAAAGACACAAATCTTTCCCAAGCAGTTTAAATGTCCTTATCATTCTAAAATATTAAAAGTAGACTGAGAAGGATGGATAAGTATGCAGAAAGATGCTAGGGTGGGTTACACTGGATTATAAAATTGCACAATCAAGCAACTAAAGCTTATTTTTCACATTGTTCTGAAATTTATCACAAATAACTTCTCGATATGATTCTGAAAACTCAGAAAAATGAATGCAACTAATGTTCCAGTAAAAAGGGATACAGATGCAATTCATGTGTTGTATGTATTAGTACATATTTCCTTTATGTGGTATGTGATTTATACATCACCTCCTACAGTCACCAGATAGTTGCAGAACTGTATGGAAAAATTATAATTAGATGTTTCCTTTGGATGGAAATGAAGATCTTGAGACTTTGGGCTCTGCATTATGTATTTCCTTTTGTCTTATTACTACATACTAAAACAGACAATGAACAAAGCTAGTTAAGTGACTGAGTTTAGCAGTCCTAAATGCTTTTACTTCACTGACTTTGTTTCATACTAAGACAGCAGACTTTTTCTCTCTAAAATAACTTGTCACAGCTGATCAATCTTCTGGGGCAGTCCCTTAGGTCATAAGTATTCTCTTCTGCTTCTGGCAAATCATAATAATGTCACATTCAGAAAAACTCAACCTTAGCACCACAATTATCTCTTTTTTTTTTTCCTTTTTCACTTTGGCTCACAGATTACTTGAGGCTTTTTCATGCTAAGGTCTGTCTTTCTGTCTGTCTGTTTCTCTCTCTCTCATATCATTTTCTTATCTCTTTTGCTCTGATGGGCATTCTTGCTAATAGCAGGCTTCCATTCCTAACAAACAGAAAGCTTTGAAGAGTTAAACCAGTTCTGCAGTGTTAAAAATTAAATAAAAATAAACACATCTGTGTAGCTAACCCGATCTAGAGAATAACGTTGGATGTGCTGGTACAGAACATGACAGCTGGAGAATGGAGTTTTTCCTATACCATTTTTTGTATGTTTCATATTTAATAAAAGATGTATCTTATGAAAGCTTTCTATCATTCACTTAGGCCAATTTATTCTCTGCTTTCCATAGTGTGTTTCTTTTTTTTATTTGCCTGTTTGTTTTTTAACTCTATATTGCTTAACTAATTATAAGCAATATTTAGCTCTCCTAGCTCAGCAGATCTTCCAAGAGGTCTGGGGCAAAGTGAAACACTGTGTTTCCTATGGGTTATTTCAGAAGCATAGTAAGCCACTACATAAGGGAAATTCAGCATTTAATATGCTGCCTCCTTGGTGGAATGCTATACTAAGGGTGCATCTTCACAAGATACTTAACACACAGTAGACTAATCGTACTGCAGATTAGTGTGTCATGGCAAAAAACATGTTAATAATGCTCATTAGAATGAGTGTACTGCACATTAAGCATCTTGAAAAGACAGTGTGCTATTGCTACTGCACATTAGCACTACCTACTGTGCATTTATGTAGTACCTCATATTAGAGGTACTAAACTTAATATGCAGTAGCAACAGTGCATTAATGCACATGTAGACACATTTTAAGTGAAACCTCCCTCAGTTCCACAGCAAAGCTGCTTGGTGAATCTGCCAGACCTACACAACTGCATTTAGAAAAATATGGGGTGGGGAGCAGAAGGGCAGAATTCTGGTAGAGAAAGAGCTTTCCATAGATATAATAATAATGTAGGGCAGGAGATCAGCTAGTTAAATCTCTTGCTTAGCCAGGATCATCCCTATCCAAACCATCCCAAGCAAATCCTTGTCTAACATATTACTAAAACTACACAGGCAGCAACCACAGAGTATAACTAATTTCTCAAGGTAAAACAGGGTGGTAATTAGCATATCTTGCTGTTGCAAGGGTTGTTAGAATATGCTCAAGAGACAAAAGAGGGCTATGCCCCCCAACTACAGAAGAAGGCAAAACCCCCACCAATCTGGCCATTGAGTAAAATTCCTTCCTGCTCCCAAATATGGTGATTGATTTGACCTTCAGTGGGCAGCAAGATCCTCTGCCCAGAAATTTCTGGATTTTAGTCTTAACAGGAGCACTGGTACACCCAGTCAAAATTCCCAGCTTTGGCTGAAGCCAATACCAAATGCTTCTGAGGAAGGAAGAAGAGTGGCGGGGGCAAGGGCTACAAAGAAACTCTGACACATGGAAAAACAGCAAAGGAACAACTTTCCTCCTCATCCAGCAAAGCTTAGAAGCATTGGAAAGCTTAGCTTTTAGCAAAGCTTAGAAGCATTGGAAATAACCATAGTAGAGCATAGATCTAGTTAATCCTATAGTAGAGCATAGGTCCTAGGTAATCCTTGAGAAATACTTATCCCACTTCTTCTTGAACACCTCCAGTGATGGAAATCTCACAACTTCTGTAGGTATTCTATACCATTGCTTTTCTGTTCCAGTGTTGAAGAAGTTTTTCCTGACATCCAATATAAACCTACTATGCTACAACTTGAAGCCCCTGCCCTGGCCTATGTTCTACTCTCTGCAATAGGAGAGAAGAGATGTTTTCCCTCTTCTTTATGGCAGCCCTTCAGATATTTGAAGATTGCTATCATGTCCCTTCTTAAGCACCTTTTCTTGCAAGCTGAACATGCCTATTTTCCTTCAACCTCTCCTTGTATGGCTTTCCTTCCAAGCCTTTTATTTTTGTCGCATATCTCTGGACCCTCTCTATCTTCTTCATGTTCTTTTTTTAAAATGTAGAGCCCTAAACTAAACATAATATGCCAGATAAGGCCTAAACAATGCTGACTCAAGAGACACCATAATTTCTCATGTCTTATACCTAATGCATCAGCTGATGCAGCCTAAATTGCATTCATCTTTTGTACACATTGAAGAGTCATGTTAAGTTTTTGATCCACAACGATTCCTAGATCCTTTTCTGTACTGCTGCCATCTAGCCAGTTGTGTTTCTCTTGTGTTTTAATGCATTTATTGCTCTTCCCAAGGTGTAAAACTTAGCATTTCTCATAACTGAACTTTATTCTGTTAGCTCCAGATCAACATTCCAATCTGTCATGATCCTTCTGAATTGTGCTCTGGTCTTCCAGTGTGTCTCCAATCCTGCCTAATTTCATGGTATGTGCAATTTTTTTCTCAAGAAACTCTTTATTCTTTGGAGAACAAAGGCCTGAGGTAAGTGGGGAAGCAGGGACCTGGAAGAAGCAGAAGCAAGAGGAAGGAACAGGAGATGCCTCATTCTTCCTGGGTAAGTAGGGCACTTGCTGAGCCACCTCAGGTGTCTGAAGCTCTGCAGAAAAGGACCTGGGGGTTACAGGGACAATAAAATAGATATGAGCCAGCAGTGTGCCCTTGTTGCCAAGAAGACTAACAGCATATTGGGCTGCATTAGGAGGAGCATTGCCAGCAGATTGAGGCAAGTAATTAGTCCACTCTATTCTCTACCGGTGAGGCTACAACTGGAGTACTGTGTCCAGTTTTAGTCCCCCCCCCACTATAGAAAGGATGTGGAAAAATTGGAGAGACTCCAGTGGAGGGCAATGAAAATGGTTCAGGGGCTGGGGCACATGACTTCTGAGAGAGACTGAAGGAACTGGCTTTATTTAGCCTACAGAAGAGAGGACTGAGAGGGCATTTGATAGCAGCCTTTAACTACCTGAAGGGTGGTTCCAAAGAGGATGGAGCTAGACTGTTCTCAGTGGTGACAGATTACAGAAAAAGCAGCAATGGTTTCAAGTTGTAGCAAGGGAGGTTTGGGTTGGATATTAGGAACAACTTTCTCACTAGTTGAAGCACTGGAACGGGTTACCTACTGAGGTTGTGGAATCTCCATCACTGGAGGTTTTTACAGCCTGGCTCAACAAAGCCCTGGGTGGAATGATAGAGTTGGGAATGGTCTTGCTTTGAGTATGAGGTTAGACTAGATGACCTCTTGAGGTCCCTTCCAACCCTAATCTTCTATGATTCTATTCCAGCATGTAAGTCATTAAAAAACATATTGAACAGCACTGGGTCCAAGACAGACTTTTTTTGAGGGGTTCCACTTGAAAACTCCTGCCACTCCAATATGGATCCATTTATATTTACCATTTGCTTACAGTTTTTCCTTTGTGTGCAGAAAATGCAGAGATCTTTACATGGCCTTCTTTGACCTGACTAAAATCTTTGATTCAATCAACAGAGAGGCCCTATGAAAGATCCTGATGAGATTTGGATGCCCATCAGCATTAGTTATTATTACTGGATTTCTTCAACAATTACATGACAACAGCAGTCATAAGCAATGCCTTGGAAATGCACCCTTTTATTATTAGAAGCGGAGTCGAGCAGGGATGTGTGATTGTGCCAATATTATTTCCCATTTATATTGCAGCTATATTGCATCTCATTGCTGATAGATTTCCATCTAGAATCAGCATCCTGTATTGCACCATTGGGAATCTCTCTATCATCAAAGGGTTATTTTTCAATGCAAGGTAACCAACACCTCCATTATTGATCTTCCATATACTAATGATTGTTACATGCATCCACTCAGCTGAAGAGCTCCAGGTCACTCAGTTGCTTCTGTAAAGTGTATTAAAGGCTTGTTAGCTGTCACTGTCAACTTCCCAAAAAACCCCAAGATACTTTGCCAATCTACCACAAATCAACCAGCTGCTCTTCTACACATTAGGATTAGAAGACTATCCTTGGATAATATTGAGCACTTCCCTTCCTGATTAGCCACCTTACCCAAAAAAATAAACATAGATGATGATATTCAACATTGTATAAAATCTGCCAGTGCTGGCCTTGGATGTCTTCAAAATCATGTCTTTGGTCATAACATCAGGACTGAAATAAACTTCTCAGCTACCAATCAGTTGTCATCCCTACCCTGTTGTACAAGTATGAAACTTGAGTGATGTATTGGAAACACTTGAAAACGTTGGCACATTAACATCAGTGATGTCTTCAGAAAATATCAGTTGGAAGGGCAGAAGAACTGAAGCCGGTGTTCTGACTCAAGCAAGTGCCACCAGCTTCAAAGCTATTTATATACAGCACCAGTTTTGTTTGACAGGATGTGCCATAAGTATTCCTGACCACTGGCTCCCAAAAAAGGTTCTGTGGTCTCTGCTTTAGAAGTGGGAAAAATAAAAGTTTCAAGGACGCCTTGAAGGCCGTTCTGAAGAAATGCAATATCAACATCAGTGCCTGGGAAACTTAAGCACTGAATTGTGCCCAGGGGTCCGTGATAGACAAAAAGGCATCAGTCATTTTGAGCAAACTCACTTCACTATGGAGGCAGATAGATAAGAGAAAGAGAGACAGCTGTGACCTGATATCCCCAGGATCTACTCCTACCTCCTGGAGGAATGAATATGCCATGCCTCTTATGTCTACAATTAAACATGTGGCTCTCTGATCATCAAATGGTCTTTAGATAAAGTGCGGCTATTGCCATTTTGAAGTGTGAGATGCTGAATACATGAGATACTGTCTCCTAAGAGCCACCCTAATTAAAGCAGCCCCTCCCCCACTCCAGAGCATGTGTAAAGATGCCCAAGGTTTGCAGCTATTGAACTAATTGTCTATCTACCTGTCATTTCATCTAGTCCCTGCTTCTCTAATTTGTTTGAGAAGTTCATGTGGGACCCTGTCAAAAGTCTTGCTGAAGTCCAGATGTACTATATTAACAACACAGCCTTCTTGAAGGAGATCAGATTTGTTTGGCGCAATTTGTTCATAGTAAACCTATGCTTGCTGCTCGTGATCAGCCTTTCCTTCTCTAGGTACTAGCAAATGGACTTTTTTATGATATGTTCCAATCACTGAGGGCCCTTTTCCAGTTCTCTGGTAGGTCACCTGGCTCCCATGATTTTGTAAACATGATTTCCAAGAGCATTGAGACCTCCCTTTCCAGGTCCTTCAGTACCCTGGGATGAAGTTTATCAGGTTCTGCTGACCTGAATTCATTTAGATCCATCAAAAACTCTGACTCTTACTTCTGTTATTGCATCCCTCAGCTTGTCTCCCTTCCTTATCCAGATAATTCCTGATAGCTATCTGTTTGCAGCTAATTTTTTGTGAAGACTGAGGCAATGTAGATGTTGAGTAACTCTGCCTTCTCCCTATGTGCCTTTTAAGAGGTCAACCTGAGTATTTAAAAGTGGACCCATAGCTTCCTTGATCTTTCTCTTCTGGACAACATTATTAGAACCACTTCTTGTTGTCCTTAACTTCCCATAGCAGGTAATTTATTTATTTATTTTGATTTCCTGTTTTTAAACATTGTACCTGCAAGTTTTTGCTATATCTTTCTTTCTTGCTTGGTAACCTATCCATTTTTCCACTGCCTATATGCTGTCCTTTCATGGCTCTGTGCCCACTACTTCCTTGAGTCTGTTGAAATCTGCCTTTTTGAAATCCAGTGTCTTATTTCTGTTGACCTCATGCTTTCTCTCTGCCCCCTCCCTGCAGCCTTTAAGGAAGGAATTTCTATTCTTGGGCTGTTCACATCTCACTTTAGTTGTGGACATAGCAGGAAACAAATGGTGACCATATCATTACATTATGTTGTCATATATTTATTAATAAACTTATAAACCTTCTTCTGAATTGCCAATATTAATTGTAGTAATGGCTCAGTGTGTTATGCTAGCACCATACCATGGGTCACAGGGCATTTCGTTTGTCTATTTACATTGTTATAGTCTTTGGGTAGAAATTCTGCTGCCGTATAGAACATTGAGCACAATGTCAACTATAATTATGTTAAGGTTATAGCTAACCTATTTAATGACTTCTTTGCCTCCATTTTCCTGAGCAGGGCCCAGGGAAGGCGCACCTAGGCCATGGGTCAGGGAGGATCTAATCAGGGAACTTCTGGAGGGACTGGATGTATTTAAATCAGCTGGTCCGGACGATCTCCACCCTAGAGTGCTGAGGGCAACCAACACAGGTTCATTAGAGGCAGGTCCTGTCAGACCAACCTGGTGGCCTTCTACAACCAGGTCACCAAATCCTTAGATTCAGGGGTAGCATTGGACATAGTCTTTCTGAACTTTGGGAAGGCTTTTGACCCTGTCTCTCACCCCGTTCTCATTAAGAAACTAGGGGACTGTGGTGTCAACACCTACACAGTCAAATGGGTCA
>NW_017729022.1:18635854-18636408 GCF_001723915.1 Gavialis gangeticus
TTAATACATAACCTTACACTACTGTTATGCAAATGTGAGAAGGAAAGTTAAGGCAGTATTGCTTCAAGATCTTTTTTAAAATCAAAACTGTACAGAACTACTCACCAATAGAAAAAGATTATTTCAACCTCCCTTCCCTTCCTCCCTCCCTCCCCCAACTCCCACTTCCCCTCATACCTTAAATAATGCTTTTCTGATTACTTCCTGATTAGCATGAAGGGACTGTGTTGTCGAGTGTTTATATCTGAAGGCTTGTAGTGAGGATTCCTATATATTTCTTTCTTGATCCTGTTAGTAATTTGCTGTACAGTTATTTGCAAAGCACGTTGGGATTTGGGTGAGGCCCATAATTCTTCTTATTTTGTCATGTTCATAAAAGGAGTGTATTACCTACATAATAGAGTTCCTTAGATGTAAACTCTGAGCTCTTCAAATATTGCAAAGCTTTATTTACAATTATTTCAATTATTATAGCTTGATTTGTTCCTGCCTTCATAAAATATACCAGTACCTAAAATCATGTCTTTTGAACATTGCTGTTTATGGCAAACCTG
>NW_017729022.1:18641408-18641683 GCF_001723915.1 Gavialis gangeticus
CTTAATTTGTTCCTGCCTTCATAAAATATACCAGTACCTAAAATCATGTCTTTTGAACATTGCTGTTTATGGCAAACCTGTATTTATTGAATCCACATTGTATTCATTTTTATATCTTTGCATTGTTCATCTGGTTGCATACTTTGAATACCTAATTCAGTTAAAATATTATATTTCAAGACCCCCTTCACCTCGATAATAATTTGTCAGGAAAGCATAGGGTTTGGGGGGATGGCTTGTTCTTTTTTTTTTTTTTTTTTTTTTTTTTTTTTTTT
>NW_017729022.1:18641732-18643758 GCF_001723915.1 Gavialis gangeticus
TTTTTTTTTTTTTTTTGATTTACTTAATTACTTTTTATTTGACTTGGTTGGGTGTTATTTGGCAATTAAATACAACAATGAGTAATCTTTTACAAATCTAGGTGGTGGTTCTTCCTAGATTGATTAGGAGGGAGTTTCTCATTAAAAATAGGTCTCAGCAAAGGAAAGTGCTAGAACCTAATATGAACAAATTAACCATGAAGCAGTTAGTAACAGGTTTAGAATAATCATTTATTGTTGAAGGTGCACTTCCACTTCGTTATCAATTGTAGACTGCTGATGTTTTAAGAATGCAATACAAGAGTGTGCTAATCTTGACAGATACATGCTTCTGAAGTCTTAGTTTCTTTGACAAGTGTACTGGAGAATTTCTCAAATTCACTTTTTTCCAGAAAAAAGAATATGCTACAGCACCACAAAAATATTCATGCTGTTCTATTATTCATTTTCAAACCAAAGTGAAATTGGAAAGTGATTTCAGATGTTTCAGTTCACAGAACTCTCTCACAATTTCATGAATACTGAAGTATTACGTGCATTTCCTCCTTCTCTTGCAGTGTCTTGTTCTGTAAGTAAAAGCTGTTTAAAGACAGCTATGCATCATGTTTTTGCTTTGAAATGTTCTTGACTATTAATTAGTGTGCTGTCAACATATTCATTCCTGGTATTCAATGACATGCAAACCACCCACATACATTTTAATGCCCCACCTACCAATACCATTGAATCTGAACAATACAATAGGATGCTCTATTCAAAAAGCAGGGAGGGGGAGAAGTTCGATCAAAGTTGTCTTTTCTTCAGACTATACTGGGAAATAATTTTCTCTTTTTAAAGACACACTGAGCTAGTTAGCTTCTTGGCAACATTCTTATAAAATCATTTATTCCCTATAAATTGTCCTTTGTAGTCTGTAATAGTGTAGAATAATTATTGATACTTGAAAAATTTCTAAAATCTTCTTTTGAAATGGTTCAAAAGCAATAGAACCATATAAAATACAGTATTTAAAACTGGAAATATATAGGGCTTAGTAACATTTCTGTTCTACTGAATATTCTGAAAGGTTCAACAAACTGCCTGAGGGAATCAATAAATCCCACTTTTATATCACTTAAAGAACAGAAAGGTGACTTGTTTGGATGGTTGGTTTTCTATTTTTATTGAACCTGTATTTTTCACACCCAGTTCTCACTTTTTATTTCTTCAACCTCACAGCTTTTTGATAGATATGACTCTTCTCTCGTCATTGAGATCTGAGCCTAGCTTCTTTCAGGCATCTTTCCTATGCTGGCCAAACACATTATTTTAGAATAACACAAGATATTCTAAAGATCCGTTTGCTATCTGTTTTGGCATAGTAATATTCCCTATCTCTGTTGACTCTGGTATCTGGGATAAAAGTTCCAAGATCCAATTCTTGAATGTTGCATTTTGAATAATTAATTTTGTCTATTTATCCAGAATTAGAAAAAAATGAGTGATGACCCAGCTGGAATATGACAATAGTTATATGTTCAACTTGAAGGGTCCGTACATTCATCAATAAAATGGATATTCAACCAATTCTGTGGGGGGCATATTGGGATGGAAAAGGCCCTAGGAACAGTTATCATTCTGAAGAGATATTGTAAGAAGAGTTAAGTAAAGCTGATCCGAGTTGAGAAAACTTGATTATTTTTTCCCAAGTCACATATTTTCATTTCATTAATTTTGAAAAGCATTTTCCAAATTTCATATTTTTACTTATTTACACATTTTCAGCCAGAAACAGCATTTCTCCATTTCCCCACCACATTTTTCATTTTGTTCATCTTCCTTTTTTCCATTTGTCCCAGAAAAAGTGTGTAATGTATTGGAGGGGATGGGAGAAGTGGAAGAAGAAGAAAACAGGAGAAAAATAATACAAAACAAACAAAAAACCTTTTAAATATCATGAGAATTTTGCTTTGACCACATTTAATCATAAGAAATAGTTCATTTCTGCTTTCTCTCCCTTCATATCCTCAGACTCAGTGATTCTGGC
>NW_017729022.1:18648758-18652283 GCF_001723915.1 Gavialis gangeticus
AAAAAGTGTGTAACGTATTGGAGGGGATGGGAGAAGTGGAAGAAGAAGAAAACAGGAGAAAAATAATACAAAACAAACAAAAAACCTTTTAAATATCATGAGAATTTTGCTTTGACCACATTTAATCATAAGAAATAGTTCATTTCTGCTTTCTCTCCCTTCATATCCTCAGACTCAGTGATTCTGGCTGTGCTGCTCCTCACTCGCCTGCAAGCAGTGAGTGGAACTGGCAACTAGAGTTTAATGTTCCTCCAGTCACATTATATGAGCCGTGGCTTTGATGATGGCAGGTATTGGCCATAATTTCTCAATACCCTTCTTTACACAAACCATTTTCAGATATGTGGTTTGTGAATTGGTGGCTTTGACTTTGTACTATTTGTCCTTTGTTACTTGTGCCCTGTAGTACATCATATGAATCACAAGCTCTTGTTCTGTACCCTGATTGGCTTGCTGACACCCTTCAGGTCTTCCAGACGAGCACGGTCATGTGGCATGTGGCACCACAAACACGTTTGCAGCACCACATAGTGCACAGTCTGGTGCTCTCCATGCTGCAAGGGCGCTACCCAAGTGTGCACCGCTCTGGCTTTATTTTCTGCAGGGTTTTTTGACCCCTGGATATCCAGGGGTCAAAAACCCCATGGGGGAAAAAAAGGCAAAAACAGAGCAGTGCACACTCAGGCAGCATGCACTACTGAAAAGCAGAGTCAGCCACCCAGAACCATGCTGGAGCTCCTGGTCAGGTTTCACCTGGCAGGAGCATTGCAGCTGCAGCCTGAGGAAGCCTCCAGGGCCCCAGGTTAGGCAGCTGGAGCCAGCCCAGTGCTGGCCCCAGCCTCCCCTACTGCCCTTGGGTTAAGTTGCCACACACCAAATCATGCATGGCACAGGTGTTTCCCAGGGACAAGTAGCTGCAGCGCAAGGTGTGCCACTGCTACTTGTCCCTGGGGAACTAAATGGCTGCGCTCATTTGGATACACCCTTCAAGTACAACAATGAACCTAAACTCTTCTGGTATGAATTTCCAGAGTAATAATTATTCCTTATAAAACTGTAAAAATGACCAGAAGCCCCAGATATGTTCACAGAATATCTAAAAGATGTGAGTACTTACGACAAATTATGAATCAAAGCAAACTGGAAATTTGAATTTGTGTGTGTGTGTAACAATTTAAGTAATCAGACACAACCTTGGTTCAATGACTCCCAAAGAGTATGAATGTTTCATTTGAGTCGAAGTGCTCATTAACAAACCTGTGGGAGCTTGCAAAAAGTAGAAGGGGGGGAAAAAAGGCTGGCAAACACATTATCTGCTTTTAAAAGCCCTCCAAGCTTTTTAGCCTAGGGAGAGCTTCATTAAAGCTAATATAGGAATTTCACTGCAGTTTATTGAATTCTTGCTCCCTGGCAGACTTTCTTGTAGACAAAACTACTGCACTTCTATATCTCCACATATAACTATTGACAGCTTTCAGGCTTGCTCTTCATTCTGACACTAATGGGTGACAGACAATGAGTTTGCAAGTTTTTTTCCAAGCAGGCACAGAGCTGCTTGTTTGTCAGAGTTCAAATCTCTTGCAAACACTTCTTTCCCTACCAGAGGGACTCTCAGGGGACTGTGAAGAACAATTCACTGCCACAGTCTCCAAATTAAGGGGATTATTCTCTCCCTCAGATTATAAATGCATGCTTTGACACTGCTGTGACCATATTTAAAATTCTATACATATTTAAAATTCTACCCAAGTTTCACAAATCTGGCTGTTCTGTCTGACCCATAATTTTAGCCAGTTCCTGATGTTTAGGTCCATCTTTCCTAGATTTGATTACATCGTAAAACCTCTCCAGAGAATATCAAATAGGAGCTATGAGCTCAATTTATTTAACAGGATTCTATTATATGCACATTTTATTTTCACACTGATGGCCAAGCCCCAGATCCTAACTTCTACATCATTTCAAAGTATGGGCAGATGCCTAAATACCTTTATAAAATGAAGGCAGATTTCTAAAGTGAGGCTGTCATTGCATATATAAACCTAATCACAATGCTTGAACCACACACAAGCGCTGAATTCATACAAGAGGGCTAAGTTTTAAAAAGAGTCCATGCCTTTTTTCCTAGTTTTTTTTATGTGATAGATTCTTCAGAGGGTATCATGACAAATAATTATTTGAGTTTTACCTGTGACAAGTGTAAGCAGGACTGCAGAAAGATAACTGTATCATAATGGGTTTTCGTCCCTGAATGCTTATGGCAAGGCTGTTATGCTGGAGGAGGCTAACATAGATAGCAAGAAATGACTGTTTGTACTTCCTAAAGCTTTTGAAAATTGTGAAAGAATTATAGAAAATTTACATATGAAAGAGAGGACCATGATGTTGACCATCAGAAGTTAAGCATCAAATGCATTAGTCAGACAAAAGTTTAGAAAGTGTATAATATGTTGTAGGCTTGCCTACAACATCAGTGCTTAAGACTGAACAGATAGTGCAACCTTATTTATCTCTTGAATCTGAATTTTCCAGACACTAGAATAAAAGTATTTGCCCCTGACTTTTAATCTGAAATAGAAGAATGGAGCCACCCAGCTGTTTGACAAAAATATTGGAATTAGTAATGTACTGATTTTGCAACCTAGAAGTTGCAAGTTCAAGTGGGATCAAGAAAATAGATGTTAAGTCCTGGACCTCATGGGATAAGAAGTAATCATGCCTCAGCTGTTTTGTGGTAACTGTTTGTGTGTCCTGCCTTACCTCCACAACAAGTGAAAGCTGTTTTCTTGGGCAAAGACAGAGAAACAAATAAGGTATGTCTACGTGTTGCCGTACACTGATGTTGCTATGGTACTATGTTTTAATACTTCCTTTTGGAAGTACTAATGCATGGCACTGTATGGGTGGTTACAGCATCATGTGTGTGGCACATGGTTAGATTTAACTGCAACATTGCTGAAGTGGCGCACTATAGCCAGGGAGTAAGCCACTATGGTGATGTAGCTGGTGACCACGTGTAGACACGCATGATTACTACGTCACCATATTGTGCTGTGCAGTGTGTAGATGCACCCATATAGTGTTTTAAGAAGGAAGTAGAAAGACCTATTGCTTATTGATTATGAGTGTACATCAGCAGATTGATTGTAGCAACGTGACATTCTTTTTATGGCTATTTATACTACACTGAAATAACTAATGCCAAATATTCTCTATGCAATTCACAAAGCTTTTGTTTCAGCTGAAATAATTTACCTGTGCCTCTACTGCAGTTCTTTGATCTAAAAGGATTTCATGTTCCCTGACTTTCTTTTTTCTTTTTTTTTTTTTGGATGAGCACAACTCTTTATATCTCATAGATACCTTTTTTTACTTGAGTAAAACCCTATTTTTTGTTTGTTTATTTAATACCATATATGCATGTTATCTTGGGGCTACATTGCAGGTTGAGCTGTTCTTATAGTTTCATAGTTTCATAGTTTCTAGGGTCGGAAGGGACCTGAGCAGATCATCTGGTCCGACCCC
>NW_017729022.1:18652854-18676718 GCF_001723915.1 Gavialis gangeticus
CATCCACTACCACCCTCTGGGTGCGACTCTCTAACCAGTTGGCGACCCATTGGACTGTATGGGTGTCTACGCCACAGTCCCCCAGCTTCCTAATGAGAATGGGGTGAGAGACAGTATCAAAAGCCTTCCTGAAGTCTAAGAAAACTATATCCACTGCCACCCCTGCATCCAATGATTTAGTGACCTGGTCGTAATTAACAATGGAATATAACTTTTTACATACACTCAATTTATTTAATTCTAGCCATGATTTCATAAGGTCCTCCTTCATGATCTGACTTATTTTAGAGTTCATTGGAGACCTATGTTGAGGGAGAGAAGTGGGGGTGGGAAATCTCTTCCTAAAACCTACCTCCCTTAGTGGAGTTTCTCCTATCATCTACTGTGTTGTTCACCCAAATGGCAGAAAATGTTTGCTTTTGTGTTAGGCAAAATGTAATGCAGATTAACAATCTACAGATTCTTTCTTAGCAGTGGGAGACCATGTTTCCTAAATCAATATCCACACATTTCCTAGTGATTTCTTGGGGTGTATTATGCATCAAAAAGACTGGGGAGGTAGTAGGATGAACATGACGCTGATTTTTCTCTTTTTTTTCCCATTGAGCAGCTTGTATATATGAAGCTTCAGTGTTTTGAGGGGTTTCATTATCAATCAAATACAACCAAATAGAAATACACCAAAATAAGTTGGGGTAAGATGTATACATAACTGGTAGGATAATTTTGCTCAATGAGTAGTCATTGTGGCTCAATGACTAGTTGAGAGGAGGTATCAAGTGCCATTTCTTGGGGATCCAGTATAGTTTAATCTTTCCCTTTAATGATTTGCCTGATGGTATTGAATGTATGCTTAGGAAATTTGCAGATGACACCAGTTTGGGTGGACTTGTAGACATTCCGGAGAGTAGGACTAGGATTCAGAATAACCTGGATAGACTAAAGGAATGGTCCACAATCAATCAGGTGAGATTCAACAAGTACAAGTGAAAAGCCTGTCACTTGGGACAGAATAATTACATGCATAAATACAGATTGAGGAATTATTAGCTATGCAGCGGTACTGTACAGAAGGAAGTGGAGGTGGCAGTAGACTATAAGCTGCATATGAGACAACAGTGTGCTCTTGGTGCAGAAAAGAGGTCAACAGAATACTGAGTATTCAACAGAATACTCTATTAACAGGAATGCTACTTGCAGATCAAGGGAAGTGATTCTTATGACATTCAGCACTGGTGATGTGTTACCTGGAATACAGCATCCAATTTTGGACCCATACAGCAAGCAGGACATGGACAGTTTACAATGTCAAGCACACAGCAAAAGAAAATATTTGGGGCTTGGGAGGCAAACATTTTTTCCCATTTTTTCCTCCAAAGAAAAGTTAAAAGAGCTAGGATTATTTATTCTGGAAAATAGAAGACTGTAGGGAATTTGATAATAGTCTTCAACTACCTGAGTGTGGTTATAGAGAGGATGGAGATGGACTTTTCTCCCTGGCATCAGGGGACAAGGCCTCAACCTGTAGCAGAAGAAATGTAGGTTGGAGATTAGAAGGATTTTTTTTACTTTAAGCGTATTGGAACAGAGTGTACTAGGTTACCTACAGAAGTTGCAGAATCTCCATACTTAGAAATGTTCAAAAGCAGGTTAGAAAGATGCTTGGCTGGAATGAATTAGTCAGTGATGCAGGATGATCCTGTCTGAGCAAAGGGCTGGACTAGATGATATTGTGAGGTCTCTTCCAACCCTACTTTCCTGTGATCCTACAGTATATTGGGACCTTTATTTGAAGTGACGTTTTCACTAGGAATGAGTTCTTTTTAAACAATATTGTCCTACTTCAGTTCAACATGTGACTCAGTATCTGTCTAAATGTATGTTTTGGGTTGTATGTGCAACAGAAAAAAACAGACATCTTTTTCGCTTTGAAGAAGCATGTAGGATATAGATTACTACAAAGAATAGGTAAAGCCCTTTAATTCTTAGGACAGAAAATACTATGTTTCATGATTGAGATTAAATTAAAATATCCACTATCAAGATGCCCCTAAGGTGTTTTTCTCTACATGAAATATAGGACAGACAAAATAATAAATATATTAGACATTTGTAGCACAAGCAAAGACTAGGCATAGGATAAAACTCAATTTTTAAGGTCAGATCAGACAACAGGAAGCACTATCCTGGAGTCTGGATTGGTGCTTATGCCTATGGATCGTGCTGTTTAAGGCTTATGGCAGCTGGGAGCTCAGGTGCTAAGTACAGACAGTCAAAAAGCCTGAGACTGAATTGATGCAATCTTTGCAATTTAGTCTAAGCTGTGTAGCGTGAACCAATGAGCAAGTGAACAGACATTCACTTTTGATTCCAGAAATGCAGCCACATGCCTGAAATCACCTAGGTCAGAAGCTGTGGGGTGCTAGAGCATGCCTCCCTGTTCTGCTAAAGCAGACAGCTTGGGCCAAGGCTACCTCACCTACCCTGCAAGGGAGTTTTGTGGGGGAGGAACAAAACATCCTGGGATGTTGGGGAACTGTGAGTTAACTTGAAGCTGGAAAGGATCTGGGACAGAAGTTCAATAAATCAGTTTAACCTAAATCAGTTAAGTCTGATTCTACATCCATCCAAGTTCATCTCAAACCAAAATCAGCCATTTTGGAAGTGGTTTGTGTGCACTATACTTCTGTTGTGTTACAGATTTGAACCAGTTTCCAATAACTTATCCCAGTTCATGTGTAATTTCTTTACCTAGCCGGGATGGAATTTTACTCTCCTCTACTGTTGCTGCGTAAAGTCTCTCTCATTTGCTATACCCTATTTCCTTCATATATCTCCAATGGAAAGAATGCCTGATTTTGAAGTCAGAGGAGCCCGCTTCCTGATATGTTTGGAATTCTTTATTTATGGAGTCTTAAGTTTGGTTTCCTTTTTTTTGGCCTTGGCACTGCATTAATATCTATGTTTGGATGCTTTAGGAGCTATTTAATTTGATGTGTGTTCAGCCAATAATTGTTACTTATTCAGAAGTCCAAAAGTGTTGGTTAATATTTATTTGGTACACAGCTCACATGACATTGTTTTATGTTCCCTAAAAGGATATTCTTAAATATTAGAAACTGGTTCTTGAATTCCTGAATGTAAGCTATCTTCCATGTTTTAGGGGTATACATTGTATCCATGCTACTCTAAGGACATTGAGCTGGTCTAATAAAAGATATCATGTTTACCCAAAGAACCTTGTTTGAATTTAAGCTACACTTTTCATAAACATTTTTCAATATGGGCTAAAAAAATGGTGAGCCCTTGAATTTTCCTACTGATATTCATTCATTGCCATTTTTGTGCAAAGCAGAAGAGATATAAATATATTTTCAATTACTTCAGTTTTATTTTTGAAAATATTTGAGGTGATCCACTAAGTTTTGTACTTCCCATAACTCTAACCACTCTGAAATTTAGAATATGTTGGTGAGCACTACAAATTGAGAAAGCATTTATGCCCTCATGCAAACATACTTCCATGCACAAGCCCTGTTTCCCCAAATCTGTCTGCCAAAGAGAAAATAGGATGCCTGCATCCATCAAATTGTCTGATCTTAAGGCACAGTCTTAGACTGCTCATGCAAAAATCCACAGTTACTATCAATACTAGCACAGCTCTTCCTAACAAAGGTAGGATTACCTGTCAAAATATTTGCAAGTTATCCAACAATTGACAACCAATTGTGGGTGGTGATTGTAACTGATTCAAAGCAGGACTCCTTTAATAACAATGAGAATTCAAAAATATTATTTATAGTACAATTGCAATTTATTCCTAATAGAACCCCATTGTTCTAAACAAAGTCCAGATACATCATAAAAACAGTCTTTGGCTAGAAAATCTAACAACCCAAAAAGATCTACTATGTAGAAGATGAAACCAATACATGGAGTGAAGAAAGGACAAACAGGGTAATAAGGAAAGGAGTATGTGCAAAATTTACAGATTTTCATTTGTTATTGTTAAATTAACATGAGATTCCTGGTCTGCCTGCTTGCACAATGACCCAATGCTAGATGATTGGACAAGTAGAAAAGGAATTTGTGATGTCCATAATTCCTGCAAATTCCTTGTAATACAGGATCATATGGCAACATATATGCAAAGAACTGACTCCAGACTGACTCAACAAAGACTCCAGGAAATACAGATTTGTTTATACTTAAAACAAATAGTATGTAGCCTGGGTGTACACGGGTTTGTACTCCCTTCTCCAGTTGAGAGAATTATTGGCAGGGCAGTGTGCTGTGGAGGGACACACGCAGCCCAGTGGCCACCTCCATCCCCTATAGAGTTAGGCCCAGTCAATCAATTACTTAACGATATACAAATTTATTATTACAACAAAACCATTAAAGAATAAGGACATAAATTATATATATGTACAAATTTACAAAACAATAAACCCTATACCATATATATATATGGTATACACACACAGAACCAATTATTATTTAAAAATACAGATGAACAATAGAGCAACCAAAAACAAAGGATATTAACTCTATTAATATACAAATGATTGCTTCAACTTATTCACATAAACTATAAGCCACAGTCTACACAAATAACCAGCAATTCTTAGACTACCTGGGTGCCCTCCAGGGCGGGGGCCCCACTCCCAAGGTACCATTACAGGAAAGGAGGTGGGGGGAGAAGGAAAAGTAGAGGGAGACCCCAAAGACTCCTAAGCATCCCCACTGTCACCCAGGAGCGGCCCACACAGTGTCTGTTTGCAACCCTGGGGGGTCCCTCCCCTGTGGGGACCCTCTCTCCAGGGTAACTTACTACTCCATAGTCCCAGAGGGTTGCCTCCCATTCTCCAGATCAAGCTGTGTTCCCCACCAGGCTTTCCTGCTGCCCAATTCTGCTGCTGCTGGCCTTGGCTTAGGGCCACATGGACCACTGCATGTAGTGGGCACTTCACCTAGTGCTAGGGGTTGGAGGCCCAGACAGCCCTGTGCAGCACTGGGGATGTTCCAGGACCTTCTGGGCAGTGTTGTCTGCACTGAGCTGCTGTCCAGAGCCACCTTCAGTGACTCCCAGGGTCTCTCACCCTCCGTGCAGTGTCTCATGCACTGAGCTCCCAGCCTTGTGGACCTACGCCACCTAAGGGGCTCCAAAGATCCTGCTCCATGCACCAGCCTGTGCACTGTGTCTCTGGCTACATGCCAGAGGTTGCAGAGCCGAGCCACCTCATGTAGTTCCCAGGGTCTGGACACTGTGCACCATGCTGCACACCAAGGGCCTAACCACTGGAGCCGTCCGCTGCTTCCCACTGATAGAAGTCTTCAGGGGCTACTGCTGAGCAGTTCTCCTTAGGTCTTCTCAGCCCCACTCTTCTCTCTTCTCTGTCCCCGACGCATCCCCCTCATGCTGGCCATGCAGCTTCTTTTATACGCTCCAGGGCTCCACCCCTGAAGTCTTCCAGACTTGACAGTTTGCAGTCTTCGATCAGGACTGGAGGAGCTCTTCTCCTCATCCCCTCATGAAAGGGGCGTGACTTTATTTCTCTTGCTACCTCCTGATTGGTGGATGGGCTCCACCAATCAAAACAGCAGGATCTCAAGCCTGGGACACAACCCAAGCTCTGAAAGATAATCCTGCTACAAGTATATTTGGGGAGCTCCTCTGTCTTGGCAAGGAGCCCTTCAAACCATCTTTTGAACAATCATCTTTACTGTCTGTTTGCTTGCACTTGTTCTTGTTTTTACTACTTTAGTTTCATAAGGGAAATTTCTCTGAACTATGATCCCAATGTTCCTGTTGCTATTGCTAATAAAAAGAGCAGGGCTACATAGCAAAGTAGATTTTCAAAAGGCCTGGAATTTCATTAGAATGGTTGATCTCATGTCATTTTTTACTGTTTCTGAAGTTAGAGAAAGATGGAGCTTTTTTTAATAGAGCGACACCCATGTTTGTTTACTTTCAGAACCAAAACCAGCTGTGTCGATTCAGATTAATCACACAGATTATATACCTCCTTATATAACTTTGGTCAGGTTGGGCGTGTCCAGATGACTGTGTATGTCTCTCCTGTGGCAGCTCAAACAATACCAGTGCTGGCTCCAGGCTCTAGCTCCCATTGGCTGCAGATCTGAGTGAAGCTGGGTAGGGCCAGTTTGCCCCAAGTGGCATGACTTGCCCCACAACAAAATGCATGTCCAGGCACATATGCTGAGGCAAAAATCCCTGACAAACTTGTTCCGCTCTTATTTGAGCTGCTTCAAGCACACATGCCTGCACGTGTGGATGTATCCGTTTTGCTCAGGTTTGCATATGGTCAAAGACCACCAATTCTATTTCATAGCAATTTTATAAGTTTCCAGTGACCCATGAAATCAAATTTTGAAATAAAAACAAAATGAGATATTTCAAGAACACAACTGGCCAAAATATACAATTTCTGATTTAATTAAAAAAAAAAAAGACAGTGCAGGTTTCGCATTCTGTGCATGTGCTCTTGAATATAAAAGCCTACCCTAGGTCTGAGGAAGTTTCCTTTCATAAATCTCAGAATTAGGTGAGATTATGCAAATTATTGGAGATTTATTAGCCAACTTTCTCTGATCCAAAAACTATAAAGCTGAAAATGTTTTAAGAGTTAAGAGTCACATTGCTAGTTCAGGCCAACTTTTAAGGTCTTGTGGTTGTGAGGTTCAGCATGCAGACCTAGTAAGTTTTGTAAAATTGAGGAAAAGACAATTTCTCTTTGCAATGACAGGTCAACAAAGAAATGAAATTTTATAAAAAGAACAACCTCTTTATAACCTTAAAGAGTCTCAGTGGTTTCTGACAAATCAGGGCCTTCTAAGTAATTGTTGATTTGAAATTCAGTTGTGCAATGGTTCATTGAATGAACTAGGGACAGGATGTCAATATAACTATTCGAGGTACTCCATTTCAGCAGATCGTATCACAATATTATATGATTTTTAATATTTCTCTTCAGGGTTAAAAGCATGTTGAGGCAATGGCATGTTTTGCATGCATTAGCTTGGAATGAATACACACCTTGACTACACCTTTCTCAGGTTTTGCTAGTGGAGAAGAAAAAACTTCCCACAGACCCTGAAAAGTATATGATTACATATCTGTGTCAATGTTATTCTACAAAGTTAGCAACATTTAGTAATGATTACAATTCAGCTACCTTCTCCAGTTAAAATGATCCCTTTTCTTTCATTAAATTAGGATGAAACATTAGCATTACATCTTAAATTCACTCAAACTGGGCTTGATGCTGAGTGTCAATATATGCTATAAAGTATGTTTTCATGACAGAGACAGAGACATCCGTGCACTCCTGATTACTACTTTGGTCTCAAACAGGCTTTCACTTTTAGTGAAGAAAATTTCTGAGAAACTTCCACCACTAGAAATATTTCTGGGATCCTTTAAATGTATATGTATATTTATTAGTTGGTTGTATATAATGTCAAGGTCTCCCTTTCCCCTCATCTCTACTAAATTTATAGCATGCAAGTTTAATGATCTATTTTGTAATACTTTGGTTTTGCTTTCTTATTGTATTTTACTTATTAATTTATATTTTATTGCTGCATTGGTTTTATTTTATTGGTATAATATGAAAATTAATAAATATTATAATTATGGAAACACCAAAAAAGGTGGGGGACTGAAAATTCTATTACAGTAGACATATAAGATTGTATGTAATTGTTAAGTGAATTGCATAAAACATTAATGCAGTGTGTGCATGCCAAAAAAAGAAAGAAAGAAATCTTTCCAGAGGTGTCACACATTCAGCCTGCAGCTATCTCTCCTTTTCACTGCTCTCCATGTCCCCACCAGGCCAGGGTGGGAAAGTTGTGGGGAAGAGTGACTTCCCCTTCTTCCAGTTCTGGGGGTGACTGGAAAAGGGGGGCAAAGCCTGTGGACCAGGGACCAGGGACAGCATCCTTACAGTCCCAGCTTCACATTGTCACACACATGTGCAGATGGGGGTGGTGATTTAAAAGCCAGACAGGGAAAGAAGTAAGTTCAAGGAGTGTCTTCCTGAACTTGCTTCCCTGATCACTGAGCTTTATGTTACCACCCCTGCTATGTAGCAGGACAGCGGTTTGAAATCTGGCAGGTGCTGGCTTTGAACATAGTGCTTAGAGAGGAGATACCCCCAACAATGCACATCCAAAGCTGGCACCCTCTGGCTTTGCAAATGCTGCTCAACTGGGTGCCAAGGATGACAATATGAAGCCAGGAGCACAGGGAAGAAGACTTAGGGAGACTCTCCTTGAACCTGCTTCCCACCCTGATGGCTCTAAAATCATTCCTGCATCATCCAGATGGGTATCAATGTTGAAGCTAGGTATGCAGGGAAGTGGGCAAGAAGAGAGGATTCTGAGCCCACTTCCCCACTCCATCCCATCCCCACATTCATCTTGCTGCCCACCTGGGCAGGGGAGCATAGGAGATATGTAGGGGAAGCATGGGGGGACATGTGCCCCCCCGATAGTGCTGATGCCCCCTCCCCCCCAACAGTGAGAACTCCAAATGCTAAAGGGACAGAGAGCACCTGTGCCCCCCCTGAAATCGGGGCTCTGCTGGTGGGATGTTGGCATCAGAAGTGCCGGTGGCAGAAGTGCCGGTGACAGGAGGGTGATCCAGGCTGACCTTGACAGGCTCAGGAAACAGGCGGATGAGAACCTGATGGTGTTTAACGCTGAAAAATGCAAGGTTCTCCATCTTGTGAGGAAAAACATGCAGCATCCTTATAGGCTCGGTAGTGCTACGCTGGTTAGTACTACAGATGAAAGGGACTTGGGAGTCATGATTGACCACAAGATGAACACGAGCCTTCAATGTGATGCTGCGGCTAGTAAAGTGAGCAAAACACTGGCTTGCATCCATAGAGGCTTCTCAAGCAAATCCTGGATCCCCCCGCAAGATCGTGCCCTGCTGGTGCTCCCCCAGACTTGGAAGGCATCAGTCACCCATGCAGGGGAGGCAGCAATTTCAAAGCTGGTAGAGATTGAACTATTCTTGTTGGAAGCATTTTGAGTCAAGCAGCTATCACAGCTGTCATGTCCCTGGTTTGGGAAAGAGGCCAGGGAGGTGCTGTTTCTCTTCCTGATTAATTGGAATGGGAGGGGAGAATATAACACCATTATAGGGCTGGGGAGGATGAGGACCAATGGGTGTACACTAATAGAGAGTGAATTTAGGCTGGACATAAGAAACGACTTTTTCTCTGTAACGGTCACCAGAATCTGGAACACACTCCCAGCAGAGGTGGTGTAGTCACCCTCCTTGGAGGTGTTCAAGATGAGGCTGGACAAGCACCTTGTTGAGCTTGTCTGAGCCCAATAACTTCCTGCCCACAGCAGGGTCTGGAACTGATGATCTTACAGATCCCTTCTGGTTCTATGATTATATGATCATTGCTAACAGTTTTCAGTTGAAACTGCGTATAAAGAGTGGTTGAGTTGACGTGAATAGTTCTTTATTATGGTCATGGTCTTTATATGTGACTTCAGGGATTACATTGCTAGATAAAATATATTGGAATGGCTATTCTCCATGCCTCAGAGAAAAAAAATGCAATGTACATGAGTAATCAAGAGAAGAAAGGCCTAGGTTCATTAAAATGGAAAATCTGAAACAGATTGAAGGAATAGCTAAAATTCCTTGAACTTGAACCACAAGGAAGGACACTTACTTAATCTTTGAGCCTACTACAAGTATATATTTGCATAAACAATTGTCAGATGCTTAAAAAAAAGAAAAGGAATAGAAAGATTGAAAAGACATACACTCCTGAACTTTGGGCAACCTATCCATACCAGCATATAGGAAGTGAGGAGAGTCAGGTGGTTTGCATGGTAACATTAATGTTGTATGAGGGAAGGTTCTGCTTAGAGGTGTTTGGCACTATATAGTACAAGCTGTACTTTGATTTCTTTGTATATTGTTAAATCTATCTATCAAAAGCAGGATAAATTCAGGCTAGACATAAGAAAACTTTTTCTCTGTAAGGGTTACTAGAATCTGGAACACACTCCCAGCAGAGGTGGTGCAGATATCTGTAGATAAACATAGATAAATATCTATATAGGTATATATCCAGACAAGCCTTTTGTAATGTTAATCTATTAGAGTCTGATCCCAGTAGGATGAAGACTTTTATTGTAGCTGCTTTTTTTCTATCACCATACTTTTCTGATGAAATTACAACCATTTTATGTTTAAAAAGGTAAACATTTGTTTTGAGGAAAAAATGATTGTATAGCAGAACTAACATTTCATGGTAATGAATACTGTATAAGATGGACTAGGTAACCTCGTGGAGGAATTAAGAAATCCCTTTTTATAATCATTTTTGCAGTAGTTTCAACTCAATAAAAGGAGATCCTACATCTTGCAGAAGCCATATAAGTAGCAGGTATTCTGCATTTTCTAGAAATAACTTCAGTGGGAATTCCTTACACCCTAAAGCTAAGTCAAGAAAAAGATTGAAAAAAACTTCATACTTGATCACAAGATATAGCTAAGTTCTAAGAAAATGAAACTGCTTTCAATGTATAAAATACAGTTTTATATTTCTCTAGCATCAGTTTTACATTATAGCTTTATGGAATTTTTGTAAAGTTATAGCGAAGGGTGTTCAGTTTAGGTTATATTACACTGGGATTTCAACCTACAACTTTGTGTATTAATGTTTGTTCCTTTGCAGAAGTTCAATTAAGACTATATGAGCATGTCTACGCTGTGATATTGGCTTGCCCTACCAAGCATAGACCTCAACATGACTCATCAACTCGCTGCCACTTAGATGCTCCAAACCCAGAAGTCTGCTGGTGGGGCCACTCTGGGGTCATTCCCACAAGCTGCTCTCAAGTTCACTAGAGACTAAGGTCTCAAGACCAGTCACTGGTGTGCTGATTGTGCTTATAGAAAGGGTCAGGTTTTGTGTGCTTAGTAGTGTCCCTGTAAACATGCTATACAAGAGGCAGTGGAATAAGATTGCCAATGAAGAACATTTCTGTGCCTTCATCTGTAAGCATTACAATATAATTAGTTTGCTAACAAATGCATTTTGCTATGGTTTGTCTGCTTGACCAGTTGGGGACAGAATGATTCCTTAAACCAGAGTAGAAGATACTAGTTTCTAGAATAACCTCAGTTTCCATCTATGAGATGGGAAGAAGGAATTCTGCAGAGTAGCATAGGTATATGGAAGAAATAGTGAAGGTCCTTTTTCCTATTCATTAGAAACAAAGGTCTAAGTACTGTTACATTGTTAGGAGAGCTGCATCTGAAGCTCATAATTAACTCTACTGCTCCATTTTTTTACACCACCCACAAATAGATGGCTTTTAGATTTCTGGATCAAAAGGCATAAATGCTCTACTGTTTGAGATAACATACTATGGCCATAAGTTAGGAGGCAGCATCCTGTCCAATCCACTTCTTATAACATCAAAAGTGAAGTCAGGTTCAGACAACCAAATGTAACCTGGGAAGTTCCTTTAATTTGTCCAAGTGTTGATCATTCTCATGCTGCAAATGTCTTCAAGGCTGACCTCTCTCCCTTTTCCCTCAGAGTCAGCAAACAGCGAGCTTTCTTTAAAGGTGCCTATTATCAGACATTCTCATTCTCAAACTGTGGTCAAGATAAGTCCATCTTATCCTTCATTGTTTACACAGCTGTGGGCAGTTGTGCCTACTTTAAGATCTCAGTATTCCTTATTTTGTCTAACCACATTATTTTGAATTTCTGGGACAGGCATAAAGGTATTGAATGTGCCTGTGGCAGTAACAACTTCATAAACTGGCGTATACATTTCACCCACTAATGGAAGCCAAAGCCACAATAGGTTATTATGGATTAAAATTATATATTACTATTATTCTTTGATCCTAATTTTAAATCCCCTTTTCTCAGAAAATCACACTCAAATTCATGCTCTAGACCAAGGTTCAGTAACCTACGGCCTGTGAGCTGGATCCAGCCCACTGAGACATTGGATCTAGACCATGGATGTGGGGCTTTGGTGGCAATTGAAGACAGGCAGCTTCAGCTGAAGGTGCTCTCTCTAAGCCACCACGAGAAAAAGAGTGGGCTGTGGGCAGGTCCTCCTACCCACCCACCTCTGATCTGATGTAAGCCATTCCAGCCACACCTGGAAAAGTTTGTTGACCACTGTTTTGGAACACTGGAAATACAACTGGTGAGGGGAAACACTATACCCTAATAAAATAACTAGATATTTTAAAACTCCAAAATACATGCAGAAGTCTCTTTTCTTGACATTTTAGTTGCACTTCCCATGACATACAAGGTATTCTAAATATTTTGGATTAATATTGCAAAAATCAGACATTGTTTTCCAGCACTTGGTTATTCCACTCCCATATTAAGATATGCAAGTGTTTACAAAAAAAAAATCTCTATAAAGCAACAAAATGGTTATTTAAAATACTAGATTTAATTGTGTCTCTACTGGAAAAAAAATCTTTAAAATGGTACTTCTACTCTTTTTAATGAGTCATTTATTTATAGGTGTAGCCTAATATTTTACCCTGTAATGTATAAGTTACAGGAAGATTCACATCCATCCTGAGAAGTAAAAAAACCTAATCTTAAAATAGTTAACATTTCCCACATATGATGGGAAGCTCACTTTTCCTTTTTTTACAAATAGTTATCTATGAATATTTATGTCTTGTCAAATCTGATTTATTTAATGATGACTCCGCAGCAAGAAAATAGTCTTTTCATTGCCTGGACAATGCGGTGTGCTATCTAAAGTCCATATTATAATTCACAAATTTCTAGGGCAGTCTCAGTTTGGTTAAACCTCTGCCCCAGTTCCCAGTTTAGAATACCAGATAGTCCAGATAGTCCAAAGTAAATAAAGCAAAGACTTATAACTCTGTTTGAGCTGGGTCCATATCAAGAAAGTGATCTTTGTTTCTCCTAATAGCCATAAGACACATATCTTGAGTCTTACAAGATGTTGTCAGATACTGAATACTGTGGCCAGGGTAGGGTAAATCAACGAATTCTTCCCCTCAGGGGCTTTCCTGCCATGCCTTGGATGTTCAGAGAATAAAGAGAGAAGTTAAACCCTGAAGCAACTGATCACCCTGACCTTAAACAAAATGAAAATTGGTTTTATTTGGTTTCCCAGTTACAAATGTGACCATAGCCATTCTTCTCATGGCTCAGAGTTCCACTTCTCCTTTTCTGCGATGGCACCGGGGAGGTTAAATTGTGACCTCTCCTCCTGTTTCTTTTTTTCTTCACAAGTTCTTGCTGTCTGTCCCCATCCTCCTCCAAACTCCCTCCATCCAACTCACCAGGTAAGTGCTTGCTGCTTGTTTCTCTGCAAAAGCGGGATCATACCGTGGTTCATCTCACCCAGAACGTGAGGCTCCATTGTTCCTGCTCCAAGTCTTGGTTGTCCTCAGTGATACTGGCCTTTTTCCCTCCTCTGCTTCTTCATGTGCCCCTGGGGGCAATCTGCCACCCTGAAGTTCTCCCCTTCTGTAACCCCCTAGATCCTAATCTAGCATGCCCATGTCCCCAGTGTGAAACAAGACACAGCTGTGCCTTGCGCCAGTGCCTGTGCCCTTTCTGTAACCCAGATCCCCACCACCACACCCCACTCAGGAGAGCAGCCCAGCTAAGAAACAGGGTTGAATATCACCCTGTTAAATCCCTCCCTCCAACCCCCCAAGTTCATAATCAAATGAAAGAACTCAAAATAAGTGTTGAAGTGCTCTTCTTTGTCTATGGGATCTGGGTCGGTCTATTCCAGGTGAGCCATCAGGTCTCAACAAGAAAAACCACATTGCTATCCTGCTCAGTGTTCCAGTATAAAGATGAAGAGTTGCAAAGTTAAGGGTCATTGAGTTAACTGGGCATTGTCTGTCTTAGTGGATTGAAGCCACTTAAGGGGTGCATGGTCCGTTATCATCATGAAACGCCTTCCCAACAAGTAATCCTGTAATAATTCAACTCCTCATCAAATGGTCAGATGGTCTCATTTAATTGTAGAATAATGAGTTTCAGCAGCAGACAATTTTTTGCTGGCATAAGCAATGGGTCTTTCTTCCCCTTGGTCTTTTTAGAATAAGATTGCCCCTAAGGCAGTGCCTGAGGCATCCATTTGTAAGTAAAAGGTCTTTTGGAAATCTGGGGTGTACAGTACTGGCTCCTGACAGAGGGCTTGCTTGACGTCTTCAAATGCCTGGGTAGCCACAGGGTACCACTTTACCAGATTCTTTCTGCCCTTAGTGAGATCTGTCAGTGGTGCCACCATCTGTGAAAAACCTTTGATAAACTTGCAATAATAATTTGCAAATCTGAGGAAGGACTTGAGCTGTTTTAGGTCCTTGGGAGTTGGTACCAGAGAAGGGCCTCCACTTTTTCCTAGGGCACACTCCTTTGGATTAGCTGTTAACCAAGCCTGCCTCAATTCCCTCAGAACTGCTCTAAGGTGTCGACAGTGCTGATCCCATTCTTTGGAAAATATTATTATGTCATTGATATATTCCAAAGTGTATTCTTATTGAGGGGTGAGAAGGGTATCCATTAGCCTTTGGAATGAGGCTGCAGTCCCGTGCACCCTGAAAGGCATTCTCTTGAATTGGAATAGTCCCCAGGGAGTGCCAAATGTGGTCTTTTCATGGTCATTGGCAGCCATTGGGATCTGCCAGTATCCTTTAGTCAGGTCTAATGCCGAGATGTATTTAGCTGTCCTGACCCACTCTATCATATTATCTATTCTAGGCATGTGGAAGGCATTGAATGTTGTGACCTCATTAACTTTACAGTAGTCTATACAAGCCTCAAGGTCCCATTAGGTTTTAGTACAATCACCAAGGGGCTTCTCCAGAGGCTGTGAGATTCTTTAATCACCCCCAGGCATTGCATCTGATCTATCTCACTCCGCACTGCTGCCCAATTGTGTCTTGGTAGGTGTCTCCACTGGTTGCGTACTATGCAACCCACTGGTGTCTTTATTCTGTGTTCTATTTCTTAGGCTTCACCTGACATCTCTGTGAACACATCTCCAAATTCTTTCACTATGTTTTTTAGGTCAGCTTGTTGCATTTCCTCTAGGATATCTCCAACCTTGGGAGTCCTTTTCCCCCTTGGGATACTTCTGGGTCCCCAAGGTTCTCCAAATCAACATTTCTCTGCATTAACCACCACTCCTGGGGAAGCCACTTTCATAAGAGGTTGATGTGGTATATTTGCTTCCTGCGAACTGACTCGGTCCTTAAAACCTCATCATTAGCAGGGCCTACTTTCCTAGTTACCCAGAAGGGCCCTTGCCATTGGGCTACCAATTTATGAGTATTATCAGGTATCATTATTAGGACTTAGTCTCCTTCTTGTAATTCTCTCTCCTTTGCCTGTCTCATAAAGCTTTTTCTGCTTAGCTTGGCTTCTACTTAAATTGTCTCGTGTGATGAAGCGGGCTTTCTCCAGTCTGTTTCTGAAATCCACTTTCACCTTCAGAAGTCTGTTTCTCTTCCCCTCTGGCTTGACCCAGTGTTCACAAATCAGGTCTATTAATGCCCATGTCTTGTGGCCATAAGCTAATTCAAAAGGTGTGAATTGTGTGGAAGCTTGTGGGCTTCTCAGACAGCAAACAATAAGGATGGTAACATCTCTTCCCATTTATGCAGATCCCCTTGAATACAGGCCTGTATAATTTTTTTTAAAGTGTAGTTGAACCTATCAACTAGGGCATCGGTCTGAGGATGATACACCGACATCCTTAACTGTGTAATCTTTAAGGTCTTGCAGACTCCTTTTAGTTTAGCTGACATTAAATTCTTCCCTTGATCTGTAAGGAACTCTTGGCGAATACCGACCCAGGCTATCCATTTCATTAAGGCTTCTGCATCCTTGGTAGCAGTTATGGATTTTAAGGGAACTGCCTCAGGGAACCTGGTAATATAATTGATTATCACTAGAACAAACTGGTACCCTGACCAGCTACAAGGAAAGGGCCCTGCTATGTCCATGGCTATTTTACCACTCCCATTTTATGAGAGACTGGGCACTCTTGACAGTATTTCTCTATGATTTTGTAAATGCTGGGCCATAACATGTGGCTTGTGAGTCTGGCTTTGGTCTTGTCCTTCCCCAGGTGTCCTCCCATGGGTAGGGTATGAGCTATCTGGAATAAAGAGGTCCAGTAGGTGTGTGGCACCAAAATCTTTCCTCCCCATCCCATTTCCTTTCTTCCCAGTACAGGACACCGTCCCTTACCTCAAAACATGGGTTCTACATCATCAACTGGGTATCCAGTACCTCCTCCTCTCATTTGGCCAGTTGTTCTTGTAGGATTGTTTGAAAGAGGGGCTCTCAGTTCTGTTCCTCTCTAAACTTGTGCCCCTCAAAAAATGGGTCTAGGTCTAATTCATTGAATTCTTGGCTTGAATCTTCACCAAAATAGACTTCACCTGTTCATGTTAAAGGTTCCTCCCCTTCAGGGCCCCTCATTGCTTGGGTTACTACCTCCTGCAAATGGAGTCAGTCTACTCTGAGGAGCATCGGACAAGGAAGGGTCTCTGCCAAGCCTACTGCTAACTCCTTGGTCTGCCCCATTATGGTCACCTTGAGCTTTCTCTACTCGTGTGTGAAGCCCCATGTATGCAGACCATGCTCATCACATTTTCAGGTGATCCCATTTGTGGGGGAAGCAGGTCAGCTCAGACCATAATTTGGGTACACTCCATATTGACCACCACCGGGATGAAGATGTCTCCTATCTGAACATTGACTAGGGGCTTATTCCTCTTCCAGGGCCCTTTATGCCTTCCAAAGATTCAATCCATTTTTTCTTCATGTGGATAGTCTGAAGCAACTTCTGGATGCAACTTCTGGGGCCAAAATAGAACCAGATGGCCCTTCCCACCTCACCAATAGCAGGTGAGCTCCCAGGGTTCCCCACCACAGAACTCTCTGTTGAGGGGTCTAATTGCTTCGGGTCTCCTCCCTTTGAATCTACCCTCTCCCCTGCCAGGGGAGGTTTGGTTCCCACTCTTCTCCCTTTGATTACCTTCACTTCCAGCTTTGGCCAGTACATAATCTTCTGCTAGTCTTAGGGCATCATCCACTGTTCTCGGCTGATGCCTCTTGACCCATTGTTGAGTGTTTCCTCCAAGGTCTGCTAGAAATTACTCCAGGATTATCATATCAATTACCCCCCTGAGGGAACTTTCTTCTGGCTGGAGCCAGTGTTACACTAGATCCTTTAGCTTCTGCATCAGTAACTGAGGCCTGAGCTCTTTTCCCTTTGTAGCTCAAAATTTTTGTTGGCAAGACTTTGGGAATAATTCCAAGCAGTATTCTGGCACTTATTACTGCTTTCACCTTGTAATCTTTTGCCTCAGATCTAATAAGGGCTCTATATGCAGCCTGGGCTGACCCTATCAGTAGGGGCCCCATCCGAATGGCCCAGGAAGCTGGGTCCCATTTAGCCTGCTGCTTGTCTCTTTGTGAGAGTGGGGATCATACCATGGTTCATCTTACCTGGCACATGAGGCTCTGTTGCTCCTGCCCCGAGTCTCAGCTGTCCTTATTGGTGCTGGCCTCTCTTCTTTCCTCTGCTTTTTCATATGCCCCCAGGGGCAATCTGCTGCCCCTAAATTCTCCCCTTTGGTAATCCCCTAGATCCTAATCTACTGTGCCTGTGTCCCTGGTGTAAAATAAGGCACAGCTGTGCCTTGCACCAGCATCCATGCCTTTTCTGTGACCTGGCTCTCCTGCTCCTACTTGGGAGAGCAGCCTGACTAAGGAATAGGGTTGAATATCCCTGTTGCAACTACATTTTATATTGCATTCAAAACACTTTAGCCTCTTATTTTATGGGAATTATTCCTCCTAAAAATGTGAGTACCCTAAAAAATGGCATTTTCTCTGAGCCCATTTCTGTATAATTTATTGGAAATAATATCAGATATGAAATGCTGGACTCATGCTCCATGGCAGAATTTGTATTTTACCATTGGAAACAATACTCAGTGATATTATCCAGTCACTATCTTCAAATGGTTTTGTTTGTCTAAAACAGATTTGCTTTTTAATTTCTTTTTAAATATAAGGTTGATGGCTTAGATTTTAGAAAACAGAGACAACATGGAGAAGTAATTATATATTCCATTTAAGAATATGTCAGTCAGGTATCATAATCTGGGTATTTTAATTAAAGCAAAGCAAATAAAAGATGAAGCAGAAGGCAGTGGACCTTACAGACTAAGTCACAGATGAATAAGCTTTCTTAAGCAGCAACTTTCTTCATCTGATGCTAACAAAATATGAGATAAATACCTGATAGATTTTCATAAAACTCTTGTTCACATGGAATGTCCAAGGTGTTATTACTATTACTATTCAAGCTACATTAGGATTGTGCTGCTGTTTGAAATCTAATGATGTACTGAGATCAGTCACAACATATGCTTCCTGGTGTAAGTGGGTTGGTGTACCTGCTTCCATGCAGGTAGGCTTTGCTCCCTTAGGAATCCTTTAAACAGTCCAAAACATAGTCTAGAAGTAGGCTTGGATTCCTGCAGCCTCACTGCCTGGCTTTGATCCCTTGGGCGTCCCTCAACCAGTCCTTATAACATAAAAAACGATCCTTGTTCCAAACAAACAAATAAATGAGTAAAACAAATCTTTAGCCTTTTTGCAGAGAAGAAGTGGGGAACCCCTTGTTAGGTGAAGTCCTAAGCTCCAGAACATGGGAAGATTCATTTTCCTATAGACGGAAACAACTGAGGAGTAGGACAGTTTGGGTTAGCAAAAGGATAAGACTAGAACTTTACTTGAAAGCATAGATACTTTCTACCATGACAGTAACTGTGGTAGAAGAACCACAAGCAGAAATATCAGAATGATTTGAACAAACAGATTATAAGGAAATATTTACTAAATTAAACTAGAAATAAGCCTGAGAACAAAAAGTTGCAAATGTGTAGCCCTTATTTAATATTGAGAGTCTAAGACTAAGAGATATTTTTCATTTTTCTTTTCAACAAAATTAATGCAAATTTAGGCTGAATTCAGAAAATAGTTTTAATTGGAAAAAAAAAGCAGTTTCAGGTCAGTAATCTCTTCAGTTGAAGAATTTTGTGAGTCTACTTAACAATAAATAGTGATGGACAGAAATTTTAATGGCTAGTATCATGCCAATTCTCTCAGCAGTTGCCATGCCTTCTAGTGACTGCAAATCTGAAGCAGCCTGCCCCTATGGACAGCCCTGGGGCAGGAGATGGTGGGCCTTTTTCGGATTCCTGGGACTGAAGAAATTGGGCACTAGGTGATGCAAGAATCTGAAAGTCCGGGGATCTCCAGCCTGAGATTGTGTGTCTACATGATGGCGTTCCCCCAGAGTTATGAACTTGAACTCCTATCCCATTACTTCTATAATACATGCTAATGAGTCTAGACCCTAAGGGCCTTGGTTCAAAGTAGGGCTCTGAGATCTGGAAATGGTAAAAATGTATCAGTAACCTGTTTCTCAGCTCCACAGGAGTTCCTGACTTGAGCTTCTGTGGAGGAGTGAAACCTGGGAAGTTTATAAAGATTCACACAAACACATATTGCTCCCAACCCTGGTATCCAAGACTCCCTAGCAATCTGACAGGAAAGGCTTTCATTGGAATCCTTCCCTGGGTTTGTTTGAGTTCATCAAAGCTATTATTTCTATGAAACACTTAGGGTTCAATGAAACAGCATTTTCATTTTTTTGGCAGATTCTCAACAAGCTCTACCTAGGTGACTTTTAAAATGGGATTTAAGTAGTAAGTCTATTTGGGTCAGATCCAAAAAGTTATTTAGGCACCTAACTCCTACACAGGTATCTAACCTTCCATTGAAATGAATTTAAATATTGATTACGTTTATGTCAATAGGAGGTTAGATGCCTAAATGAGCACTACATGCTGAAATACCTTGGTGAATCTTGCTTTTAGTCACTCTTGAAAAATTAATGAGTATTGAATGCCCGCAGTGTTTTTACAGTATGTGTATTCAGTGAACTAGTTTTAATACATTATAGAAAGGGAAATGAATAACAAAGTGTGGGTTTGCACCTCAGAAGAATGGGGGAATTTTATTACTGGGTTCTTGTGTGGTTTGACCATGATATTCAGAGATGTGGAACATTGGCTGTGGATCCACTTAAATTCATTTCCAATTCAGTTCAATGCTCACTTACTCTTTTCTTTGTTACGAATGAGTACAACAGCTTTACTGTTACCAGATACAATGGTGATCTGTTGGTGTCCAGCTCTTGAAGAAAGTAGCTTTACTATGAATAATTGAAAAGGCATATGTGTATTCTCCCCATGTGTCCCCTTGCAGTTGAATGAGTGGGTGGAGCACAAGACAAAGTAAAAGAACAAAGTAGTGGGTACAGAACTAGACAATATATCACAGAACACAAATTTGCATCTGATTTAAATCTGATTTAATAATTTGTGAACCAACTGAAGAAATTTTAGTAATAGAAATAGACCCTCAGCTTTGTTCTATAAAACTGGGTCAGATGAATCCCAGGGAGCCCTGGAGTACTCTAGCCAGTCTAAAACTTCTCACTAGTCCACGGCATCTGTAAATGTGGATTCAAAGTTTTGCTTTTATGATAATTATTTTCTGATCTCTCTGGTACAGACCTATTTAATATGCATAAGAAGTATTAATCATAACCAAAGTTTAGCCTACTGAATATTAGCCAAGGCAAGCACTGAACAGGAATACCTACTCATCGTTCAAAGATAATTTGAATATTAAAGCATGTTACCAACCAAGGCTAGAGAATAAGGTAAAAACATGCAACAAATGCATATTATCAATGTAGTAGAACCAATATTATTTTACCCTAAAGACCTGAATTCCTAGTAATGTCTGTTTCAAGGTGTTCATAAAAGATAAAATCCTGCTTATAATCAGTTACTTGAGGAGACAGCTGTTATTGGAAAGTTGGGTCTAACAGTATTAGCACTTGATGTAATGTGCAGGGTATAGGGGGAATGTTATATTTTAAAGCCATGTAGAGTTTCAAGTAATATCACTCTTCTAGATAAGTATAGTGATTTAGTAAAATGCCTCTGAACCATAAAATCAACCAACACATCTACCGTGGGAACATTACTGGTTCCTGTTTTAAATACTTTCGAGCATTTATACACAGGTTCTGGAAGTGTATGTGCGTGGGGTGGGGGGGGAAGCATTTTGATTATAGTGGCCCCAAGTCCCGCTCTAATTAAATCAACTGGAGCATCTTATGTATCAGCATCCCCATGCTGAAAAATGGTGGTGGGGATACTTTAACCAAAGCTCGTCAAATGAGCTTTAGTTAAAGCATCCCCACCACCATTTTTCAGCATGGGGATGCTGATGCATGAGACACTGGAATCTGCTGCAGCGTGGTAATTACCATGCTCTGGCAGACTTGGTTAATCAAGTCTGCTCATGTATAGGCATCCCTTATGCCTTCATGGAAACATACACAGTGATATGGCATGTATATGCTGTGCATATATTATCAGAAAAGTTAACATAGCTGGAGTTAAGGGACAAATTTGAAACATTTCCAATCTAAGCCTCTGTTTTCAGTCTTTTTGAAGATACAGAGGATCACATTGTTTGAGCTTAAATTTCAAAGAGCCTTATCATCTGGGTTTTCTGTTTGCCACAGTGTCAATGATAGGTTCTATAAAGCCTAGATCCTTGGCTTGTTGAAGTCTTCCCCATGTGTGGTTGGCTACGGGGGGTGCTATGGTTACTTCCTGTAGCCACTCCCTCATGTTGCCTTCTCACCTACTATAAGTTTGGTGTTCCTTCTTTCAATTTTGGGAGTTAGTTTCCCAGGGAAATAACTTCAGATTATCAGGCAAGACTTCTCTATAGGTCTCCTCCTCCCTTAAACCCCATAGTCATCATGCCATTACTCATTTACTTATTTTGGAGTTATTCTGTACAGTCCTCCTATCCTGAGCAGGGACTGTTCTGCCCCCCGCATCCTCCCGCTAGGGTTGAAGAAACCAAAACCAGTAGTCTTCCAGTTCATCCCTGAGACCAGTGCTCAGTATGGACCTCTGCTCCTTTAAGCCCAAACCCTGTCGAGGCCCAAATAGTGGTCAGGAAATGAATCCCAGTCTAGAAAATACCTCCCACCCCACAAATGAGGAAAGAGGTCCCCATAGTTAGGGAGGGAGTTGGGCAGGCTTGGGGCTCCATAGTCAGGGTGGGAGCTGAGCAAAGCTGGGGCTGCTGCCAAGACAAGGTGATATGTGGGGGGGAGACACAGGGCCAGAATGCACAGCCTGGGTGGGTGAATGGGAGGGGCTGGCTTCCCACCACTGCGTGCACTCCTGGGGGATTATGGGAGAGATGTGCCCCCAAGATTTGTGCATGGAACGGGGGAAGGCTGCCCACTGTAGACTTGGGCTCCCTGGCCTCCTGGCCTCCCTTCAGGGCCTCCACAGCCTGGCAAGCAGGACCTGGCTTGCAGGGCAGAATGGGCTTCAGCAGGGAAGTTCACTGCCACCCCAGGAGCCCTGTGCCACTATGGCAAAGCACCCTCTTCCTGCCCAGCAGTAGTGGAGCTGGTGGTGCAGAGTTGTGCCTCTTGCTGCTCCAAGGTAGGCATGGGGTACCTCACCATGTTAGTGTGGGGCTCCCAGCACCAGCAAAGAGCCTCTCTGCCATGCTATGCTAGGTCCTGCCCGCTGGGCCTTGGGGGAGGGCGGGAGGGTGGGGACTCCAACTCCACAGTGGACAGCCTACATCTGCCCCTCCTAATGAACTTTGCTCCAGCTCTGTCTTCCATGGAGGAGGGGGAGGTGGGCTCCATGCTCTGCTCCACTGCACTACCTGCTGCCTGCTGCGGGCAGCAGTTGGGGTTTTAGGTATGCTGCTGTAGGAGATGGAAGGCTGCAGACCCAGGTCCCTGACTCCGTAACCCTGGCAGCTGGGGGCCCCTTTCAGCAGACCTCGAGGGGGCAGGAGGCTGTAGTTTGGGAGTGAGGGGAACCAGCAGGGCCCAAGGGGCTGTGGGGGGGAGTGGGGAACACCAACAGGTTTGTGGAGCTGTGGGTCGGGAGTAAGGGGCAATGGCCTGGGCACAGCACTGGCATATCAGGGCTGCTCAGCACCACATAGCAGTGGGAAGGGGTACAACTACATGTGGATCCATGTCCTGGTGAGTGAAGGGTCAGGGGGAGCTCTGATTTTCCACGATAAAGAACCCAAAATCAAATGTCAAAAAGTATAAGTATTTATAATTTATTTTATTATAGTTATTGAGGCACTGGTAGGCTTCCAAATTGCTTTAAAATTTTAAATATATCAATCAAATATTGTGTTCAATTGATACCTATATATGTAGTGGCATTTCATTTTAATCATGGAAAAATGTGGATTTGATTTTTTTAATCAGAGAATTTGTGGTTTTCCCCTGCTCGAGAATTAGTGATTTTTAAATAGAGAAAACCAGGATCCCTACTTATTATGCATTGATTTTAGGTGGCTTCTGGAGCTCTTAAATCCTCGATGACCCACACATTAATACCTGAAACTAGTGTTTTAAGCACACTTTAGGCAGCCTTAAGTTATGCCATTCCCAGCAGGTTTATCTCTGTTTCATTTTATTCAGCTCGTGTTCAACTAATGTATGATCACTCCCCTGAGGTAAGCTGCCCAAGTTCACGTCTACCAGCATCCCAGGATACAGTGTCCCCTCCCCCACCCTCCTGTTCTGTGTGGACAAACTTTCCACCTCCTGAAATGTACTGCCCAAGAGCAGGTTCTGGCACCAAGATAATT
>NW_017729022.1:18681718-18683214 GCF_001723915.1 Gavialis gangeticus
GATGCTGATGCATGAGACACTGGAGTCTGCTGCAGCGTGGTAATTACCATGCTCTGGCAGACTTGGTTAATCAAGTCTGCTCATGTATAGGCATCCCTTATGCCTTCATGGAAACATACACAGTGATATGGCATGTATATGCTGTGCATATATTATCAGAAAAGTTAACATAGCTGGAGTTAAGGGACAAATTTGAAACATTTCCAATCTAAGCCTCTGTTTTCAGTCTTTTTGAAGATACAGAGGATCACATTGTTTGAGCTTAAATTTCAAAGAGCCTTATCATCTGGGTTTTCTGTTTGCCACAGTGTCAATGATAGGTTCTATAAAGCCTAGATCCTTGGCTTGTTGAAGTCTTCCCCATGTGTGGTTGGCTACGGGGGGTGCTATGGTTACTTCCTGTAGCCACTCCCTCATGTTGCCTTCTCACCTACTATAAGTTTGGTGTTCCTTCTTTCAATTTTGGGAGTTAGTTTCCCAGGGAAATAACTTCAGATTATCAGGCAAGACTTCTCTATAGGTCTCCTCCTCCCTTAAACCCCATAGTCATCATGCCATTACTCATTTACTTATTTTGGAGTTATTCTGTACAGTCCTCCTATCCTGAGCAGGGACTGTTCTGCCCCCCGCATCCTCCCGCTAGGGTTGAAGAAACCAAAACCAGTAGTCTTCCAGTTCATCCCTGAGACCAGTGCTCAGTATGGACCTCTGCTCCTTTAAGCCCAAACCCTGTCGAGGCCCAAATAGTGGTCAGGAAATGAATCCCAGTCTAGAAAATACCTCCCACCCCACAAATGAGGAAAGAGGTCCCCATAGTTAGGGAGGGAGTTGGGCAGGCTTGGGGCTCCATAGTCAGGGTGGGAGCTGAGCAAAGCTGGGGCTGCTGCCAAGACAAGGTGATATGTGGGGGGGAGACACAGGGCCAGAATGCACAGCCTGGGTGGGTGAATGGGAGGGGCTGGCTTCCCACCACTGCGTGCACTCCTGGGGGATTATGGGAGAGATGTGCCCCCAAGATTTGTGCATGGAACGGGGGAAGGCTGCCCACTGTAGACTTGGGCTCCCTGGCCTCCTGGCCTCCCTTCAGGGCCTCCACAGCCTGGCAAGCAGGACCTGGCTTGCAGGGCAGAATGGGCTTCAGCAGGGAAGTTCACTGCCACCCCAGGAGCCCTGTGCCACTATGGCAAAGCACCCTCTTCCTGCCCAGCAGTAGTGGAGCTGGTGGTGCAGAGTTGTGCCTCTTGCTGCTCCAAGGTAGGCATGGGGTACCTCACCATGTTAGTGTGGGGCTCCCAGCACCAGCAAAGAGCCTCTCTGCCATGCTATGCTAGGTCCTGCCCGCTGGGCCTTGGGGGAGGGCGGGAGGGTGGGGACTCCAACTCCACAGTGGACAGCCTACATCTGCCCCTCCTAATGAACTTTGCTCCAGCTCTGTCTTCCATGGAGGAGGGGGAGGTGGGCTCCATGCTCTGCTCCACTGCACTACCTGCTGCCTG
>NW_017729022.1:18683968-18687564 GCF_001723915.1 Gavialis gangeticus
AATCCTGCCCAAGTTCACGTCTACCAGCATCCCAGGATACAGTGTCCCCTCCCCCACCCTCCTGTTCTGTGTGGACAAACTTTCCACCTCCTGAAATGTACTGCCCAAGAGCAGGTTCTGGCACCAAGATAATTCCCCATCCTGCCCCTGGGGGGTGATACCTTCCCACACCCAAGGGTAGAATTCCATGCAAACAGCTTGCAAAATACATGCCAGCTATCCAGGTCGCAGGGCATGGATTGGTCCAGAAGTAGGATCTAGGGGGGTTGAGGTAGGGGGCTGGATCAGATCCCCATGAACTGGAGCTTTTTTCTCAGGGCAGGGGCAATATCTTCCCTAACTTCTCCCACCACCTGGCAGTGCAGTGATCCTTCACAGTCAAGAATGATCACTCCCATGAGTCAAGTAAAGGATTGTAGATGAGTCCATTGATGGCTAAGAAGGCCAATTCTATAGTTGCAGGCTCTGGCAAATGGCACAGGTTGTGTTTAAAGGGAGGGTTAGGCCACAGGTTTCTCGGTTTTGTTTCCTTTCCTTCCATTTCTGTTGTTTTTCTATCTCCAAGGCAAGACAGTTTTCCTCAAAGTACCTTCTCTCACAAGGTGTAACCCTGTTGAAGGAAAATTATTCCCAATCTGTGGTGTCAATGCCACACTTTTCATGTTCACCTTGAGGGTGTCCTTAAAGCCTTTCCTCTGGCCCCTGTGTGTCCTTTGTCCTTGGCTGAGTTCAGAGTATAGCAGCTGTTTTGGTAAATGTACATTAGACATGTGCACACAGTGCCCTGTCCACTGCAACTGGAGGTGAGTAATCATTGCTTCCATGCTGGTGGTATTAGCATCACTGAGGACACTAGCATATATGTGATGATCTTTCCACTTTATGCCAAGTATCTTCCGGAGGTAGCGCTGGTGATGGCATTCCAGGCTTTTCAGGTGGTCCCTGTAGGTCACCCAAGCTTCACAGCCATAGAGAAGTGTTGGGATTATGACAACCTTATATAGTAGGAGCTTTGTTTGAGTCTTGATGTCATGGTCATTGAAGACATGATAATTCAGTCTTCTGAAAGCAGAGCTGGCATATTGGATACTATAATGGATCTCCTCATTGATGTTGGTCTTCTTTGAGAGATGGCTGCCAAGCTATGCAAAGTGTTCAGCGTTCTCCAGCTCCTGCCCATCAATGAGGATCTTTTCCAGGGGAGTTAATTGATCAGAGCATGCTGGTGAAGCACCTTTGTTTTTCTGATGTTAAAGTTCAGTCCCAGGCACTAGTATGCTTGAGAGAAACAGTTAAGAAGCATTTGCAGGTCCTCTTCAGTATATCCAATAATAGCACAATCATCGGTATACTGAAAATCCAGAATTGAGGCCAATGTAAGTTTGATTTTGACACAGAGGCAAGAAAGATTGGAAAGGTTCCCATCCATCCTGTACTCAATGTCTGGTGGATGATCATGGATGAGTATTTTGATGACCACAAGAAAGATGGCAACAAAACTGATGCAACCATGAAGCCCTGCTTGACACCACTTTGAATAGCAAAGGGATCTGTAGTGGAGTCACTTCACAGGATGGAGGCAGCCATCCAGTCATGGAGGAGTGAAATTTATCATATTAGGATGGTGATAAATTTCCCTGAGCAGCCAAACTTCAATAAGATCTTTCATAGAACCTCACAGTTATCAGGGTCAAAGGCTTTGGTCAAATCAATAAAGTCCATATACACTTTCTGGTGTTGTTCTTGACATTTTCCATGGATCTGTCAGGCTGCAAAAATCTTCTCCATGGTACCTTTTAATGGTCTGAAGCCACAGTGAGACTTGAGAAGGATTTCCTTGGTAAGAGGGGGCAGCTAGTTAAGCAGAATTTGAGCAAGGATCTTCTCCAGAAATGGAGAGAAGGGCAATACCTCAGTGGTTTCCACAGTCAGACTTATCTCCTTTTTTAAAAATGATGACAATATTAGTATTCCTTAGGTCAACAGGAATTTCGTCAGCATTCCAGATTTTGAGAAATAGTGTGGGTAGCTTGTTGGTCCACCAACACTGAAGACCTCAGGTGGTATGCCATCAGGGCCTGATGCTTTGTTGATCATCTGTCTTATTTCCTCGTGGACTTCTTCAGAGGTTGGTGGACTGGCAAGTGTGTCCCATTACTGGATGTTTGGGATGGATTTGATGGTTTCATCAGTCAGCACTGATTCTTGGTTCAGAAGCTTTTGTAGTGGTCCTTCCAGTGGTTTTTGAGGGACTCGTCTTTGAGAAGTGTACTGCCATCTTCAGATATAAGTGGGGTGAGTCCACAAGAGCTTGGTCCATACACAACCTTGATTGCACTGAAGAAGCCACGTATAAAGAAGCTTTTCACAACTCACAGCTGTAGCTCCAAGTCAGGCGCCTGCTGGCCAGTCCTCTAGTGATAAGTTGCAGCTGTGCAGGTGTGAGATAATAAGAGGTTTTTAGTCATGAGGTGTGACTGCTCCAGGTTCAAACTAGCACTAACACGGCTCAACATCTGAGCAGCTAAAAGTGCAATATGTAATAAGGCCCTAAGCTTTAGTTTCTGATAGAATTGTTTTAAAGTTTGTAATGCTGTCTGTTCAGCCATTACTAAATACAAAAATGAAAATACATACACACACACCCCTGCCCTTTTATAAAAATAATTTTGCTATGTCTTAAGTTTTAAAATTAAATAACTGGAAATAGATCGTTGAAATTTTTCAGGGAAAAATTCTATGGCATCAAGGAGAAATGCCACAGATTTTTAGTTTAATATAACTAAGCATTTGAATATTCATTTCATACATGGACTAGTTACAACTACCATAATTTCCTTTAACACTTTTTGTAATGTTTGAATTAAAGAAAAGCTGTGTTATACATTTGCAAAGAGGGCACCAATCTTCACATGTGTGAAGCATTAATTTATTCTACCAATTAGCTCCCTGCTGCTTTTCACATTCCTAGAACTCTGTTCCCCTGGCACGCATGCGCACACACACTGGTGAATTTTCTTTGAAGCAGTACTTATGTAGTTGTTGTGCTTCATTTTTCCATAAACCCTATCAGAAATCTACAGTGTCATATGTATAGAAGACAGGACCATGAAACACTGGGCATGTCTACACATGCGCCTGACTGCACAGAAACTATGCAGTCATTTAATACTTGCTTTAGCAAATACTGAATAACTGTGGAATAACCACTATCACTGTACAGTCCTGGCGGCACACTGGTCATTTCCAAACCTACTGTGCAGTAGCAATGAGTTACTGCTCAGTAGCGCTGGTGTCATGATTTGTGCCCACCAACACTATGTTGCCGTAGCGATGTAGCATCTCATGTAGAAGTGTCCACCATGGAGGCCTTTCATGCTATTGCAACCTCCACTCAGCCCCTGCCTACAGTGGCAGTGGAGCCAATGTTTGTGCTGAAGTGATACTAGCTAAGGCACCACTTCAGGACTTTGAACTCTTCCATCATGTTGACCTAAGGCAGAAAAATTAGTTAATGTCTTATGTTTTTTGTTCCCTTTTGTACCATTCAGGAACAGGAAGTATAGAATTAATAGGTGAACTATATTCCAGACAGG
>NW_017729022.1:18692564-18694108 GCF_001723915.1 Gavialis gangeticus
CACTTCAGGACTTTGAACTCTTCCATCATGTTGACCTAAGGCAGAAAAATTAGTTAATGTCTTATGTTTTTTGTTCCCTTTTGTACCATTCAGGAACAGGAAGTATAGAATTAATAGGTGAACTATATTCCAGACAGGCTGACTGAATATATGAATGACTTACTGAGCCACCTTCTTGGCTAGGAGTCCTGTTTTTTATACTCATGCATGCTGGAAGAGCTGCATTAAGAATCCTTACTGAGGATGGAAGATTTAAAGACTTTTTGATTACAGCAGCATCTGTTAGCAAGCCTAAGGCAATTGGTAGTGACAACCATTGATTATTTATTTGGGGGGTGTGTGTATACTTACATGTTTATAAATTTGAGGCTACGGTGCTTCCTGTTAATATGCAAAGGAGCTCAATATTTAGATGTCGGGTGTGACTTAAGTTTTGTATGGAAAGCCTCAGGCTTTGTATTGATCCTAGTCAGTGCTAAAGTGAGGTGGCTACCTTAAATTTTAAAAACTTGCTGTTTTAGAAACCTTTAAAAATAACTTGAACAGCTACCTTTCATTTTCTTTTATGTCCCCTTAATTTTCTGATACAGCAGGTACTTAGGATCTGCTACTGTTCACAGTAAATTTGGATCTCAGATTTGCTGTCACTTTAGATATCAGGGTGGTCCAGGGAAGGCTATTCTCTGTTTTGTTCTTGTTGGGTAATATGTCATATTACATTGTGTCACATCTTTGTGGACTATATTTTAAGCAGAATGTGCCTTTGTCTCTAATAAAGTGGGTAACTAATTTCAACTTGATAGATGACAATCACTCCAATTAGACTTAGATGGTGCAGAGTATACCCATTTTAACTTTTTTCCAAACACGATATGGTCTTTTCTCTTTTAATGACAAATGGATACTAATTTCAATTCTGAATAAGCACTTTCGCCTGATCATCCATTCAACACCACAATGTTAATGAACTATGAAAAAATACAAAAATTATTATTATTTTTCAATATTTGAGAAAACAATTTTAAAAGTGCTAGCTCTAGAAACTATTTAAGTATTGTGTGTATGGACAATATTGTCATTTAGCTGTGTCCTGTTATGCTTCTCTAAATGACCAGATGGATCAAAGCTGTTTGGACTCTTTGGAAAAGCATTTTAGGGAAAATTTATCAATGTAGTACTTCAGGGTTATGGATAGTCATTATAATTACAAACATTATGCAGATAATATTTCACTCCATTCTTGAGAATGCTCTTTGCGTTATAACAATATGCCATGATATTTGTACCTGACCAAGAGGGACAATAGCCAACAATTTCATTATGAAAAAACAAGTAAAAATGACAATCCATGGTAATGGTTGCCATGAGATTATCCAGAACAAATGGATGCATACTATTAAAAGTCAGCAGGCTGTCCACAGACAGATAATCACTGACTTGTTAATAGACAATAGCAAAAGTATCTACTTCTGTCTTAAAATACACATCTCTAGTATATATTTATACATGGTGGAGTTGGTGGCCCCTTGCCCCCCTGTCTGCGG
>NW_017729022.1:18694952-18701035 GCF_001723915.1 Gavialis gangeticus
CTTCCGACCCTTAATCTATGAATCTATGAATCTATATACATACTTACATATGTGTATATATGTGTGTGTGTGTATCTGTGTATGTGTATACACACACACACACACACACACACTGTGAAAAGATTGAGAATACTTACTCAGAAAACACCCCTGGTCAGAGGAGTCCATCCAGCTGCAGCGGCATGGCCACACTCAAGAGGGACCTCCTGATCCACCCCAACATAGCCTTATCAGCTCTCTGGGTGAATTGGATTGGGTTAATTAAGCTGCCGCGGGTTATGCAGGGATGAGAACAGAAGGTAGAAAAAAGAGACAGGTAGGCACAGAGGGTAAATGCCCATCTGCTGCCCAGGACTGAAGTCCCTGGGAATGGGGCAATAGACCCACAAGGTCTTCAGAGCTCAGAGGAGCTCAGAGAAGAAAAAAAAGAGAAAGTGGTTCCACATTAAATGGCCTCTGCAGGTGGTCAATTGAGCTGGCAGGACACCAATTACTGAAAAAAAGAAAAAAAATTGCTTGATCATGGCTTCAGCAATCAAGCATGTGCAAACTGAAGATGAGGAGAGGAGCAGCAACAGTGACTCCTGCAGGGATGGGAAGACCACTGAACAGGCGGCAGGTTTTCTTTTTTTTCCCCTTTTCCCTTTGCAAAGAGTTTTTTGTTGTTGTTGTTTTGTTTGTGCCCGGCATGGCACTTTGGCAAGTGACAGTCAGCTCTGGGTCAGGGAGTTATCCCCCCTCCCCCAATTAATCAAGTCATCAAAGTTGTGGCTAGTGAGATAGCAGAGAGGAAGCCCGACCCAATTATATTGAATGACACTGGCCTCGTGGAAAAAAAAAGGGCCAGTGAATGCCAAGAGGATGTAAAGTCCCACGCCCATACACACTGATATTCTGACCACACACACATACACAATTCTAAATTTGTGCATTTCTTTTGCCTTCCTCCTCATGAGATCAGAAGACCTAGAGGTAGATGTGTTGTCATGGTTCTCATACAAGAGTTCTTCTCCAAGTTCATATTTGAGCTTTGGACTATTGCTGTATTAATCACAATTATATTCATAACTAATTAAAATAGTTTAGCCTTTTCTTTCACACTTTAAGATAAAACCTCATGCTTTTAGCCCACACTCCAGACCACAAGTACCACCTTCATAAAATTTGTCCTCACACTTGCCACCACATAACTTCTTTGAGACTGGCCTCATTTAGAGAAGTTAGAGAGCACAGTGAGGTGAAGTGTAAGTACCTAGACAAGTAAGGTTGAATTGATATAAAAAACTAAAATGCTCCTTTGCTGCTAGAGTTCAGGTGAGAATTTAATTAATTGTCAGAAGGTTAGAGGAAACTTCCAGTACCTATGCCTCCCTTAAGCAGGCAGCTGGACAACTTTCATCATCAGTCCCTTACTTCCATAAATAATGAGTTAATTGAAAGCAGTTGTAACATTTTTGGAAGGAGGGTGGTCTCCTCCCCTCCCCTTGTTTTTTTTAATGGTGCTGAGCCAAGCACAGCAAGTCTGTCAGGGTTTCAGAAAAGTTTGAGAAACTTCAGCTGAATTTGAAGTCACTGGGGTTGATGTATAATATTGCAACTTTCAGATTTTCAGTCATTATGCATGCACACCTCATTCTGTAGTTCTCATACAGAGTAAAATTAAATTGCAGAAATGCCAGAAAATGCTGATTTATAGCTTTTTTTTTAATGCTTCTGAAGCTGGTTGAGCTCATCGATGAAATAAACAAGCAACTACAGCTACCTGTTTTCATTTCAAAGGAGGTAGGGGAAGAGGTTTTAGGAAAGAATTTGCAGTAGCGCATAAGTGATTTAACTAATGGGAATTGGGCTTCTTGGTCACTTGGGCTCTTTAAAAAAAAATCTAAACCAATAATAACTGTATAAATTACTTTGATGTGAACATCCTAACTTATGGTTTTATTGGCAGAGGGTTTCATTTTCTTTACTGTGCTGTTATAGGGTAAATCCAGACAGCTATGTTGCTAACCCTTACTTGCTGACATTCCAGATTTATTATTATTATTACTACATAGTATTACAAAGTGGTTTAGACTGGTATTTTGACCACATATTTATTTTTTCAGTTAGCAAATGTAGTATTACTGTTTTGTTCTTTACCTTTTAACTTACATTTATAAAAGCACCCATCCAGCGCTCAGAGTACTGAACAGATATGAACACTCTTGTCATGTGATAGATACAAAAGGGTATATACATTCATTCACTGCCACCCATCTATGTTCACACAGATTAAAGCTGTGTGAATGTAGTTTGGGAGTATCATGTTCAGCTGTTTGCTTGGAGCCGTACAGGGAAATCAATATAAGTAACTCATGGTGGGGGGAGGGGTGTATGGGATGTGGGGCTAGCAGATCCAATGGGGGGAGGCTGGTTGAATTGAGAGAGCTATTGGGTCTGTGAAGAGGGTTGCTGGGCTAGCAGGAAGGAGGTTGTGTGGTTGTGGGAGGAGGTAAGGGGCCTTAAAAATAGCACAGTCAGGGTTGAGGGCTAGGAATAGTAAAGTCTTAGGGATGGGGCAAGATATCCGTCTTTTCCTCCACTGCTAATATATACAAGCTTTCATAAAATGGGTTAACCCTTTCTTAGGTTGGGTTAATCCAATCTTGATCTAAGCTTACCTCTTCACGTGCACTAACTTAAATCAGGTATCCAGGTATTGGTATAGAGGAAAAGGCAATCAGGACTCATAGTAGAGATGTGTCTTTTATTAGACCAACCTGATTTTTCCAAAAAAAAATCTTTAATTGCAAGCTTTTGGGCATAAACACCCTTCATCAAGCCTTGGATAAATGATTTGGCTGATTTGACCTGGAACATGAAATATATTAATAAAAAAAAATTGGTATTAGAATCATGTATAGTCTATTTGACTAAGAGCAAGTGAAGTTTTACCTCAAGGCCAAAAAGGCTGAGGAAGGAACTAAACAGGACAGAATGGATGGTGTGAAGACAGATCACCTGGACAGAGCACTTGCACACAGAAGGAGAAGAGAAGCAGCTGAGAGAGGAGCATGGCAGAAGAAAGAAGGCTCCTGGTAAGTGTTCAGATACTCCCTGAATACTGGACATAATTCAACTGGATTTTATCAGGTTAGTTCTGAAGAACCCCTTGAAAGTAAACCCTAGAGATCTGGTTGGGCTGGCAGCCTTGCCCAGAGGGCTGAATTGGCACTTCATGTTCTGGGACTGCTGGAACTTTAAGGATTTTTGAGAGACGTACAAGAGGAAGAGAGGGGACCAAAGGCTTTGGCTGTTAGACTTTGGAGAACTGGAGGGGAACTGGGAGCATGTTGTGATTGTCAAGATGTTTCATCTGGCAATGATGGAAGAAGACATAAAGAACTGGTTCATCACTCATCAGGTATGTGAGAAGGTGGGTGAATTCTAAAAGGCATGGGACTCTGATGGGATCTGCACCAGGGCTTGTTGGGCTCGTACTCTGCTATGTGGGGACCCAGAAAACCCTGGGAGAGTGAGAAACCTGCCACTAGCAATATTCATAGGGGAAAATAGGGGAGGTTGTGTTTTACCACAGCCAGCCAAAGCTGTGTAGGAAATATGGTGAAGAGAGGCACTTGGCTTTAGTCTGCCCCTACACCATATGTTCAATATGTAGGAAGAATGGCTACATGGCAAATGACTGTAAGGAAAAAAGGCATTACAGCCTCTGTGGGAAAGAAGGGCATGTGTTCCCTCCTGCCCCCATTCCTTTGTAAATAGAGCAAGGCAGCAAAGAAGTGAAAACAAAAATCAGGAGGAAAAGGAATGAGAGACACCTGTGAAAGAGGCTGCAGAGCTTGAGGAGCAGGTGAAAGAATCAGAAGAGGAAGATAAGGAGATCTAGGGAGAGTCAGAAGAGGAGGTAGAGGATGAAACTCTAGCCCCCTCCCGACAGAGCTGAAAGTCAGAGAGAAAGAGGAGAAGCAAAATGCAGGGAAGGGGAGCACTGCACCCCCATAAAAGAAGGGGAAGAGACCAATTCATTGGAAGAAGAAAGGTCAGACAAGGAGGAAAATGAGATGAAATGGCAAGAAGTTAGGAGAAAGAGAAAGAAAGAGAAGGGCGGAGGAGAAGCCAGATGAGAGAGATGAAGGGTTGAAGACAAAGAAGCAGAACCTGACAAGCCTCTCTGCCAATAATCCCCCCTCCTTGGCTTCCTCTCCACTACAAAGCCTTGACCACCGAGAAGGATTTTCACCAGTCAGGAGGAATGGGTGGACAAGTTCCTAGAAGAATCAGGTTTGTGAAAGCAATGAATGGATGAGGAGGGAGCACAGGAGGAAGATAAGAACGTAGAAAAGAACATAACATCAGATTAGACTAAAGTAAACTGAAATCTTAAAACAAAATGTTAATTATACCATCTCTAAATGAAAAGTCTGTACTAAACAAGGACAAATGGAATATGATTGAGGTGTATCTAGCCCAGATAAAGGCAGATATTATCTGTGTACAAGAATGTGCAATACCAGCACCCAAAAATTACATAGAATATGAGAGACAGTGGAAGTGGGGGAAACCTAGTAGTCTGGCTCAAATATTAGGAGAGCAACAGGCATAGGAGTGCTAATTTAGAACCTAAGCATTGAGATCAAGAGAACAAAAAAAGTGTGTGTGTTGGGGGGCAGGGGAGGATGCAAGTAATATTTGAGATCACAAATGTCTATTGAGAGAAGAGGTGCAGATTCCTGGGAAAACTGGAAATCAGCATGACTAGCAGAACTCCTTGTATATTAGTAGGCAATTTCAATTGCATATGACAAGCACAGGACAGATGGGGTGAGGGGCAAGACGGATCCACCAACAAGTCATCAAAGATCCTAAACAGAATAATCATAGAATAATAGAAAGTTGGGGTTGGAAGGGATCTCAGGAGGTCATCTAGTTCAACCCCCTGCTCAAAGCAGGACCACCCTCAACTAGATCATCCCAGCCAAAGCTTTGTTTAGCCAGGTTTTGAAAACTTCCAAGGATAGAACTTCCACCACTCTCTGGGTAACTTATTCCAGTGTTTTACTACCCTCATAGTGAGAAAATTCTTTCTAACGTAACCTAAACTTCTCTTGCTGCAACCTGTGACCTTTGTTCCTTGTTCTGTCATCTGCCACAACAGAGAACAGTTTATTTAGCTCCATCCTCTTTCAAACCCTGCTTCAGGTAGTTAAAGGGTACTATTAAATCACTGCTGGCTCATGTTCAGCTTATTGTCCACTGTAACCTCTAGGTCTGTTTCTGCAGAGTTGTTCCCCAGCCAGTTGGGCCCCAGCCTATACTGGTGCATGAAATTGTTCTGTCCTAAGTGCAGGACTTTTCACTTGTCCTTGTTGGACCTCATGAGATTTCTTTTGGCCCAATTTGTCCTCCAATTTGTCTAGGTCACTGTGAGTCCTAGCCCTACTCTCTAGCATATCTACTAGTCTCCTCAGCTTGGTATCATCTGCAAACTTGCTGAGGGTGCACTCTATACCATCTTCCAGGTCATTTATGAAGACATTGAACAAAACTAGACCCAGGACCAGCCTCTGGAGCATTCCCCTTGATACCAACTGCCAACTAAACATCAAGCCATTGATTAGTACTCTCTGAGCCCAATGTTCCAGCCAGTTTTCTATCCACCTTACAGTCCATTCATTCAACTTGTACTTCCTTAGCTTGCCTGCAAGAATGCTGTGGGAGACTGTATCAAAAGCCTTGCTAAAATCAAGGTACACCACATGCACTGGTCTCCCCCCAAATCCACAGAGACAGTCACCTCATCATAGAAGGCAATCAGGTTGGTCAGGCATCACTTGCCCCTGTGAATCCATGCTGACTTTTCCTAATCACCTTCTTCTCCAAATGCTTATCCATATTCCTTGAGGACCTGATCCATAATTTTGCATAGTTTCATAGTTTCTAGGGTCGGAAGGGACCTGAGTAGATCATCTAGTCCGACCCCCTGCCATGGCAGGAAAGATTACTGGGGTCAAATGACCCCAGTAAGGTGTTCATCTAACCTCCTCTTAAAGAACCCCAGGGTAGGGTCCAACTTCTCTTGGAAG
>NW_017729022.1:18706035-18706708 GCF_001723915.1 Gavialis gangeticus
CTTCCCTGACTGTGAAGTAGCGCCTCCTGATATCTAGCCTAAATCTACCCTCTACGAGCTTGTGACCATTATTCCTCGTCACTCCTGGCAGTGCTTGGGGGAACAGGGACTTCCCCAGTGCCTGCTGATCCCCCCTGACTAGTTTGTAACAGGCCAGGGACTAAGGTGAGGCTGACTGTTCTGTAGTTCCCTGGGTCCTACTTTTACCTTTCTTAAATATGGGCACTATGTTTGCCCTTTTCCAATCATCCAGGACCACTCCTGATCACCATGAGTTTTCAAAGATGATGGCCAATGGATCTGCAATCACATCAGCCAACTCCCTCTGTGCCCTTGGGTGCATCCCATTTAGCCCCATGGACTTGGACACAGCTACCTTTTCTAAGCAGTCCCTAACCTGTTCTTTCACCCTTGAGGGCTGCTCATCTCCTCCACAAACTGTGCTGCCCAGAACTCATACACAACAACCAATGGGGGGATTTAATAGCACCCTTCAACTACCTGAAGCAGGGTTTGAAAGAAGATTTAATTATTTCTTTGCCTCCATTTTTCTGAGCAGGGACCAGATCATCGCACCCACTGGGATCCTTCATGGTCCCAGGGGAGGCACAGCCAGGCCCAGGGTCAGAAAGGACCTAGTCAGGGAACTTCTGGAGGGACTGGATGTGTTCAG
>NW_017729022.1:18706949-18717198 GCF_001723915.1 Gavialis gangeticus
CAGCCAGGCCCAGGGTCAGAAAGGACCTAGTCAGGGAACTTCTGGTGGGACTGGATGTGTTCAGATCAGCAGGTCCAGATGATCTCCACCCCAGAGTGCTGAGGGAATTAGCACAGGTCATTGTGCGACCCCTGGGACAGCTTTACAAGCACTCATGGTGCTCTGGCGAGGTGCCAGAGGACTGGAAAAGAGCCAATGTGGTCCCCATTTTCAAAAAACGGAGGAAGGAGGACCCAGGAAATTATAGGCCTGTTAGTCTTACCTAGAGAAGCTCTTGGAGAAAATTATCTAGGTGCACATCTGTGAGGGGCAAGCAGGGGAGATTATGCTTAGGGGTAACCAACACAGGTTCATTAGAGGCAGGTCCTGTCAGACCAACCTGGTGGCCTTCTATGACCAGGTCACAAAATCCTTGGTGGCAGGTGTCACGGTGGACGTAGCCTTTCTGGATTTTATGAAGGCTTTCAACACTGTCTCTCACCTCATTCTCATTAAAAAATTAGGAGATTGTGGTATTGATGCCTACACAGTCAGATGAGTCGCTAATTGGCTGGAGGGCTGCACCCAGAGAGTGGTGGAGGATGGGTCATTTTTGACCTGGAGAGATGTGTGCAGTGGGGTCCCCCAGGGCTCAGTCCTTGGGCCCACACTGTTCAACATCTTCATCAGCAACTTGGATGAGGGGCTGAAAAGCTCCTTGTTCAAATTCGCGGATGACACTAAGATGTGGGGAGAAATGGGCATGCTAAAAGGGAGGGACAGGCTGCAATTGGATCTGGAGAGGTTACAGGGGTGGGCGGATGAGAACAAGAAGGGATTCAATACTGACAAGTGTAGGGTACTGCACCCAAGGAGAAAGAACCAGCAGCATACCTACAGGCTGGGGAATTCCCTTCTCATCAGCACAGAGGCAGAAAAGGATCTTGGAGTCTATAATGACTACAAGACGAACATGGGCCGCCAATGTGGGGATGTGGTCAGGAAGGCCAACCGCACCTTGTCATGCATCCACAGATGCATCACTAGCAGGTTCAAGGAGGTGATCCTCCCCCTCTATATGACATTGGTCATGCCGCAGTTGGAGTGGTGCATCCAGTTTTGGGCACCACACTTCAGGAGGGATGTGGACAACATCAAGAGGGTCCAGAGGAGAACCACTCGCATGATTAGGGGGTAGCAGAGCAGGCCCTATAAGGAGAGGCTATAAGACTAGAACCTGTTCAGCCCCCACAAGAGAAGGCTGAGAGGGGATCTGGTGGCCATCTATAAACTGGCCAAGGGAGACCAGCAGGCAATGGGAGAGTCCCTGTTCCCCTGAGCACTACTGTGAGTAACAAGGCCATAAGTTGACGGAGAGTAGATTCAGGCTAGATATCAGGAGGCACTACTTCACAGTCAGGGCGGCTAGGATCTGGAACCAACTTCCAAGGGAAGTGGTGCTTGCTTCTACCTTGGGGGTCTTTAAAAGGAGGCAAGACAGACACCTTGCCGGGGTGGTTTGACCCCAGCAGTCTTTCCTGCCCATGGCAGGGGGTCAAACTTGATGATCTGCTCAGGTCCCTTCCAACCCTACCAACTAGGAACCTCCAAGATACAGGAGAAAGAGGACTTGGGAAAAAGTATCCTTCACAAGAGGAGGTGCAGCAGGGAAAATTTTCTCACAGACTGACCCTGAGATTGAAGTACTGGACAAAATAAAAAGCAGAAACAACACCAATTTTCTTCTCAGACCTTTGCATGCTTGCAGCAGGGTTGAAAGAAGGGAAATGCATGCAGAAAGGGAAAGGAACCTGGAAGCTAAACATCAAGCTACTGAAAGAAAAGAATACGCAAGAAAAGCATGAAAAACTATACATAGGATGGAAAGTACTAAAAGAGAGCTTTGTAATAGTAACAGCCTGGTGGGAGTAGGTAAAAGAGTGCAGAAAGGACTACTTTATAAAAGTAGGAAAAGAAGAAGCAAAAAGGGAAAAAGCACACATGGTGCAATTGTGATGGAAACAAAGGCTACACCAGCAGAGAATGGTAGGATTCAAAGTGAAAGAAGAAATTAAAGAAACAAAAAGGAAATTGGAACAATGGTTTAAAGAGCAAGGAAGGAGAAAGTGTTTCTGGCTTGACCACAATGGGTGGAGGAAAAGGTAGAATGGACAGAGTACTTCAGGAAGATCAGAAGGGGAGGGAAGGATGGGATATGGTGCCTCCAGGATGAGAAAGGAGAACACAGATCAAAAGAAATCATACTGGCTGCTTGCAGACATTAAAGAACAAAAGCGGCACTTTACTTAAACTTCCACATGCTCCCTTGCCAAGCCCAGCACATGCCCAGAAGAGGCAGCGCATTTGTTGGACACATCTTACTCAGTGTCATTTGTGGGGCTTTTTGGCACTTTTATCTACTGTCTGATTGAATCACCTTAAATAAAAGCACCAAAAAGCCCTGCTGAAGCTCCCAATATATACAGATGATACAGATCCAGGTCAAAGTAATGCACTTCTTGTTCTGGTAAAGTATGTTTGTTTTTTTTTTACAGGGGCTTAATGTCTGCAAGCAGCCACTGTGAATAGGGAAACAATTCTACCAGGAACAGTACATAGGTAGAAAGGTAAAGCTGGAGGCCAGAGAGATCTGTCTGGATGAAAGAAGCTAAAAGAACCTAATGATGGTAAAAGGTAAAAGAAAAAGGTAAAAGAACCTAATGAAAGAAGACCAACAACAAGTGGAAGAAGATTGAAGTTTGGGACACCCTGAAAAGTTTAAAAAATAAGAAAACACCAAGAAAAAATGAACTGGTAAAATAATTCTATGTAACTTTCTAGGACTGACTGGAACCAGATTTGCTAGAAGTCTACACTGAGAGAAGGAGAGAAAGAAGATGCTCAGAAAGCATGAAAGAAGGAATGGTAGTCTGATATTCAAGAAGGGGTTCAAAACACAGATAAAGAACTGGAGACCAACAACTTTGGCTAAGAGCTTGTAGTCAAAGTTTAACAACGTTATAGTAAACAGACTAAAAGAAGCAATTGGGAAAATGCTAAGAGAAAATCAAGCATGTGCAGTCCCTGAGGGGAAGATTCACGAGGCCATGGTACAACTAAGAGATGCCATGCAATACTGCAAAGAAAGAAATGTAAACCTGTCAATATTTCAGCACAGACCTGGAGAAATTCTTTGATAGGGTCAACCACAAATTCCTGTGGTGAAAGCTGGGGATCCCTTCAGGGTTGCTTGATAGGCTAAGTATGCTGTACCCAGGTGCAAAATGTCTAGTCTTAATAAATGGACACATGATGGAGCCAGTAGAAATAAAATCAGGATATGGCAGGGGTGCTTCCTTCCCTCAATACTCTTCATCAGTATATCTTCATCTGTGTGATAGAACTTCTGGTAGAACTAATACAGAATGATGCCAATGTGGTAGGAGTCTAAATACCAGGAGGAAGCAGAAGGCAGACCAAGTGCATCATGTACATGGATGACATAAATGTGGTATGTAGGGACCAATGGTCCATCAGGGAAGTGTTCAGCTTTATGAGAAAGTGGCGGGGGCAAAACTCAGTATTGCAAAGAGTACTTGTATGGTATGCAGGGAAATGGGGGACCTGTCAGGGTTAGGGGTTGTGGTGGTAAAAGAGGGGATTTGGGTACTGGAAATACATTTCAATGAAAGACTTAAAGGGAAGGATGCATGGCTGAAAATTACTGTGAAGCTCAAGCAAAAGCTGGGATTATGGAGTGAGAAAAAGCTAACCCTAGAGGAAAAGGTGAGGCTGCTAAAAGCCATGATCTTGCCTGTGATTTTATGTTGGTGTTCCCCCTGATATGAAGCACAGCTCATGTAATACTGGGCATGTCCACATGAGATGCTACTGTGCAGTCATTACTGCACATTTATTTAGTACTTGTATAATCAAGTACTAAATAAATTATCAGTAACTGGAGTTACTATGCAGTAGCACAGGTGAACACCTTTTAAGTGATGCTACTGTGTAGTAGTCTAATAACACTGCACAATAGCATATTAGCACTGTTTATGTTGTGATGTGCTACTGTGAAGTATTGTTTGGCTACTGCACAGTTAGCATCTTGTGTAGACACACCCACAGAGAAGCATGTGTGTGTACTTATGGGAATCACAATAAGAGAGACTGGCATGGGACATATTATACAGACAGAAGAAACACTGGGGAAGGAACGTCCCAGATGTGTTTTTGTTTCTAACAGCCAAGTACTTAAGCCTGCATTGCAATTTGATAGAGTGAAGGTAGTCCAAAGCGGCATTCTTTGTCAGATACTTTGGAGGAAGACTATGGAGGTAATGGGGAATAGAAGACTGACCATCCACATGGCCATGGGTATAGCAGTCCCCTAAGTTATATCTGGTAATAGAACTTTCCAGAACCAATATAATTTACAGCAGATAAAATTGGAGAAAATGAAAGACGATTGCAAGGTCCAACAAAAGTTGTGCGTGTATGGTAGAACAGCTCTGATTGAGAAACTCGCCACAGAGAAAATAGACACCGTCTGGAAGGAGTTGGGTGAAAAAGACCTTCTAAAACAGCACTGAGAGCTAATCTTTGCTGACACACAGAATATTGCCCGTTCATGAGCTGCAACATTGCTGGCAACTCTGTTGGACCTCAAAGTGCCCAAGGGACACATGTATCAGGGTGGAAATACATAAGCACTTGCTGTGGGAATGTGGCTTTGCACAAAGAGTGTGGGGAAGGATAAAACAATTATACTAGTTAATAACAGGCACCAAGCTGACAGTTAAAGAAGTACAATGGGGAGAGATGCCAAAAGTGGAACAACATCAAGCATGCAGAGGACAGAAGGTGGTAATCAGTTAAAAATGCATTGTAGACTGTAAGAAATTTGCTGGCCTTCAAAAAGGTAGAACAAAGCTAGAACTGTCCATCAAACTGCTTAAATCTAGATCTATACAGTTTGAAAATGACCAATGGAAGGACCAGCAAGAGAGAGAGGAGGAAGAAGCAGACAAGGTCTGAGAAAAAGAGAAATAGGTCCTGAAGTCTGTGGATAGAACCTAAGGAAAGAAAGATACCCAAAAAAGTTGCATGGGAAACTCAGTTGTATAAATAAGGGGGATGGGGAAAGGTTCATGTACCATAAGATGTAAAATGTGGAATACCTGAAATAAATGAAAAACTAAGTCAGTGAAGATTTTGTGTTTCCAGGAACAGGATACATAACTATGTTTTTAAACAGAAGGGGAGAGGGAAGGAAGAAAAAGCTAAATGGAATTTGGATATTTTTATAAACAAAAAAACCATAGCTTGTACTATATTTAAGTAGGTACAAAAATGCTGCTTAAAAGTGTGTTTATGGAGTACCTGTGCTACAACTTGAAACAGTTTCAAAAAAAGGTAAAATACATCAATTTTGGATGAACCAACTCTATGGATATCTGTAGTAATTTTCCTAGATGCAAATATGTTTATTTCAAGGTCTTTGTTTTCAATTTTCCCCCTCATTTCCATGTACTTAGGGAGAGCAGAGTCTGACAGTAAGGAGAGAGGGAAGGGACTGCAGGGGGAAGAAGTTGGGAGTAGGGGGCAGAATGCAAATGGGCTGCCTGACATTCCCAGATTTATTTTCCTTGCTGAAGCAGTGGGAAGGGGACAAATTCAAGGCAAACCTCCAAAAATTAGATCTGTACCTAAACAATTATAACAATTTTTAAAAATGTTCTATCTAGATAATCTAATTATTGAGGGGTTCTCTTATATTTAAGTAAATATGGTAATCACCTTCCAGCAGACCCATCTACAATTCATAAAGACAATACATTTACAGTATTTGCTCTCTGTGCAGATAGTTAGAACTAGCAGTATTTGCAACTAGCAAATAGTTGAAATATGCTTTAAGTACTGGAATAATTAATTTCATAATATATGTCACCACACTGTACCTAATGGGTTACTCTGGATCCCAGAAAATTTACTATGGAAACCTGCAATGTTCTCATATTTTCTTCACTTTTTCTTCAAGATGCAAGCTGAAGAGATTGTCTTTAGAGAGGGCTTCAAATAAAAGTATACAAAGTCATATAGCATCTTATAAATACCTAAGGGATGAAATTTTAGATTTTTTAAAATAACTTTATTGCCTTGTAATATTTGAGTATTTTAAGGAAACATGCTCCATCAGTGAATCCATCCTAAAATACTGTATGAAGAGAAATTTCAAAAATATTAGTCCAATCTAGGACCAATATTTTCTTCAGATGTTTTCCATTTTCTAATTTCCATTTTTATGTTACACTGGAATAAAAGTCTGATGAATAGATGAAACAGCCCCCTACACTGGGGTGGTTTGTCCCCAGGGTGATGCATAGGGGGTGCATGCGGGTGCACGTGCACCCCCTGAGCATGGCGGTGCACCCCCTACAAAAAGGGGCGGTCACTGCTTCCCACCCTGCTGCTGACACCACCAGCAGCTTCTGCGTGCGGTCTGCAATCCCCACTGGCCACTGCCACCCCCCGGTGGTGTCTGTGCTGGTGGTGTCAGCAGAAGCACCCCCGCTTACTGCTGCTGCGCTCCCACTGCCACCACCATGCCCCCACAGCCACTGGGGGGGCATGCATCGTTCACAGTTTGTCCAGTCCGGTAAGGAATTACTCCTGAAAAAATCAAGGTAAAACTCCATACATGTACACATCACTGCTATAGGTGTTATCTTTCCATAGTTTATAGAGAGGTATTCATTTCCAGGCAAGGAGGCCTGCTCTCCCTGCTCTCCTTCTGGCTAGGGGTAAGGTATAATAATAGCATTCTGCAGCCTGAGCTATCTTGGGATAAGCTGCATGTCTGTCTATTACATACCCATTGTAGTTTACAACACTGTATAAATTTAAATAAATTACAATATGTACGCAAGTATCTATGCCCTTTTTATGGAGTAATATTCTATTTTTATCATGATTACTCAGCAAAATAGTTTTAAATGTGTGTTGCCTCAGGCTACTATATTTGTTTTCATAGTCAAGTATATGGAGGACATATAAATTACATTTCATTTAACTTTTTTCATAGAATCAATGAGTCGGAAGGGACCTAGACAGATCATCGAGCCCGATCCCCTGCCACTGGCAGGAATGAGCACTGGGGGTGGCAGGGGTCATAAGACCCGAGCCAGGTGCCTATCCAGTCTCCTCTTGAAGCATTCCAGGGAAGGCGAGAGCACCACCTGTCTGGGAAGCCTATTCCAGGCTCTGGCCACCCTTATAGTGGAGTAGTTCTTCCTAATATCTAACCTAAACCTATCCTCCCTCAGCTTGTGGCCATTGGTCCTGGTGACTCCAAGGGGGGCCCTAATGAACAGACTTTCCCTGAGTCCCTGCTGGTGGCCCCTGATAAGGTTGTAGGCATCCACAAGATCCCCCCTCAGTCTCCTCTTGTGGAGACTGAAGAGATTCAGGTCCCTCAGCCTCTCCTCATAGGGCTGGCCACGGAGGCCCTCAACCATACGAGTGGCCCTCCTCTGGACCCTCTCCGGGTTCTCCATGTCCTTCTTGAAGTGCGGCACCCAGAACTGGACACAGTACTCCAGCTGCGGCCTGACCAGCGCCACATAGAGGGGGAGCAAGACCTCTCTGGACCTGTTAGTGATGCCCCCGTTGATGCATGACAGGGTGCGGTTGGCTCTGCCTATTGCTTCATCGCACTGGTGACTCACATTCATCCTGGAGTCAATCATGACTCCAAGCTCCTCCTGCTTGTTCCCCATACTTATTGCATTAGTGAAGAGACACCTTTTGTCATATATTTTTCACAAACAATTTGAACCTGCAGTATTGATGTTAATGGGGGTTTGCCTTTTAATGATCATATCTCAGACAAGTAATGTCATCTATTACTAATATTAAATTTTCCTGTTATGGTGACTTTCTGAAGGACATATTAGTCTTAAATTTCCAGCAATATGGAGGAAACATATAATGAGGAAGTGTGGCTTTTTAGTTTTGGGGGGGGGGTTGCTGAAACTATCACCACTAATATAGTCCTCCTCCATAATTAAAATACATCAGAATTATTATTATTATTAATAACAACAATGAAACAATGAAACAATGATATTGTCATCATCGTACTGAACTAAGCTTTTCACAATTTGCATTATACAAGAGGGATGTAAATCAGTTCTTTTTCATCTTTCCAGAAAAATGCATGCTGAAAAACAGTGTTTTCACAATGTAAGCAATATTAACCACTCTTTCATCAATAGAGTATATGCATTTTATCATCATTATCCTTTTAGTTTTAAAAAATGGAATTGTCTAAACTTAATAGATTGGACTATTTCTTTCCACCTTCCTTCCTTAAGGACACAATCTGACAAATCAGAGTTAATGCTTAAAGTTATGCACATGCTTAAGTATTTTTCTAGACTGAAGTTGAAAGGATAAATTCTGGTCCAACAAATCTTTTCTATTGAAAACAATGTTTCCATAGCACCAGGATTTGGCCATACATTTCAGATGCCACAAACATGTCTAAACAAAGATATAAACTTGCAGGATAAAATTCTATTCAGCTCAGTCTGCTGCAGTAGAAAACAGATTTAAGAGGAAAATAGTCACCAATGAACAAGTTTTTCTTTGTGTCAGAGATACCTCCTAAATAGGCTCTGAACACTCTGAATATAATTTCAATTTTAAACTTCTAGCGGCTACAGAAGTGGATAGAGGTTACTTTCAATTGCTTCAATCATCACCTTTCCAAACATTTCATTTTTATTTTCCTGGAAGAAGAAGAAAATGAATAGAGCAAAGATTTATGTCATTGAATGTCATAGCTGATTACCTCCAGAAATGGAAAGAAAGCAATTTTTATGACTTTATTTAAAACTAAGCTATTTTTCACAGGGAAACAGAGGCTGTCTAGACAGTTTTAATTTTTAAGAATGCAAGGTACACAGTGGCATGAATGTGTACATTAATTTGTACCTTTATAATGATCATTTCCTAAATATATCATTCAACAGAAGTCTAGTATTGTATACAATTTTCCCAGTGTAATGTACAAGTACATTAAGGTAGGCTTTTTTTATTTGTAATATACAGATGTCAAGAATCATTTGAAGATCCTATTCTCTAATAATTCGCTTTCAGTAATGACCTATAGTCTCATCAGTTACTATGTGAATTCTCATAGTATTTATTGTGCAATTTTATGAAATCTTCGTGTTATTCCATTCAGTAAAATGGAATTAGGAATAAAACTGAGAAGAATGTTAACCAACCTGTTGACATATAGGTTAAGATATAGTGTAGCTGTTGAGATACAGTACCTGTGGTAAATACATAACCATTATGTTTCACCCAGATATATGTGTACAGCTTTACTTTCACATGACAGAATACTGTGCTGTTATGTGCAGTTTACTCCAGCACCATGATATCCCCAAAACATAGTTGATCATGTTCATCAGTAAATAAGGGCATAATTTCCTGAGATGTTTTTGGTGAATTCCAAGCTTTCAAGGATTTTTTTCTTTAATAAAATTACAACCTTTGCACTCTTTTACTTCTGGACTACGTACCCACCTTTTTGTGGTGCAGTATTTAGCTACAAAGGTGGTGTAGGCCAACTGACAATAGTTGGAAATTAGAAGACTTTTGTTCTACTGAATGTTTTGCTCTTGATGGAGACCTTGTGCAAATAATTTAGGGCTAAATCTGAAATTATGTTTATAAGCTTTTGGATTAGATACTGCAATCCCTAACCTGGCAAATGCTCACTTCACCTTCCTCCTGACTCCTTCCTTACATTCTACAGAGTCTACATGCCCTGGGGTTTAAAGTGCTCTTCAAGCAAAGAGAATCTATGGGTTTCCATTCCCGTGGAGCGTTGAGGGCACTGAAATCTAGTCTTGCAGTTCTCAGAGAAGTGTTCTAGGTCAGTGTTGTTCTATGATTTAAGAACAGCTAACCTGCGACCCTGCACTGCAGCTGCACTGTGGGTCACCATTCCTTTCCGGTAGCTGAGGCTGGTGGCTGTCAATGTCACGGAGAGGAGAGGAAGGGGGTGGGAGTGTGAGGATGAAGGAAGGAGAGGGGGAGAAGAGGAAGGGCAACAACAGATAAACTGGAATGAGCCACTTCCCATACATCAGAATCTAGTCACACTGGGGGCCAGATCCAGCCCACTGTTGTAAGTTATCGTATAAAAGTTGGGTAACACCACCACTCCTTTATTGGGGGGGGGGGGGGGGGGGGG
>NW_017729022.1:18717263-18718052 GCF_001723915.1 Gavialis gangeticus
GGGGGGGGGGGGGCGGGTGGAAGGGAAGGTGTATGTCAAAGCACACCCAGAAGCATAATTTCAGGCACTTAGGCAAAACTTTTAGATCAAACAGAGATACCTTCAATGTTAACGGTTGATGAGTGATGTTTTGCTAGTTCACAGGCTTTTTTCATTAGTTGCCTAAAGTCCATTTAAATCCTGTTTTAGATGCCTAAGGCCCTTTTTTATGTCTGTGCACTGATAACATGAAGGTTTTCGCATTTGTCCTCCTTTTAAACACTTTCAGATCCGTGGATAAAGATATTGCTATAAATATTAAGAAATTTATTTCAGTAAAGCATATCTTTGGTCCACCTGCATAATGTTACTGATTTGGTTCAAGAATACCATTTTCTTGCTACCCTAGTAGGTCATAAATATACTGCAGCTACCAAACATGCTTTCTGTATAGATCATTCTGATATACAAAAGGTGACCAACTTTCAAAACAGGAAGGAAAGCAGGTAGAGCTCTGAGGCTGATTGATATAAAGATAATTTTTTTTCTGAATATGATTTTTGGAGTTTGTATCCTTCATAATGAAATTCTTAGCCCAGAAATGTAAAGCTAATGAACAGTTTGGGGGGTATAGGAAGGGAGCCCAAAAACATAATTAACCAACAGGAAAAAAACTATTCATTTAAGGGACAGAAAAGGATTGCTACAAAACTCTTATAAGAAAAAAAAACAAACCAGATTATAAAAACAGACTTTCCAGTGATTAAACCTTAATGTGGGGCCCTTGCAGGACGCATTGGGAAACTTGGT
>NW_017729022.1:18718063-18721699 GCF_001723915.1 Gavialis gangeticus
CTTCCGACCCTAGAAACTATGAAACTATGAAACTGTGAATATTGGGACAGGGCATAGCATTAGCATGTGTGTATACAAATGCATTTGTTATAGTTTGAGTGAAATTAATATACGTATAACTTACAGGTGATGCAAATCCTACCTCTTCTGGGATATATGACAGAGAGATTTTTTTTATCAACATATTTTTCTTAATTTATTTAAATTAATAAAAAATTGTGCATAACATCAGTTTAACATACATGTAAAATTGTAATTTATGAAACAATTATGAAACTCTTATGAGGTGTATTGATTTAATTAGTGTTCGTTAATTTTCATTTACAATCTTGCTAGCAATTAATACACGCTTTAATTTTTAGTTGTTGAAATTAAAAATGTCTTTGTCCAAATTTTGCGCAAATTAATTAGCAAGATGTTTGTTCTTATCATTTATTTTGACTTTTGGTAAGAATTTTGCAGCAGATGCAATGTTTCAGAAGGTGAAGGCGTGTATGTGTGTGTGTATGATTAGTGCTTTTTCAGGGAAAAGTAAGACAGAGATGTTTACACATCGAAATGTTTATCTCAAGGGTTGGCAGCCTATGGCCTATGCACCAGATTCAGCCCACAGAGCCTTGGATCCAGCCTACAGAGCTGAGGCTTCAGTAGCATTTAGCAGCAGGGGAGTCTTTTTGTGTGTTTCATTCAGCATATATCAGTCTGTCACTGTGTGTGTGTGTGTGTGTGTGTGTAAGTATGTATATATGTATGTATGTATGTGTATATATATATACGCAATTAACTGGGAAATATCTGCATTATTTTGTTTAGGAATATGATGCTTTGCCATGTGTGTTTGTTTATGGTGAGTTACTTGCTGTGGAGGTAGTCCAAAAAAGGTAGCTAAATGATAAAGAAAAGAAAAGATAAAGCAATGGACTTGATAAAGAAGATCCCAGAAAACATCAGACATGAAAACAGGTTGAAAGCTGTAAATAAGCGATCCAATCCTAGAAATTTATCTATTTTAAGAAAGCTGAGAAGCCAGAGATCAAATAAACTACTAAAACATCAAAGGACCCCAAGCCCTAGAAAATGGTAGTGGTGGAGGGACTGGCCAGAAACTGATCAGGGACTGCAGTACTGGCAAGAGGGTTTCACAGAGACAAAAAGAACAATGCTACATGGCATGCAGGACACCATGTTTCTCTGAGCCAGAAATGAAGGGAACTTGCAAAAGCTGGCAAAGAGGATAGATCAATATGTAGAAGTCTTACAGTATTTACCCTCTGCTTTAACACTGAAGATAATGAATGAATATTGCTTTGGCTAGAAGGCACGGTTTTTGAGTTGCTTTCATCAACTGTTTATTCAGCGGTTCAGTTTCATCCAGACTGAGATGCAGGAAGGAAGGAAAGTAAAGCCAAAACAAGTACAAGGTGGTGTTCCCTGCAATACTAACCCATGGGAATGGGTACATTTCACCATCAATTTCAAATCCTGCTGTATTATTACATGCTTATCTGATTACAAAAATATATAGAATATATTGAAATTGTGCATGAATGCAGTGGACACATTAGTTTGTGAGTGAGGGTAGAAAGATCCAGTGTTGGATATGGTTTCCCCCCCTTCCCCATTTATGTGCTTGTTTTATTTCCTTACAACCTTATTGAAAAACCTCTTTATTTCCTCCAGTCATTAAAGCTCCTAGCAAGAAGCAAGGGTATACCAATATTATCTACCACTGAAGAGAGAATAAAGGAAAACAAGAAAACTAAAGACATTGAAAAGCCAAGAGACGGCATTCCATGAGAGATCCTAATCCTGCTTCCTTTAAGACAATGGTAAAGCGCACAATGACCCTGAAGGTGCACGACAAGGGTGAAATGAGGGGTTGAATTTAGTTTTCTCTCATCGTTCTATCTGGGCAGGCTGCCCAGGATTAATATCTGTTTCTGGATCCAAACCAATGAAGGCTATTCCAAGTAATTTTTCTCTTAACTCACAGTACTGCTTCCCTAAGGTAGAGGAAAACCAAGAATGTTATTCCTGGAAAATGTTGGAGGTCTGTACTGCTGTGTGCAGCCTAGGTAACTTCCTCTATTTCTCACCATAGCCCACCAAAGCGTTCTGATGCAATTGGGGTATCCTGTTTGAAGTTTTTCTCCTTTACACTGTCCCCAAAATATATACTTTCTTCATGAAAATTGCTACTCAGAATTTCAAAAGATTTTTTTTTCTTTGCCATACTGTAATTCAGGGCTGTCCAATTGGCAGCCTAAGGAGTTAACCTGCAGCCTCTAGATTCTCACCCAGCCACTGCTCCCCCATCACTCCAACTTCAACAGCAAGTAGTCTCAAGGTGCCCTTCCCTCCTCAGGCTACCACTTTTTGTCCTTTCCCCAAGGGACAGGACAATGCAGTGCTATGTGCAGAGTTGAGGGTACACCTGGACTCTGTGGGGGAGGGGGCAGGATTAGGGCCATACAAAGGGGGTGGGGGAGATTGTTCCTATGCAGGGCAGTAGTGGGAAGTCACCCAGTGGGGTGCCCATGAAGGCTCACATTGCAGTAGGAGCAGGGAATTGAGCTTGCACACCTGCAACAGTTGAGGGGGGATCCTCTCTCTTTTTGCATGGCATTAGATATTAACTTCCAGATCTATGAGCCACTGTCTGATAGTGTCACTCAATGTGCAGATTTCATTTTGCACATTTGTAAAGATTGCAGCTTTCAATTAAGTGCTGTGCTGTGTGCTGGATGCCACATTTACAAAGAGCGCTGTCCAAAATGGTCATCCTGTAAAGTGTTGTTTTGATGTGTCCATATCTTAGTCTGTTCAGCTTGACCCCTGCTTCTTTCTTCATGTATACAAAGCCCACAAACTCATGGTTTATAACTTTTAAGCCTCTTAAGCCTCCATTTATTCAGGTCTTCAATTAACAGTTGATGGAGCAGGTGATTTTTGTTATCTCTTGCCTCTGTTGCCAGTAATGGTGTTATGGTCTTTTCAGGCTCGTAAGTTGTGCAGCCTATTATAAGTCTCAGCAAACTGTTAAGTACCATGTTGACCTTTTTAGCGTGGCAACTTGTGGATCATACAGGAGCACAGTATTCTGCTGGGGCATATACTGTTGCAAGTGCGGTAGTTTTCAGCACTTTGAAATTGGCACCTGTAACAGAGATATCTCGCTGAAGCCTTTCTGTTGGTGGCTCCGCCTTCCTGTCTTGGGCTAACCACCTGCTTACTCGCCTGACATGCCTTGATCTTAATTGACTGAGTGATCTAATTAGCGGGAGGCTGCCCACTTTATATACCCAGTGTCAGGGGGCGCTATCTGTGGCTCCTTTTTCCTCCACTACACCGCAGCCCAAGCCTTGCAGATGGTACTTGACATGGTTTGCCCTATGCCTTGGCCCTCTTCCTTACTTCTGGGGCCCCCCCACTGCCCCCTCTCGCTCCGGGGCTCCTCTCTGCCCCTCTCACTCTGGGGCTCCTCTCTGCCCCCTCTCACTCTGGGGCTCTTTGTCCATTAATTGCTGGAATGTGGCCGCAGCTCCGTGCAATCCGAATGGAATCCGTTGGAATTGAAAAAGAATCCACAGAGTGGCAAACGCTGTTTTTTCCTGGTCTTCGGATGCCATGGGGACC
>NW_017729022.1:18726699-18727027 GCF_001723915.1 Gavialis gangeticus
GACTTCCCGCACCAGTCCTGGCCAAAAAAACCTTGCCCAGATGTGTGCCTCTGTTTTGTCCTGGTCCAAATGCCTGCCCATGGGGAGTTCATGAGCCACTTTCAATAAGGCCCGTCGGTATCGCTGCAGAACCAACAGCTGAGTGACCTCCCTTCCTTCTGGTTTCCCTTGCTCGATCCAGTATAGGAGGCCGTCTCTTACCTTGAACCTTGGAGTTGTTTTCATTAGTTCTGGTCACAATACCTAGTCGTCTTTCCAAGCGAGGTGTTCCTGCAGCGCCCACCGAAAATCCGATTCTCGACTCTGTTCTAGTTGAAAGTGCTCATCT
>NW_017729022.1:18737197-18737878 GCF_001723915.1 Gavialis gangeticus
AGTGCTCATCTTCCCACAAACGGGCGACGTCCACTCTTTGTTCCACTTTCTCCTCATGAGGAGGCTGCTCAGTTTCACCCACAAAACCCTCCGTGGTCTCTTTGCACCTCACATTAGCTATTTCTTCTAGAAACTTGGGCCAGTCAGACCCCAGTACTACTGGGTAGGGTAAATGGTCTGAGACCCCCACTAACATTGGGCAGGTCTTGTTGCCTAGTTGCAGAGTGACCCTCACCCTGTCGAAAATGAGGGCATCTCCGCACCAGCACTGCGTTCTCATGCAGTCCCCTCTTCCCCTCTCCCTTGTTGGTAATACGTCGCTCCGCACCACCGTCTGCTTGGAGCCCGAGTCCAGTATAGCCATGACCATTTTCCCCTCTACTACTGCTTCTGTCAGCAGCCCAAGCCTTGAAGATGGTACTTGACATGGTTTGCCCTATGCTTCGGCCCTCTTCTTTACTTCTGGGGCCCCCCCACTGCCCCCTCTCACTCTGGGGCTCCTCTCTGCCCCCTCTCGCTCCAGGGCTCCTCTCACTGTCCTCTAGCTCCAGGGCTCCTCACTGCTGTCTAGGTCTGGGCTTCTCACAGCCCCCTAGCTCCGGGGCTCCTCACTGCCCCCTAGCTCTGGGGCTGGGGCCAATGCGCCCCAAACAATGCTGCACCCTCTCCGGTGCCAGGAAA
>NW_017729022.1:18742878-18743133 GCF_001723915.1 Gavialis gangeticus
CTTGCTCTCGCTGTCTGGCAGCAGAACCAACACGCGGTCTCCCACGTCAAATCTCCTTTCCCGGGCACCTCTGTTGTAATACTGCGCTTGTCGTTGCTGGGTTTCTTGGAGATTTCCCGTGACCATGTTCTGGGCCGCTTTAAGGCGTTCCCGCAGTTGGATCACATATTGGAGGACGTTCTGGTCTCTGTGTTGCTGTTCCTCCCAACCCTCCTTAATTAGGTCCAGAATCCCCCTTGGTTGCCGGCCTTATAA
>NW_017729022.1:18748133-18748390 GCF_001723915.1 Gavialis gangeticus
AAACCCCACACTACCGTGGCATCCCTATGAGGCCTCCTCCACCCCTAATAGCCTCACCCAGTCCTCCGGTAAAATAGTAAACACAAAACACAAAGCCCCTGGACTATAATGTAAACTAAACCGTCCAGTCAAAACCCATGTTCTGTCCCTACCAGGAAAATACTCCAACTCAGCCGCAACCAGGGGATGCTCCTGCAATCTATCTTCCCCTTTCTCTCTGCACTGGCTGAGATCCCCCCTCCTTGGCCGCGAGAGGG
>NW_017729022.1:18753390-18754255 GCF_001723915.1 Gavialis gangeticus
ACGGCTGTCTTCAGATGTTTGATCCCCAAGGCTTTACTCACTGCTTCGAACATGCGGGATGTAAAGTTCGTCCCTTGATCGGTCAGTATTTCCTTCAGAAGCCCTACTTGGGAGAAGATCTTCAATAGCTCATTCGCCACCTTCGGCGCAGACACTGTCCACATCAGTACTGCTTCCAGGTACCTAGTCACATAGTCTAGTAGCACTAATATATATTGGTTGCCTGTGCTACTCTGGGGAAGTGGTCCCACAATGTCCACTGCTACCCTCTCAAAGGGGACCTCTACCAGAGGCATTGGAATCAAAGGAGCCTTTGGGGGCGGCCTGGGGTTCACTTTTTGGCAGTCGGGACATGAAGCACAATATCGTGCGACTTCCCGCACCAGTCCTAGCCAAAAAAACCTTGCCCAGATGTGTGCCTCTGTTTTGTCCTGGTCCAAATGCCTGCCCATGGGGAGTTCATGAGCCACTTTCAATAAGGCCCGTCGGTATCGCTGCAGAACCAACAGCTGAGTGACCTCCCTTCCTTCTGGTTTCCCTTGCTCGATCCAGTATAGGAGGCCGTCTCTTACCTTGAACCTTGGAGTTGTTTTCATTAGTTCTGGTCACAATACCTAGTCGTCTTTCCAAGCGAGGTGTTCCTGCAGCGCCCACCGAAAATCCGATTCTCGACTCTGTTCTAGTTGAAAGTGCTCATCTTCCCACAAACGGGCGACGTCCACTCTTTGTTCCACTTTCTCCTCATGAGGAGGCTGCTCAGTTTCACCCACAAAACCCTCCGTGGTCTCTTTGCACCTCACATTAGCTATTTCTTCTAGAAACTTGGGCCAGTCAGACCCCAGTACTACTGGGTAGGGTAAATGGT
>NW_017729022.1:18759255-18762332 GCF_001723915.1 Gavialis gangeticus
CACGCTACCGTGGCGTCCCTATGAGGCCTTCTCCACCCCTAATAGCCTCACCCGGTCCTCCGCTTAAATAGTAAACACAAAACACAAAGCCCCTGGGCTATAACGTAAACTAAACCGCCTGGTCAGAAATCCATGTTCTGTCCCTACCGGAAAAATACTTTGACTCAGCAGCAACCAGGGGATGCTCCTGCAGTCTATCTTCCCCTTTCCCTGCGTACTGGCCGAGCTCCCCACTCCTTGGCTGCCGGAGGGGAACTGCTTTCCTGGCCTTATGCTTGGGCTTAAGAAGGGGCCAAGCCCTGCCCCTTCCTGTCAGCTGATTCCCTTGGTTCCCCTAGCAACCAGCACCTGTGCTGCCCTGGTGACTGGCAGTTGAGCCTCCCCCTTCTCACCACTAGGGGTCTCTCCTGAGCTATTTCTGCTTTTAGGCGCAGGGCACCTGAGTGCTCTGGGACAGCACCCCATGTCGTGCTGGCTAAACATCATAAGGCAGCTACCTGTGTGCAGACCTTACTGCTTACCTTCTCAATGTGATGTTTATAGGTGATGGAATGGTATAATGTGATATGGGGTTATGTCATGAGGAAGGATGTGGTTTCCTACTTTGATATTCAGTGTGCTCTTGGGTTGATGACTATCCAGAAGGAAGAGTGATGATGCTGATTTTTTGATGCTCTACTTTAAGTGCCACTTGTTGAAACAGTCCATAATGAGTTCTATGGCAGTACTCAGGACCTTTTCTAGTTCTGTCATGTCCATGTCAGTTCATTGGACTACTATGGTGACATTGTCAGCATACATATGCTATTTAAATCTTGTAGGTGGAAAGTCTGAGGTATATACATTGAAAAGTATTAGTTCTAGCTCTGACCCCTGGGGACTCCATTCTTCAGAGTTTGTACTCTGCTTTTTTCTCTTTAGCTAGTAGTGACTTTGGATAATCTGCTGTAGATCATGTTCATGATGAAAGTACATAGCTTGTGGGCAGGTAACATAGAGTGCAGTTTATATTTGAGGTCTTGGTAACATCTGTAAGGTCAATAAAGACCACACCTGTTTTCTGCCACATTTCAAATCCATTGTCTATGTCAGATTTATGTAACTTGGTCAGTGGTACACCACTTTTTCTCAAAGTCAGCTTGTTCTTTTGGAAGCTGGGGATCAATGATCTCTGTTCTATTCAGGATGATGTACTCTATGACTTTGTATGTAACACAGAGTAGTGAGATGGGTTGGTAGATGGGTTGGTAGCTTTTTGGATCCTCGGATGATTTATTGAGTTTCAGGATAGCAATGACATCAACTTTCCCCAAATTTTTGAAAGTCTGTTACTTTCTAGACATTTATACATGAATATCTGAAACCACTGTGGCACCAAGCCTGGCAATGAATTCTGGGAATATCATATCTGGTCCACCAGCCTTGCCAGTCTTGAACATTTTAATAGCTGTGTCAAACTCATTGTCAGAGATGGGAATAGTTAAATTAAAGTTGAAGTTGGGTGATTTAAGTTGTTCATGAGTCAGGTGTCCAATCATTTCAGTATGTTTCTTGCCTGGGTTACTACATGTACAGTTGTTGCACAGTATTTTCAAGATGGAGGTTGCTGGCACAGGGCAATTTAATTTTGTTTTTTTTTTGGTTGGTGCCTTTGCCTGTAAGGTAGTTAATGATGCACCATGTTTATTTGCTCAAGTGGGTCATATCCAATCTTTCTATGGTAGTAAGCCATGTCTCCTTTTTGATATTGTTCAATGTCATAGCCAACTGTTCTGTCATTCGTTTTACAGTTGTAGGGTCATTGCATGTTCATAGAATCATAGAGAGTTAGAGTTCGAAGAGACATTAGGAGGACATCTAGTTCAAACCCTACTCAAAGCAGGACCATCCCCAAGAAGATTGTCCCAGCCAAGGCTTTGTCCAGGTGGGTCTTAAAAACCTCTAAGGATGAAGATCCCACCGCCTCTCTGGGTTACCTGTTCCAGTGCTTTACTTCCCTCTTAGTGAGAGAGATTTTTCTAATATCTAACCTCAACTTCCCTTGCTGCAACTTGAGACTGTTGCTCCTTGTTCTGTTATCTGCCCCCACTGAGAACAGTTTAGCTCCATCCTCTTTGGAAGCAGTTAAGGAGTTTGTTCACATTGCTCATCACAGCATGGCACATAATGGTTTCTATAGCCTCTAGGTACACAGAATTTGGCTATTTCACAGAGCCTAGAATAGTGTGGTGGGGGGATGGGGTGCATTCATAGACAGAGGAACATAGAGCACGGAGATGGGAGTGTTTGCATAGCATGTAGTTCTGTGGCTTGCCTGTTGCAGCACTACAATGTGCATCCCCCCTCCCTGCCCTGATTTGGCCTGTGGGATGTGTTGTCCCCAGGGGCTTTGAAGTTGGACAGCCCTGCTATAATTACAGCCTACATATCTCTTGGAAGGTTCATTTATGTTGTTTAAAATATTTTCCCCGTACCTGTTTAGATAAGGCTGCTTTTCGCCAACTTCTGTTCTTTATAATCACATCTTTGAACTATTGAAATATATTACAGAAAAAAAAATCAAGTTAGGAGTTTCACCAGGTAGACTCCTTAGCAAAAAAGTAAATTACCTCACAGAGAAAGCATAATAGGAAGGTAGAGAAAACCTCTAACCAGGAACCTCTTCATTTTAGTCACAGCAGGAACAATGGCACACCCACGTCAAAATCCCCAGCCTTAACTTCAGCCAACACCCACTGATCCCAAGGAAGGTGAGAAAAGAAAAGAAAACAAAATAAAACAAAACTCTGACACCTCTAGCAACAGGTGGGGAAAAAATATCATCCTGGCCCTATGGCAATCAGTGAAGCAAATACCTTTCACTGTGCAATCTGGTGACAGCAAGCATGGCTCTGCACATCACACTATCTAACTGGACAGCCAAAACTACCCTTTCTATATTTCTGCCGTAAACCTATCCTAGCTGCTTTAATCTTTTGTAACAGGTTGTGCATCTATACTGCATTCTACTGTTGTTAAGCATGGTCTCCTCCAGTATTTACCTGCTCTGGCCTGCAGAGCTCTTCTTATGATGTCAC
>NW_017729022.1:18767332-18779520 GCF_001723915.1 Gavialis gangeticus
GCTGCTGGAGCTGCTCCCACCACCCTGCCTGGCTGTGTGCTGGCTGTGTGTGTGTGTGTGTGTGTGTGTGTGTGTGTGTGTGTGTGTGTGTACATGCGTGCATGTGCTCGTGTGTGTACTCATACATATGTGCTGTAGGGTGGGCCCATACCTTCTGGGCTTCTGAATGTTGGACGCTAGACACAGCTGCACCTATAACATCCCTGACCAATGTTTATCCAACTTTTGGAACACCTCTGATGATTCAGATTTCACAACTTCCATAGGAAGTCTATTCCTCTGTCTCACTGTTAATCATAGAGACATAGAGACTTAGAGTTGGAAGGGAATTCCAGATATCATCTAGTCCAACCCACTCCCTGAGGCAATATTGTCCCTATCCAAGAGTGAAGACAAATTTCCTGATCATCAGCAGGCCCTGATGATCTTCACTCAAGGGTACTAAAGGAATTAGCCAGTGTCATAGTGAAACCACTGGCACAACTGTTTGAGAGCTTGTGACACTCAGGGAAGGTCCCAGATAACTGGAAAAGGGCCAATGTGGTCCCTATTTTCAAGAAGAGGAGGAAGGAGGACCCGGGTAATTGTAGGCCAGTTAGCTTCACTTCTATTCTTGGCAAGACCTTAGAAAAAATAATTAAGGATCACACTGGGGGTGGGGGGCGGGGAGGGGAGCAGTAGGCAATACAGTGTTAAGGAGCAACCAGCATGGATTTATGGCAGGCAGATCCTGCCCGACTAACATGTTGTCTTTTTTTTGACCAGGTCACAAAGTGCTTAGATGCAGGAATAGAGGTAGATGTTATTTACTTGGATTTGATTTTAAAAGGCTTTGACACAGTGTCACACCCAGTTTTTACAAGTAAACTAAGTAGCTGTGACTTGGATTTTTTCACAGTCAGGTCGGTGGAAAAGCTGGCTCATGGGATGCACCCAGATAGTGGTGGTGGATGGGTCAGTTTGTACCTAGAGAGATGTGGGCAATGGTGCCCCCCAAGGCTCAGTCCTTGGACCAGTACTGTTCAATATCTTTATCAGTGAAGAAAGCACTCTGTCCAAATTCACAGATGATACCAAACTATGGGGTATAGTAAACACACTAGAGGGTAGGGAGTGACTTTAGGTGGATGTGGATAGACTTGAGAGGTGGGCGGGTCAGAATAGGATGCAATTTAACAAAGATAAGTGTTGCACCTGGGGAGAAAAAATCACCAATACACCTATAGACTGTACTATTCTATGTAGTACAGCAGTGAAAAGGGATCTCGGAGTCATAGTTGACACAAAAATTAACATGAGTCACCAATGTGACGAGGTAATAAGTAAGGCTAACCATACTCTGTCTTGTATTAGCATGTGCATCATGAGCAGGTCTAGGGAGGCGATTCTTCCCCCCTGTCCAGCACTGGTGAGCTGGAACTGGAGTACTGCATCCAGTTTTGGGCGCCGCACTTCCAGAGGGATGTGGATAACCTGGAAAGGTTTCAGAGGAGGGCTACTTATATGGTTGAGGGCCTGCAGGTAAGATACTATGAAGACAGACTGAGGGACCTGAATTTCTTCAGCCTTCGTAAGAGAAAGCTGAGAGGTGATCTTGTGCCTGTCTGTAAACTCATCATGTGGGGTCAGCAGGGAATAGGGGATACTCTGTTTACCAGGGCACCCCTCGTTACTAGAAACAATGGCCATAAACTGAAGGAGAATAGATTTAGATTGGACATCAGGAAGAAATTCTTTATGGTAAGGGTTGCCATAATGTGGAATGGACTTCCCCTATCTTGGAGGTTAGACAAGCACCTGGCTGACCCCAGGTGCACTTGACCCCAGCGCTCTTTCCTGCTCAGAGCAGGGGGTCAGACTCAATGATCTAATAGGTCCCTTCTGACAGTAGAAATCTATGAAATCTACGATATCCAAGCTAAACTTACTTTGCTGCACCATAAAGCCATTGGCACACATCCTACTTTCTGTAATAGTGGCCGAAGAAGCGTTCTTCTTCTTATGACAGCCCTTCAGATATTTGAAGACTGCTATTATACCTCCTGTTAAAATCAGCTTTTCTGTAGAGTGAACCTGCCTATTTCCTACAACCTCTCCTCATACGACTTAAATTCCAAGCCTTTTATCATTTTTGTCACCTGCCTCTGGACCCTCTCTAATTTCTCTATGTCCTTTTTAAAATGTGAAGCCCAAAACTTCACGCAACAATCTAGATGAGGTCTAACAAGTACCTAGTGGAGAGACACTATCAGATCTTGTGCCTTGTACCTAATGCGTCCATTGATTCAACGCTAATCTCCATTTGCCTTTTGTGCAGCTGTATCACACCACAGACTCATGTTGAGTCTTTGATCCAACAAGCTTCCCAGATTCTTCTCCGTAATGCTGCCATCTAGCTCAGTGTCACCAATTCTGTATTTGTATTTGTGGTTATTCTTCTCAAGGCACAGCACTTTGCATTATCAGCACTGAACTTCACCCTATTAGTTCCTACCCAGCTTTACTATCTGTCAAGATTCTTCTAAATTGCACCCCCATCCTCCAACATGTTTGCAATTCTTTGTAGTTTAGTATCATCTGCAAATTTGCTCAAGAAGCATTCTATTCCAGCATCCAAATTATTAATCAACACGTTGAATAGCACTGAGCCTAGGATAGACCCCTGTGGGACTTTGCTTGAAACTTCCTGCCATTCTGACATGAATCCATTTATAATTACTCTTTACTTATGACTATTAAGCCAGTTGCCTATGCTCAGGGTAGTAGTTTTGTCAAGCCCACGTTTCTCCAATTTCTTTATGAGAAGGTGAGGTAGAACTTTGTCAGAACCCATACTGAAGTCCAGATACACTCTATTGACTGCATTCCCTTCATCCACTGAATGAGTTGTTTTATCAAATGAGGAGATCAAATTTGTTTGGCACAATTTGTTCTTAGCAAATTTGGGCTGGCTGCTTATGATCAGTCTTTCCTCTTTCAGGTATTAGTTATATTCCATTACAAAACTGACATTAATATAGTAAACCCATGCATGTTTCATGTGAAATAGTTTCCAGGTAATTATATTAAGATGCATTTTATATTACATGAGTATGTAATTCAAATGTAAAAAGATATTTTAAATGTTTCCCTGCTTTTCCTACCAACACACAAACTGTTTATAAAATGTGGAATTGGTTCAGGAACAAAGAAACACAATGCGCTAGAATACCAGCTATTTATTTACAGGCACCATCCTGAAATTTTGGAAATGGCATGAGAATTTTAGTCATCTTAATTAGATGTGATTTTTCTGGACAGCAGTATGCTGGACATGCTGGTAGCTTCAGCATTGTTAGTGGTACCATGCTACTAGTGCACTGTAAAAAAGACAAAACCTTATATAAGGGGGGTAATTGAGTAAAGTTGGGGCATGAGCTATTAAAAAGGAAAATCACAGCTGTAAAGGAATAAAAGGCAGACATTAAGCTTCCTAACAGTGTGTTGACCCTGTGAATAAGGTCAGAATGAAAAGTACTACTGCCGTGGAGTCTTCTCTATTACATTCGCAGGTTATACATAATGAGTAAGGAATTCCTGTCAACTAAATAATAATTTTGGAATGCACCTTTTATGTTGCAAATTTATAAGTTGAAAACACTTAGCCTAAGGACTGAATCTCTTCAAAAAAAAATAAATAAATAAGAGACTATTATTTTTCTTACCAAAGGGCCACAGTTTTATTGGATACTAGTAGTTTATGACAATCCTTTAAGAGGTATGGAAGAAATGTGCAAAAGATTATGTTAACCAGGCTATGTGGCTATTATATTTTAGTGGTGCAGTTTATTGTGTACATATATTTCTAGATAAAATCACAGTTTTCTGTTTCTCCCCCACCCCCTGAAAAAAACACACTGATATTTCTATTGCACTCTACACTAATGCACCTGACGCCTTCCTGGATCATTAATCAACCACAGACGGAGTGAAAATCGATACAGCCCTGAAACATAGCCTTGCAATAGCAAAAATAAGTGTGAAAAAGGCGGTCTATGCAATGTATTTCTAAATGTTTTTGAGGTTTGTGCTAACGCTGTAATGAGTAACTTTTTCCTCTGTAGACAGCTAAAGATATGATTTTTATATGACATGTTCAGTGGTATGTATGCATTCCCAAATTAATAATATTAAAGTTTTAGGGTCTGATTCTGTTCATTTACAATGGTGAATATCTAGAATAACTCTATAGAAAAGCTCTGGAGTTATTCTGGATTTACATCAGTGTCACTCATCAAAATCTGGCTCCAGAGGTACTCTTCTTCACAAAGTGTTTATATTTGTAGCTTTGTGGCTAACAAAAAGCTTTATGCTGATAGATAATGATTTTCCCCCTAAAGTTCTAAATTAATATATAGACTGCATAGACACGGGGAAAGGATGTGTTTGTTAGAACAATGTACCTTGAAGGATAAGCTGTGAAACAAATACAGATTTCTTTGTGTGCTATTGCATTTTTCTGTTGCATGATTTAATTGTATGGTTCGACCAATAAGCCATAATCCGATGCCTGGCAGATGGTAGCCACTTTGTTTTAACAGAGTGAGATGAAATAAAGCCTTCCTTTGCAGAAACAAAGCAAAATCTTGGACAAATACCTATGCTCAAGTGTAGTGGTAGGACTTCACATTGTATTTCAATGCTGGTGGTGACAGTTCTTTTTAACACTTCACTTTTCCAGTCATCATTTAATTTTGGACTGAATTCCAAAACGAACTTTTAGCATTTATGTCAAATATTGTGGTCCAAAACCTCTGCTCAGCAACTTCACACTCAGGGCTGCCTTTTTTTAAAAATCTGAATGTGCCCTAGCTGCCTGTAATAGTCTTCTATGCATACACAAGCCTCTCCCAGTCAGAGCAACACAGGATCCAGCCTCTCCTGGCAATGCTTTGCCATTCAGTAACTACGTGGATCAACACTAAAGTCTCCTGAGAGCACCAATCTAATAGGCATGCTCAGAGCACAACTAACACAAACCTACAAAACTGAGTTCACCACAAAATATGGTACTAGGGCTGCTTTCATTCAAAGAAAATGACTATGGTGTGATTTTCGTTTTTCTTTTTTTTTTGTAGACTGATAATTAGAGCATTAACCTTGAAAGTGGGAGAGCTACGTTGTAGGCCCTCTTAGCCTGAGACGATCAAAACACACAGCTCTTATTTCCAAGACAGTGCTGTAACCACAAAGTAATGGATGTGTCTAATTGAGGTATCCCTCCTGTGTAAGCTGGCTATTGTGCAGTAAAGGGTTCAAGATTCACTGAGCCAGAATGGAAACAAGCAAAAAGGACTCTGACTCTGTTGCTTAGTGTTAAGCCAATCAGCTGAGCAGGAAAAGTGTTGGGTTCCAGTTTCTGCTCTTGGGATTATTTGTGGGTTTGTGTTTGTTTTTTTTTAAATCCAGTAACCATTTAATAATATAAATAATAAAATCCAGGCAGCCTGATAACCTGATAACTCTCCTGGAAGATGGGACATGTGGAATCCTTCAGGCTGAAGGGGGCCTAGTATCTAGGGCTATGTACAGATGTTGTGTTTCTATCAAGAGAATTGTAGCTTTCCTGGTAGAAACAATAAGTATACAGGAGTACAAAATGGCTGTTCTGGGAGGAAAATTAACTCATCTCCAACTGGGTAGAAGTCAATCCTGGGAGCCTTTCTTCCCAGAGAATGAAAGCCTGTATACTTCCCCACCTCTTCACACCTCCTGGGACCTGGAGGAGTCAACCTGAACTGGAGACAGTGTTGAGCCCAGCTCCTATTCAATCAACCCATCCTATAAACTTGGAGGGGAGGAGCAGTCACTACTGCTCCCTGCCTATGGGTGGGGGTTGCAGTACTGCTCAACCAACTCAGCTCCTTGTACCCCGCAACAGAGCAGAGGAGCAACCATGATTTCTTTCATGCCTGCTTCTCACGCTGGGGTCCCTGGTCTGAAAGGAGGGGGGAAGGCTTTGCTCTGCTACTCCAGTCTCCCTGGGAATGAGTGCAGTCCCCATGCCCTAGGCTTTCCCCAGACCAGAATCATTCCAGTCAGAGGAAGGCAGAGCAGAGGAGACAGGGATGTGGCAGGTTGAATGCCTGTATTGCTCCCACTCCCAGAAATATTTCTAGGTGTATAAAATTCTCACCATTAGAAATGAATACCTGTTTGTTGCCTAGGTCTCCCACTGAGTGGTAAAGTACTCTAATGAACAGGTGGGCAACAGATGGTCAGGAGCATCCCCATGTTCTCACCCTGATATATTTTAAAAACGCCTTCCCTCAAGAGTGTATTTTAGATTCTTGGATCCCAGGTTGGCAAAGATACTTCACTTAACAACCCTAACACAGGCATCTAAGCTCCAAAGATGGACAAAAGTTCAGACAGCTCTGTAGTCGTAATGTTTCTGTGACCTAACTCTTAGCACTTCATCTCAACATGTGGAATTTTTGGATTGTCCTATGGCACTAACAATCTCTATGAGCTCTACAGGGAACCAAATGTACAACTTCAGATTTTCAATTCTATTTCATGAACCAAGTGCCTAAAATTCTAATCTTATATCATTCAGAGGTCACTAAGTATGTGTGTGTGTGTGCGTGTGTGTCCGCATGTGTGTGTGTTTTAAGATTCAACCTTTGGTTCCTAATGGAAAGGCTGTAGTGAGAGTGACAGTCATTAGCCTATTGTAGAGCTGGGCTACATCAGCCGGTTTGGAATGAATGCAGTAGTCTGAGATGTCATGGCAGTGTTGTGTTCTGTCTTCTCCTGTGAAAAATTAATGTTAGAGCTCTATTGATAAGTATAAGAAAGAAGATGGACATTTTCTGGAATTCTTAGACTTAGTTAAACTATTAAAAATCTTTTGAAATTTGGATGAAGTGTTTCATTCCCAGGTCATTCATGGTCTGCTGAACATCGATCGTTTCAAGGGTTGCAGGAAGAAACAATACCACCTGCAACATTAAATATTCATTCAGAACAACTGTTCAGAGTGGGCAAATCAGGCAGAGAATAACAAATTTTGTTATTGCCAGCTACAGACACCTGCTGTTTCCACAGTAAATTAAATAATTATTTCTCTGTGTTTATAGGTGTGTTGAAATCTACATATTTTCCCCATACTTGCCACTTCCATAGTTCCTTCTCATACCAGGATCTACATCACTTCTTGTATACTAGCTAATTAATTCTCACACCATCAGGTTGATTCAACAATAGTTTCATTATATGGAAACATTGGGCACTTTTACACATACTCCAGGGAGTGGGGGGTGCTTTAAAGCACTGCAGGGTCTTGTGTATTAGAGTCCCCATGCTTCAAAATGGCAGTGGGGGTGTTTGAACTAAAGCTTGTTCAATGAGATTTAGTTAAAGCACCCTCACTGCCATTTTGAAGTTCAGGGATGCTAATACATGAGAAGTGGAGGCTGGCTGGAGTGCAGTAATTACTGTGCTCTGGAAGACTCAATTAATCAAGCCTGCTTCAATGATGCACCACATCTGTAGGCAACTGTTGTCATTTTTTACAATTTTAGCACAAGTTTTGTGATATTTGGAATCTTCCCTAAGATTTCATGTTTGGAATCTTCCAAGTCATCCTGGAAAATTCCAGTCATGTATTTATATGAGAAACAATTAAAAATCACTTGTTTTGCTTCCTTTTTATGATACCTTTTACTGGATTAACTTTATAGTTGGGAGAGAAGTTTAACAAGCTTTTAGACGTGCACTGACCTTCTTCAGGTGCTTATATGAGAATTTTACCATTCACGTAAAAATATTTCACATAGTGTTAGAGACAACCTTAAAAACGTGAAAATGAAACAGCAAATGCAAATCAATCATAGTTATACATCTATATATAACTAATAACATATTTTACTTCATCATTCTGTTGATTAGCAATCTGAAGCACCAACTAATTGTTTTACTGACTGAAAGCTACATATACAGCAGTGGAAGAACTGTGAACGGAAGCCAGACCTCTTGACTTTTTCACTGAATAAATAACATGAAACCTATGCTCTCTTTTCATGCATTAATTGTCTGTTAACACTGTGGGACATTGTGACAGGCCCTACCACCTGGCGGTGGGGGGGAGAACCACCCCTGAACCTAGTCTCCCACCATGACTTTACGTGTTATCTGTACCCCTTTGATGTTGTTCGGTAGTTCTTACTGGCTCAGGAACACCCTCCTTGATGCATCTTCTGAGGGGCTCTTCCTCCACTACACCCCATCTCTTTCCACTCAGGTATTTTTGTATATCCCCGGCTGCCTTGATGTCATCACAGGCAGTTTGATGCACCAGTGGGATGAAGCATCAGTGTCACAGGAACTTCCCATGACCTGTCACACTTCGAATAAAAATGTTAACTTAAAAAAGAACAGTGTAACTCAGTGTAGCTGAGACTGAGCAGCTGGCAGGGCAACATTGTCCCCACACTGAGCTGCTTGCTTCCAAGTCCCGGGGCTTAAGGGTCTGCTTCCTCAACCCTTTCTTCCCCTTTTTCTACTAAATTTTCCATACAGCCCTTTGGCCAGGTGTCCCAGGGGCTCTGTGTGTTCCCTGCTGGGCCCGCTTGTAGCAAGATGCGGTGGTTGTCTCCCAATGACACACTTCGGGTATGCGGTTGGACTGTAGGGAGGCAGGGGCATTGCAAGCTGTCCCTCCAGGGTGTACCCTTATTGGGTGCTCTCAGGCCCCACCGCGCCACCCTCTCCCACCCCTGTCTGACCTTTATTGTTGTAGGCTTCTGTCTTGCACAGGCTGGCTGACTCCACTGCTCTGGTCTGAATTGTCAGTCCTAGTGAGTGGGTCTGACCTCAGATGGGCTATTGGAGCTGTGCCTGGCTTCATCTGGGCAGTCTTCTGGTTGGCCCCTCAGGTTTGGCCCCCTGTAGGCTCAGGTGGTTCTGCGCCATTTTCCCTGGCTCATTGGCTGGAAGAGGAGGTGGCAGGGTGCTCCTGGCAGCAGGGAGTTCATCTGGTTCTGGTGCCCAGATGCTTCCTGCCGGTTCCTGGTCTTGAGGCTGTTTTTCTATGTGTGGCCACCAGGCAGCGCTCCAATCAGAAACCAGCCCTCTGGCCATGGAGCAGCAACTGTGCAAGTCCCAGCCCAGCCATTGGGGCTGAAGCACAAGGTAAGCCAGGAAGAACCCTGCCACAGACTTGCATCCAATGCAACGCAATAGTTACTTTGTGAGCTTCACTGCAATGTTAGTTTGAAATTCGTTGGCTGTAAAGAGGAAGGAAGGTACAAGTATAACAGTCTCGTGTATGGCAGAATTTGAATATGCCAGCCTTTGTCATCAGGAGTTTCTTTAGCCTTCCTATGAAACAGATGGATACCCTAAAAAATTAAGGTTTATGTCTCATTGGTATCATTTTGTTTCCCATGGTAGTAGTTCTCACTTCAAGCAATTTTCACTCATCCCTGAATTTCTTGCATGCTTCTGTACAATTTGATCACTTCACTGTCTCTCAATATCTTTTCTGTAGATGCTGTTGCATTTATTCTAAATTTAGGATAAATATCCCTATTTATCTTAACAGGGCATTTCATATCCCACTTCCAAGGCTGACTTAAATGAGGAACTGGTAAGTACCCAAAATATACTGCCTAATGTCTTTCCATCTTTTAAAAGATTATTCACTAATCAGTCATCAGGTGGAGTAGCTGATTATATCCTCTGAAAGTCAGGAAAGTGATGCTTTGGTTATATCATGGTCTCAGTTGTACCCTATTTTTCAATGGAAAATGAACTATCTATTTTCTATTTCTATTATGTATCTATATAAGAAAATAGATATCCTCCAGCATCTTAAGATATATGGATATAAGAAAGAAATCAAGGAAATATATCTGTTTTCTTCCTCTTTCTCATTTCTTCAGTGGTCTATCCATCTTCCCTATCCCATTAGCCATACCCAAGTACCCAGCACTCTTTGGTTACTTCTGCTTTGACCCTTTTCCCACCTCTCTGTGAAAGAACATACTGTAAGTCTCGTGCTGTCTACCTGAGCATCTTCTGTATCCAGCTTTCTGCTAAAGTTTCTCTTGTATTTTTGACGCATTTTCTCATGAAATCATACACAACAATGGGCTTTTCATAACCCTACCTACATGCTTCCCAATGTCAATTAAACAATCAAAGCCTCTTTCATGCCTGGCAAGATATGTTGATTATCATAAGAGAAAAACAAAACAAAACAAAATCAGGGTCTGAAAATGTCATACTCTTTATGAAATCTGTTCATGAAATAAGCTTCAGGAATCAACTCAATAGAATAGCACATGTATCAGTGATGTTGCCTTATAATACATTCTGTACATAAGAGATGAGACAAAATAATCTTTGGCAGTTTTTTTAATGTACATATATTAAATCTGTTTTTTTCCTTTTCATATAAATCAAGCATTATCTGAAAGCCTTTTGTAGCCTGCTACTAGAGTGATTCCATATTTTTAGTACTGTATTGTTCACAATACAAATTTGATGGTATGCTGTATGTATCGTCTGAGACACAAGTTATTATATTTCAGTCACTAATCAAAGTGTAATTTCTGTAACAAAAGCTAGCAACAGTAAATAGTCCTTCATTCCCACACATACAAAAAAAATTAAAAATAATTGCTCCTGTAATTTCAGGAAGGTCAGCATACCACAGCCATATTATAATTTTGCATGATCTCCTTTGTTTAGCAGCTAAATGTTCCCTGCAGGTTTCCACTTAAAAGTTAAATTGTTGCTTTCTTCTATTTAGCAAGATGCTAAAAAAGACTGAGGGGCATGGGAAAAAAAGATAACTTTTTAGAGATTTTTTCATTCCGGCAATAACAGCTTTGATGGGCTATATAGCCTGGAAGATAAATCCCTTTCTGAAGCCTAATTCACAGGACTTTCACTGGTGTTTTCCTTTTCATCAGTCTTCATTAAAAAAAACAGTGTCTCAAACCATCACATAGCTTATTATGAGAAATAATAAAACCAAACAGTTATGGAAATCTCAATAGATATAATGTTTACAGTTTTTCTTGGGAAACTGTAGGAATATGCTAGCATTTGTCATTATCCACATTTACAAACTACATATGTTCTGCTGGGGCACTCAATTTTTTTGTCTCCATTTTAACTTTTGTGTCTGTAGTGTTCTGTGATTTTGACATATAGATTAACTGGTAGAAGTATTTCTATTTCTAGGCTTCTTGGTCAGAATTTAATCCCTTGATAGTATTTTAGTTCATGCTTGACGAAGTATTTAACACCTTTTAATTGATGTGCTACTTATTACTCAAGGAGGCAAGATGAGCATTGAATAAAAGGCTAGTTTGACAGTTCAGCTATTCCAAATAAAAAAAGTGTCTGAACATATTTTAGCATTATTTGCCAAACTGATCAATTGAAAAAGAAAAGTTGGAATATCAGAGTAGAATGTAATTCTTTGTGAATTGTAAATTTGCAAATATTTGCAGTTTTGGCCTTTCTGAAATCATCTGTAGCTTTGGGCAAAATTTGCCAAATACATTTGTCTGGGGAATGAACATACCAACTTTTTATCCAGCTTTGTAGGTAAAGACTAAGGCACCATGCGGGGGGTGGGAGGGGGAAGCAGGAGTGGTGGTCGGGATATTGGGGAAATGGCAGTGGCAGTGGCAGCAGGCAGGGGGGTTGAGTGGCAGTGGGTGGGAAGGCATGAGCACAGCAGCTGGGTGGGAGCATGAGGCCCATGCTGGTGCCCCAGAGCCAGGGCTGGCAGGGGGCCAGGGGAGGGCAGCAGGACCATAGGGCCCAGGTTGGCAAGGGCTCTATGGAGCCAGGCTGGCTTCTGCTTCTCCCTGCTGGCACAGCCCAGCCCAGCCCAGCTCCATAGAGCCCCCACCAACCCAGGTCCCATGCTTCTGTTACCCTGCTCTGTGCCTCCACTATCCATGGCCCCAGGGCACCAGTCCAGGCCCTGTGCTCCCACCCAGCTGTTGTGCTCATGCCTTCTAGCTACCTATCCAGGCTGGAAATGGGGCCTTGTCCAGTAGGTGTTGTCCAGAGGGGGGTCACCAGCAGGGCCTCTGGGTGGATATCACCCCCCACCCCCTCTTCAACCAAGGACTTGGACTCTGCTTCTCTTCCCAACCTGGACTCCAACCCTTCCACTGAGT
>NW_017729022.1:18780037-18785698 GCF_001723915.1 Gavialis gangeticus
GTGTGTGTGTGTGTATGCACCTAATTGATTTGTGTGTTTGTATATGTGCAATTGTGTCTCACCCTTCTGTCTAACAGCGCAATATTGAGATCCTGAGAGTTGGCCTGACCCCACAGGGCAACACACAGTTCCTAGCTACATCACTGGGATTGCAGGATAAAGCAGGAGCCAGCCCAGCCTGGCTTCAAGGACTAGGGTGATTGCTAGCAGTCCTCCCCTCCCCTATGTCTTAGTTGAGTTGCACTTCTGGACAAAGGGAGGTGGGGAACAGCCCCAAGGTTGCTAGGCCAGAAGCCTCTGCTAGGCAGAGGCTTCTGATTGGGTGCTGGGGCTGGGAGTGGGGGGAAGCACTGAGGGTGGGGTGGAGCCAGGTGGGCCTTGCAGCAGCAGCTGCTGGGTCTTGTCATCAGCTCCCCCTGGGTCCTGCTGCTGCTGGTGCCATCACAGGCTTCCCTGCAGCCTGGAGCTGGGCCAGTCACCCAGCTACACTTCCTGCTTGGCTGATGGGCCAGCTGAGAAGAGAGTGGGGGAAAAAATGGCCCTCCCACCTAGCTTTGAACCCGAGACAGGCTATGCCCAGCACAGGGCGTGGGAAGCCCACAGTGGAGGCCATTCCCCCCCTGTCCTCAGCTGGCTGCCAGGTGGGGAGGGGACATGGCTGGGTGATCAGCCAGGTCCTGCTGCAAGGAAGCCTGTGGTGGGGTCTTTACTGTCCTGCTTGAACCAGGAACCAGGCCTGTCACCTGGCCATGACCTCTGCTTGGCCAGTGGGCTGGCTGAAGAGGGAGTAGGGAGGAAAACAGCCCCTGCTGTGGGCTTCCCATCCCTTTTGCCAGACACAGCCTGGCTGGGGTCCAAAGTCAGGAGCTGGGTAGATGTCAGGCACCTATCACTTGCTGCCTGCTCACAGTGATACTGGGTGCTTGGTGTCAGCTGCTGCAGGCCGTGGGTGTGGGCAGTAGTGGGGGGAGGCAATGGACCGCCGCAGTTGGGTATAGCCAGGCCCCATGGCCCAGGAGCATAGGCAGTGACTGGCCCACAGCAGCCAGCCCCAAGTGCCCAGCACTGCCACGAGCAGGCAGTGGGTGACAGGTGCCTCACCTCTGCCCACCACAATAGTTCACTCCACCACTACCACTGGGAAAGGCAGGGGGCAGGGAGCTGCACTTCAGCCTGCCTGAAAACCACAGTGTGTGTGGCTGGAGATAGGAGGCAGCAGGCACTGCCCCCTACTCCCTAGGGCCCCTCCCCAGCCTCAGCCGAGCTACAGCAGCAGAAAGCAGTAGTGAGTCAGGCTCCCCCACTCTGCACAGCCAGGTCACATCCCCATTCCCACTACCTCCCCTGGCTGGCTGGCTGCTCCTTGGTGGGACTCAGCCCACGGCACAAGTCAGTTCCTCTGCCACTGCTGCCTGCAATGGGGAGATTAACCACCCCCTTCCCCTCAAACTACTGGCATCTGCCTCCTCCCCCACCCCCCCAGCTGCCGGTGCAGAAGCTGAGCCTGTTGGTGCCTGCGATGCCTCCCTGCCTGCAATGTGGGGGTTAAACTCCTGCTTCCCCTAGGGCTCCTGGGATCCGGTCCTACCCCCTCTCCTGCTGCCAGCTAGTGACCAAGCAGGGGTTGGGAGACTGAGGACCCCTGACAGGGGCTCCTTCCCCACTCCCCTTCCAGGCACACCCAGGCTGGGGTCCCTATAGGCCAGGGTAAGGGTTTAAACCCTTCCCCAATTACACTCAGACCTTCCTGTACCTGGCCTCACCCCTTGCCTCAGTTTAGTTTCCCTCCAGCCAAGGGCTCACTGTAGCATCTCCTAGCGTGTGCCTGAGGTTCCAGAGTCAGAAATGGATGTGTGTCCACTTGCAAATTGGTTCAATCTACACAGGTTAGAGTAACCTGCAAAGCTTGACTCAATTCAGGCTCTGGCTTTTTGAATGTCTGGAGGATCACATGCAATATAGTAACATCTCCTATGTGACATTTCCCTGACAGTGTGCTGTGAGTTCAGCAGAAGAGTATAGTGTAGGTTCCTATGTCTTGTTGATCTAGGCTGCTATTGTAAAATCGAAGTACAACCTATATACTGTTCTAAATCTCAGTTGCCTGGCACATGAAAGCTCAACTATATAGACACACAAAAACAAGATTGTGTGCTACCTTTACACCTTTCTTCTCTGCTTCTGTGTGACCATTTTTGTTGCAAATGAGAAATATGAGAAATGCCATACTAAGTCAGACCAACGGTCTATCTAGTCCAGTATCCTTTTCCATCTAGTCCAGTATCCTTTCTCTGATAGTGGCTGGAGTAGATGTTTTAAAGGGAGACCACTGAGTTGGATATATCTATTGATCTATCCCCTATTCATTACTTTCTCCCTGGCATCCACCATCATTGGTTAGAGATACCAGAGAAAACATCTCCTACTGTTCTGTTCAACAGCTATTTGATCTGCCTGCCCCCTGTTGTTTTGCCAGTGCCTCTAACTTTCTCTTCCATTCCTACTTACAAAAGATTATTTGAAGATTCTCCTCCTTTAAATTTGCTTTCATTTCTTTTAGCAGGTGTTTATCTTTACTCCTTTCTCATTTTCTGGGACTCTTTGGCTTCTCTTTACATTTTGCTTTTTTACAGTTTGACACATATCCTCTCTTCCACAAGAAAGAAATTTATTTCTGTAGCTAATTTGCTGTGCTCATTGATATGGTAGGCACTGGAAAGCTTTCACAACAAACAAGGTCCTTTTTAATGCTCAAAAAATATGAATTAGCATTTTTGTGGTGTCCAAACTATTTTCTCCTATTGCCAAATGTTCACTTCATGATTGTCCAGCCTTAAAACTAAGAAGGAAGCATGCAGTCTACATGTTAATTACAGACTTCAAGTGTAAATTAAATTTGAAATGTATACATTTAAGCTAGGAAAAACAGGGAAATTATCCTTTTTATTTGTTAAGGCAGAACTGGCAAATCTACATTGCAACTAAAGTCATCCTAAACTGAAAATAAACCTGTTTTACTACAAAATCAAAACTGTAATGCAGAAAATGATTTTGCTGCATATTTTGCTATAAATCTCATGATGCATATGTCATGTGTCTCAGAAGCACAACATTATACTGTTAAGAAGATCTATTTTTCAAAATGTTTTCATGGATTTTTTGCATTTTCCAACTAGACAAAACCTTGGTTGGGATGATATAATTGGGACAGCCCTGCTTTGAGCATGGGGTTGGACTAGGTGATCTCTTGAAATCCCTTCCAGCCCTAATTTTCTATGATTCTACGATTTCAATGTTTTAGGGTCATTTTACTATTAGCACATTAATACTATCTTCCCAGATTTGGGGGGGCATAGTGCACCCCTTGTCCTGCTATGTTCTACATTTTCCCCTCCTTAAAGATCTTACCAGGGTATGGTCATATTGTTTTCACAGCATTCTGGAGAGAAATAACAAGTAACATGGTGCAAACTTAGTGAAGCCATTTTGGATGTAAACTCATTGTCTTCCACCTCTATTCTTAAACAAGCTAGAAAAATAGATCTTGAGCAGCAGCTAGCAATGCCCATGGTGACAAAGAGTAGGTAGGCAGGGCCTTGCTTTTCAGATATATTCTCAAGGGGGTTATGGAGACAGGCTAGTCTGGCCCCTAGTTTCATTTCTGAAACTCTGAGAAAGAGGCATTGGGTATATACTTATATCCCTATTTGTGCCTTTTCTCTAATTGAATTAGCTGAACTAATTGCTTTGTACTATCCAGAATAATTCCAGTACTAGGTATGGAAAATGAGGTAGTAACATTTTTTAAAAAATATTATATGCATCTTCATTTAATTGAGTGATAGTATCTTTCTTGAGGCTATAGAGTTAAATCAATGGAATATATGTGAGAATCTTACAGGAAGTATACCAATACCAATGGCAAAGATAAGGTGCTGTGATAAGACATATCAAGAGTCCACCTAGATAAAAGGGGAACCATTAGAACAAATCCTGCCTAGGTACAATTAGGGCACTTACACAAGTAATATTTTCATGTGATTGGGCTGCTGAAAGCTCCCTACAGCTGTGACATAACACATGTGCACCACTGCAGAGCATGTTTAAAATGGCTAACCGTGCAAAAAATTAACCCTGGTCAAATGAGGTATTACATTAAGGCACACTAAAGCAGAGCACCTTATGGAACATGTGTCCCCTCCAGGATTAATTTTTTGCTACCAGCCCAGCCCCACCCCAGGGCTGTCAGCAGGGAAAGGAGGGGAGAGAGGAGGGAGCTGCCAGCTGCTTTGAATAGCCAGAGCTGGGGTGGGGGGAGGGCTGGGTGGAATGGAGCCTCCTCGCCTCACAGACCCCATCCCCCTCAGTTATCCCAGCTGGGGTATTGGAGGGAACTTGGCCAGGCCTGTGAGACAAGAGGCCAGGCTCTGTTGCATCCTTCCCCCTCCCCACCCCTCAAGCTCTGGCCATTCAAAGCAGTCAGCAGATCCCTCCCCTTCCCTCTCTCACAGCCCTGGAATTAAGGGGGTGGGGACTGGAGGGGTGGGGAGATCAGGAGCCTCCTTAGAGGCTGCTGGAGCACCCCCACCTCCTGGCCCGGGCTAGTGCAGGCTGGCTTCTGCCCCCCATGACCCAAGAGGCAAATGTTGGGTCTGTTGAGTTTGAGGGGGTGGCTCTAATTCATGGCTCATTATGTAAAGTGCCATGAATTAGAGCATGGCTCTAATGTCTACAGGCATCCTTGATCTGCCATGATTTACTGTTTCCCAAACCAAATACCCAGGATCAAAGAGAAACTAAAACCATATGAATGTTGTCTTAGAAAAAGAAGAGGTGAATGGGTTGTGAGTTGAGCTAAGTAAGGGAACAGTATATTTCTGTTTCTTAGGAAATACCACACTTTCATTTTGTTTCTGTTCTGGAAATAAATTAATTTAAAGTTCCCTTGAAAAATAAACTCTTTAAAATGTTGCTTCGTATTAATCAACACGTTGTTGTAACACTCAGATCTGTTTTCAACCTTCTTGCATTAAAAAAACCATATTAAAATCAATTTTACTTAAAGTAATTCTGAAAGTTGAAACCTGTCAAACAATGAAACTTCTGTAAAATGTCAAAACAGGAGGTTTTAACATTGTCAAAATGCTCTGCTCCAGTTTTTTTCAAATCAAAGTTTATCAACATTAGCATGTTTATTTTTAAAACATTCTGATTTAGACAAAAATGGCATTTTTCATTCCAAAACATTTCCAGCCAGAAATAATTTGAATGCAATAATTTGAATCAATCTGTTGATAGAGAGTATGTCTATGCTATGCAGACATAGTGCTCATGGTCTTCACCAAGGAAATAACCCCCATGTATGGGACCTAGGTCCCATTCTGTGTCTGACAACCATGGGAATGAGATGGTAAGGATGTCTAAGGGGAAGCTCAAGCTATTGTTCTTGAGTCCATCAAAAACTCTGGAGCATGGTAGCAGAGACACATTTAGGGCTGCCAGCCTAAATTGCCTCATCTCTGACATTGATACACATGGAAATGGATGCTATAGACTACTTTCCATTAGCATCTTACAGTTGGAAGAGCACCCGACTCAAAATCCAGCCTTTCACTCGTAGGCTACTTTGCAATGTCCAAATGAAGCTGATATAGTTATATA
>NW_017729022.1:18790698-18804652 GCF_001723915.1 Gavialis gangeticus
TTTCCATTAGCATCTTACAGTTGGAAGAGCACCCGACTCAAAATCCAGCCTTTCACTCGTAGGCTACTTTGCGATGTCCAAATGAAGCTGATGTAGTTATATACACAATGGGAATACTTTTTATATGCTATGACATTTCTGAGGTCATCTCTTCACAAACACTTATTCCTGTGGTGTCCTACTCATTAAAAGAAGTACAGCTCTTTCTGTTCTTCCTCTAAAAATAACTGAAGTCACTAAGCTGTATTGCTAATCGGAAACCATGCCAAAAATAAATAAATAAATTCATGCTTTACTGCATCTCCAACTTGTGTTTTTTTTCTGGAAGAGTATTCCTCTGTGTAATTCAAATTTGTGGGTGTTTTCTTAAATGACAATATTGAGTGATACCTGTGTATTCAACATTTATAAGCCATTAGGGATTTCACTCAAACAACTCTATTTTCCTTGGTCCCTTGACATGCTTTTCCTTGTTTTCCAGAAACATTGAAGGGCTTTAGTTCTCATCGCCTTTCCTTGACAGAGATGCCACAAGGTATCTATACATCTTGAAGGCTAACACAAAATCAATCTGTGTGATTATGCAATTTAGCTGCATTTGTGGCTCTAATTTATCTACTAGCATCTGTAAATTACTTTATTATAAAAAATTCAAAGGCTTTGCTGAAAGCCAAATTAGGCCTGGTAGCAACACAAAAACATTATCAACAAGGGAAATCTCTAAAAGCACCAGCAGACAACAAAACATCAAGTGAAGTGTAGAAAGGCATAAAATGTGATATAAATTCATTAAGTGCTGACTATTGTTGTTTTAGTTGTGCTCTGAGTAAAAGTACACTGCTGGTGATTTTGCCAAGTTGCCCTACAGGGAGCCAATTTATCTCCTTTCTTTTTTACCTGTTACTTTGGATCACTTCTTACTTAAATTCATGTTTGCCAACAAATTACAGTTTCCCAATTAAACTGGAGGCAAGTTGCTAGATCTTTGATAAATAAAGATAAAAATTGCCCTTCCATGAGGAGGACTTGGTAGCTGAAAGACTTGAGTCTGCTAGGTTATAAACTAAGGGGCAGTGAACGTAAGGTTAAACATTTCTGCAAAGGAGCAATGAGGAAAAAACCAAAAATAAAAACCTTGTAGAAAACTAATGAACTTCAAACATCAAAGGCAAAACTATCCATTAAGAAGTCAGTGTGCTAATGTAGCACAAACTGTACAGTATTTGTGATGTCAAATCTAATACCGAAGGAAGCACAAATTCTCAATGGAGGCAAGACCAGTAGAGATTTCCCGCCAAGGCTTAGAGACTGCAAATATCCATCTCTTTGCAAAAGAGTACTGCAAAAAAGAGCTTGTGTAACTACAGATTTTTTGTTAAACTAAAAGCCTTCTGAGAGCAAGAACTGCCACATATTTGAGTAAAAATAAACAGTAAATGCAATGACGTAACAAAATAAAATAAAGACGTGTGTGTATGAGTGTGTGAATACATATAATATGTATAACTTTAAATAATGATTTAGTTATCTCAGTTTTAAAAAGTGTTGTCTTTTAGTTGTTTTTTTTTTTACAAAATGGCTTAGTTGTCTCTTTTTTTTTTTTGTATTCCTTATCCAAATAACTCAAGGAAACATCACCTAACAAAGGGCCAAAGTAATTTGAAAGTCCTGTCGATAGTCAATAGGAACCCATCATTTAAGCTGGTAATTATAAATAATAAAATAAGGGGCCATTGATTTTGTGTTACTGGCAGATTTTGATTATAAATCCAAAGGGTGACTGAACTGGGCTGTCTCTGTGGGTATAGCTATGTCACCTCTGACAATTCTGAGAGGCACCTTCATGAAAATATTCTCTGCCTCCTTCCTCCCATTTCTTATCTACCAAATGCTTTAAAAAATGGAAAGTAACCTTCATTGGAGTATCGTTGGACACTCATTAAAAAGTATGACTGAGGTGACTTGAGCCTGAGGAAAGCCCTGGGCACACCTCAGCATATACCAAACAGTGGCTTCATTACATTTTCTTAGCATTTGTTACACTGAATATTTTTAAGTGCTTCCTTTTTAAGGCTTGTTGTTTTAAGATTGGACCTCAGTTGTGGTCCAGCGCATGTGTATATGAGTGCCATAAAACAGGCTAGCTGCTCAGATCATATTATCATTTTGACCACAGCAAATCATCACGCCTATTTTACTAACAGGGAGTTGTGACATATTGTCTGAGTCAATCATTACATTTCATTCAGAAAGCCTGTAGCAGAATCAGAGACTGAATTAAGACTGTCTAATCTCTTCACCAGAAGATATCTAGTCTAATATCTTCACTGGAAGCCATATTTCCTAGAATTACTGTAGCCCCTATCTGATTTCCAACTGAGGCAAACTTACTTGGTTTCCTTCTTGCTCATATAGTATAATTACTAATAGACCAGGATCTTTTATGAAGTCAACTGCAGTAAGCTTCAGAAAACACAGTTCAGTGTGTACTTATATGGAGCACCAAAATACTTATTAATTAGTATTTTCAATCTGGAAACAACAAACTTGTCTACTCTACTACTTCATTGGTTCAGTGCAGCTGGTAAGTATAACAAACATAGGCTTCTATTTTATATACCATATTTTGAGAATATATAGGGTGTCAAAAAATTGATAACTTGTGCTTTCCCAAGTGTCAGTTAGGGCTAGAATTTACTGGACCAGCAGATGGTTAGTAAGTATATTATGTTACATTAAATTAATTATTATAATAAAATTAATTATATTAATTCACAGGTGCTATAAAGTATACAAATATTAAAGAAGCAGAATCAGGAACTTGGGGAGGTGTCCCAAAGGTAAACTGAAAGTAGATGGTGGCTAGAGGAAAAGAGAATCTAGCTATTGAATATATTGTGCTTTAAAAAAAAATGTAAACATTCTAACAAAGTTGTCTTATTGTTGTTAAAAAATGAAGATTGTCTCTGAATACACAACAGTTTACCCATAATCTTTCTGAAGGCCTGAGTCCATTTTGTTAATTATATGTAAACTAGGAATATTCCTACCTGGGCTAAAAAAACAGAGATGATCAGGATTAAATGGCCACTTCTGGGACTTAAGAGATTCCTGAGACAGGAAAAGGAAAAGCCAAGAAAACGTGTGTGGAATGAAAATATGTCAAGGAGCGAAGAAAAGAAAGAATATGAACCCAGAAAGGAAGGAGACAGACACTACACAAATCGGGACATAATGGAACAGAAATTATGGAAAAGGAAATGCTATATCAAAATTGGAGACAGGTAAAGAAAGAAAGTGATGGGGCAGAAGGAAAAAATCGCTAAAGACAAATGAGGAAAAATATAAGAAATGGAAAAATGGTGGACACTGGGGAATAAGAAAAAGTAAAGGAATAAGGAAAAAGTAAGAAAAGCTTTTAGGTTTGGTGGATATTTTTTTACGTATTCATGTTCAGTATATTTTATTGTAGTCCCCTGGTAGAGATTTTAAACTCACATGGAGGGGCTGATGGAATATTTGCTACTCTGGGGATTTAGAGGTGAACTATAAATATAAATTGGTGAAGAATTATAGGCCAAACATCTTAAGTAAGTAGGACAGGAGGGGGTCTCAGCACATCTGTAATTCTAACACATACTTTTGCACCTTTTCTGTAAATCCTGAAGTTCAGATAATATAAATCTTACGGGTGGTTTTTTTTGTTTTGTTTTTTTTTTGCTTCTTCTGTGTGTATGTAGTAAGCTCTGTGCTGGAGATGTCACAACATCCACAGAGTGTCCTTCAAAGGCACCAGTACAACAAAAGCCCCCTTTCTCTTGTACATTAAGTGGAAAGGAGTCTCTTGCCATGGAGCTATCCTGCTGGTTGATGTCCCCACTTAGAACAAATTGGGACAGCAGTGGTAAGAGCAAAAGCTTAGGGAACATTTGGAAACGCTAGGATGAAATAAAAGCAAATGGGGGAAAATAAGGGAACTAACATGGGGTATCAAGGCCTGTTAGATCTTTGATGGAGACTGAATCTGGACCCACTAGAGTTAAGCATAGAAATCTCTACTACTGAAGTTAAAGGTATATTAACTCAAGAATTTATTAATGTAGCCTGGCTATCAGTAAGAATTAGAAGTCACACACAGTATTAGAAGATATTGTCAAAATACATCCAATCTTTTTTTTTACTCCTTACTTTCTCTTTGCATATTGGCTTTCTTCACTTTATGACACAGGGACAATTTCTTCTACTTAACTGTAATATACTGCCACAAAGAGGCTTCTAAGAGCTACTGTAGTCCAAATAGTAGAAAGAGACTGGCTAGTTATGCCATATTATGCAAATGGGGCTGGAATAAATGTTTTGTGACTTTTTTGAACAGAAAATTGTTACATGGTTGCCTCTGATCACAGAGGACTGGGCTCAGTTGAGCTGGGAGATATGATCTATTCCTATCTTGGGCTGCATGGGTATGTGAGTGTACTCTTCTTATATCCAGAGAGACTTGACTGAAAAATGATTGAAGAAAAACCTTAAAAAGAATATTATTTCCTTTGCTGGAGAATTACAGACCTAATAGAGTGAAGTCATTCATTGCTGTAATTTTTCACAGATTAAAAGAATTTAGAAGAGGCCTGTATATAAAAGCATTGCTCTAGACAATATTTTGGTGATATATTTGGCTTCCTGCTAAACAAATTACAACAGAGTTAATACCTTTAGCAAATACCAGAGCAAATACACAAGAAAATACCAGATTAATACCAGAGCAAATCACACAAGAAAAAATGCTGATGTAAATGCTTCTAGCTTTAAAACTCCATAGGGGGTATTGCACAATGCAGTGGCTCAGACAGGTAACAACCAAAGAAGGTTGAGCTGGCCGAACCCCAGGATATCATGTAAGTAGAGCTGATAGATTTATTATCAGGTGACAACATCAGTGGTCCTGATGTCTCAGGGGAGATCTGCAGGTACACATGACAACAAAGGGAACTTATGAGGCTAATATCATATTGCTGGTTCATTTTAATGTAATGATAATTTTGAATCTCAGGAATATGTTGATGTTTGGTAGCTGTGATTATTGTTTTTGGCCAGGCAAGGAAAACCCGGGGAGAAATGCAAGAGATTCTTTCAAGAGATTCTCTGATAAACCTGATGTATCTGTTTTTTATCTTGTCTTCTACAATGCTGGTTTGTTACAACACAGACACTAAATGAAATTCCCTTCCCCTTTGCCCTACCCCACAGATTTCTCAATGACATTACATTGGTTCTGGATTGACAGCAAATTTTGAAGAGGATTTTTCTATAGATGGCTTGGGTGGATCTCAACAGATATGTTTAATGACCCACTATTCAAGATGGGAGATATCTGGACATCAATGAGTTTTAACACTTGGGGCAGAATTCCTCTCAGAACATCTTAAGAGATTTTAGTGCCATTAAATCCAGACTTGAGTTCTAGCCTCATTCCAGAACACTAAACTAAACCCATTTCAAACTATCTCAAATTCAGTTACTTCACTGAATCTCTTTAATGCTTGCATTGGTGAGATTTTTTATTCTTCCTTTTTTGCTGAACTGTAATTGTTTTATATTCCAGAAGTCCCTTACTCTCTTACATTCTTGGCTCAAAATCATCTAGACACAAAAGAAAATCCTAGTCATACTGAGGGAGAATTGAGGGAAGAAGGTGGAGTCCTCCCCGGTGCCAGGACTTACAGTAACAGGTGGAAAATGTCATTTTACCCTAAGATAAACAGAATTACATGTTGTTAAAATCAAAGATAATCTGTTCTTATTTCTTATTCCTTGGTGTAGGACTGCATTTCTGAGGACAGACTTTTTCCTTGTTGCCTGCAGTCCCCACAGCCCTAATCTTACCAAGTCATTTTACAATTCAGTTCTATCCTCTTGCATTGCTGTGTTTTCAGTTCTAATGAGGTCTGCAATTTCTCTTGTGTTCTAATTTACACCAAAGCAGCACCCATAAATACCAAAAACAGCCATGCAAAAGGCAGACAAAGTCTTGAAAGTGAGGGTGTTTCCATCTGGTTTTGGCTATTGATCTAAAAGCTCCTGTAAATTCTAGGAGACTTTTGGAATGGGCTGCAATAGCACACTCAGGACTATGGGCACCATACCAGAAAGACAGAAGCAGCTCAGAAGTTACCCGTACTGCTTTGAGGACCACAGTTTAAGAATTACTAGGCACATCTACACCTGCATTAATGCACCATAATTACAGTGCATTAAGTTTAGTACCTATAATAACAAGTGCTAACTTAATACACCATAATTGGCACTACTATGCAGTAACATTGGTGCAAGTTGTTTACATGACTCTAATGTGCAATAGGTTAATCCTGCCATGCATCATGTTTTAGTGTTTTGTGTAGATGCACTCACAGGTCTCAGAAATGTAAATGAAAAATATAAATGGCAGGATGAAAAATATAAATATAGAAATCAAGAAAAGAGTTGAGACTAATTTTGCCTTAGTTATTAAGGGCATTCAGAACCTAACACAACACTTTGATTTTATGACTTGGGCTACCTCAAGCTTTTCTGCTCACAACACTTCTGGGGAAAGGTACAAGTATACAGCTGGTATTTTCACCTGGAGCTACAGCTACTTCCTCATTCAGTTGGCATCAATTGCAAGTCAAGGGAGGTGTTCCCTGCATGCTGGTGCCTGCTATTGTTGCCATCTAATACAGTCCCACGAGGACGTTATTTTGAGTTGGAAGGAAGAGTAAGACTGTATAATTGTTATTGGTTAAGGAGAGTTCTAAGCTGATAAGAGTTTTTTTTGCTTAAATACACCAGTGCAATGCATATACCAAACTTTGCTTCAGACTATTAAAGCTCCTGCATAAAGTTAGAATTTAAGATGAACTCAGTGGCTGCATCCAAATGAATATGGCCATGCAGGCTATGGTGCTGCAGACACATCTGTGACACCACATGTCACACATTCAGCTGTTCTCCATGCTACAAGGAAGCAGCACATTGGACTTTTTGACCCTGGGATATACAGTGGTTAAATAAACCTGTGGAAAATAGAAGCAGAGCAGTGCATGCAGGGGCAGTGCTTGCTGCTCAAAAGTGAAGTCTGGCCTCTAAGCAGCAGGATCACCACTGCTGAAACCCCAGAAGACTCCCAGGACCCCAGATAAGGCTGCTGGGGCCAGCTCAGTGCTGGCCCTAACCTTTTTATCTCACCTGGGGTAAGCTGCCACGCACCAGAGGTTGCATGGCCCAGGTGTTCTCCAGGGACAACTAACAGCAACACAAGGTGTCCCACTGTTGTTGTCTCCAAGGAACCAAATGTCCACACTTATGTGGACATAGCCAGCGGGCACATTGACTTGCAGCAGCTCAAATAGTAGTGGGAGAAATTTGTGCTGGAGATATGTGCCTGAACATGCACTTTAGTGTGGGGCAAATTGTGCCACTTGGGTCAAACTGACTCTGCAGAGCTCCTCCCGGATCTTCAGCCAGGGGGACCTGGAGGCCCCAGCAGTATGAAAAGCTGCCCTGGTGAGCAACTTGGAGCTACTTGCCCTCCAGAGCTTCTGAGACCTAGCCAGTTGGGCTACTGAAGAGAAGTTACACATAAACTGGTTCAAGTGATCAGAAACTGGTTTAATCCTGTAACAAAACAGAAGCTCAGTGCACATAAACCAGTTTTAAAATGGCTGAAACTGGTTTAAGATAAATCTGGTTGAGTGGAGTTTCAGACTTAACTGATTTGGGTCAAACTGGTTTATGAAACTTCTGTCCCATACCCCTTCCTGGTTCAAGTTGAATCAGAGTCCCTCAGCATCCCAGCATGCTTTCCAGCCCTGGGCTAGTCTGTGTTGTCTGCTCTGGAGAGCATGGCTGGCCCTGCACCTCTGGTCCCTAGCTGGGGCAGTGAGGGGTGGCTGAGAAGGGGTTGTGGGGACAAGCCTGGCTGGGGATGAAGCTCAGTCTGTTGGGGGGGGGCATCCCCCCCGGCAAATCTCTGCTGGGGCCTGGGGCCAGGAATGGGGGTTAAACACCTCTGCCCCTGCTCAAGCTTACTACTGGCTGTAACTATGGACTACAAATCCCAGAGGTACTTGGAAATAGAAAGAGGAAGTGCTGAGCAACCCTGCAGAGTCCTGCTGCTGTAATTCTGAACTGCAAATCCTAGAGATCTTGGGGGTAGCAGGAAGAGGAAGTGAACACACAGCCACTAAGCCATGCTCTAGTGCTTCCTGGCTTCTGGCCTGAGCCACTGCAGGCATGTGGCTTCATTTCCTGAATCAAAGGTAAACGTCTGTTCACTTCTGTTTCAATTTAATCTGTGCAGTTTAGACTAACCTACAAAGACTGAATCAATTCAGCCTCAGGCTTTTTGACTGTCTATGCCTAGCCTTAGTATCTGGGGACACTAGCCCCTTGTGCCAGCTGGACTGTTGAAGCAGCCCTAACCTAGAGTGGGCCCTCTACCCACTGCAGCAGTCTGGCAGTGGGGGCTGCTGCCTGGCTTTGACCTGCTGCCACCTGTAACAACATCCACCCCCTTGGACCTATGACCCCATGGCTGTGCACCTGCCACACCTGGACAGGAACCACACAGTCACCTGAACTGTAGTATGGGCACAGCAGTAGGGCCAGCTGCACCTCTGGGCCAGCTGTCAGTGGGCTATGGCTGCACAGTTAGCCTTTGTGCTGCACTACTGTCATGATTTCTGGTGCCCCCACTTGACTGCCCAGATGGCAATCTCCTGGACAATGTTCTCATTGTGGTGGCCCACTTGGAAATGTTGAACTACATCCTCTTGGCCCCAAATGACCAGGAGGTCAGACACCACATTTTCCCTCCAGCTGGATCTTCAGCATCAGCCTGGGCAGACTCCTCTGCCCAGATCCCATCATTTGTCTCACCAGCAGGGATCCTAGTGTTCCCTATTTAAAAAAAATGCAAATTATCTGATAAAAACCCCAAACGCTCTCATTAATATACCCCAAATCTTCATTCTTTCAGGAATTTGGAAGCCTATCAGTGCCTCTATCATCATAATAAAATTAATTCTAAATATCTACGTAGTTTGGCATTTGCTTTTATTATCATAAAAAAGGAGAGCTCTCCGTGCCCCCTTCACTCAGCAGGATGTGGAGATAGCTGCAGCCGGGATATGGTGCCCTGCCCCTGCCCATACCCTTGCCTCTCACTCCCAAACCATAGCCTCGCCAGTGCCTCCCACTCCTGACCTGCAGCCCCTACCTGCCCCCCACTCACTCCCTCCAGGCAGCAGCTCCCTCCCAGCACTAGGACACAAGTCCAGTTTCAGCTGTCCCACCCACTGTTTTGCAGCTCTAAGGAGTGCCAGCCCTTGCTGTTCTGCTCCCTGCACTTGTGCCCAGTCCCCAGTGATCCCCATTCCTGGAAGGTCTTGACTGAGGCTCAGAGACTAGGGTGGGCATGCCTCTTCCCTTCCAGGCTGGCCACCCCCCTCCACAGGCTGCTCTAGTGGGGCAGGGAGCCTCTGAGCCCATCTCTGGTGGCTGCTCCTACCTGAAGTGCTCCCCCATCTCTCACACACACATACACACCCCGGCCCATCACATACACCCATAGACCCCACTACCACCTAAATCCCCGCTTTGCCCATCACCCACCCCGGCTGCCACCTCCACCCCTTCTGCCAGTGTATCATACCCCACAAGTTGTTCCAGGAACCAGAAGCCCCCCACCCCCCACCCAGGCTGGGGCTGCATGTCTCAGCACTGGTGTGGGCACAGGACAGGGCTACAGTGTGGTGGCTGGCCCTGCAGCCTCAGCTCCTGCCAGCAGGCCCCATTCCATCTGGTGGCAGTGGGTGAGGGTGTGGGGTTTGTGGGAGGAGTTTGTATGTGTGCATGGAGGGTTTGGGTGTGGAGTTTCCTGTGTGGTGTGGGTGTGGGGTTTGTGGGTGGATTGTGGGAGAGGTTCATGGGGGTTGTGGGTGGGTGTGGGGGGTTTGTGGGTATGGATGGATGTTAGGGGTTTCTGGATGAATTGTGAGGAAGTTCATGGGGCGGGGCTGTGGCTGTGGGGTTTATGGGGTGGGCGTGGGTGAGTGAATAGGGGTTGTGGAGGGGCAGCCACACACCAACCCCCCCCATCCACCCCACAACACAGGCTACACACAGTACGTGGAGCTGGCCCGGCCTACTGGCATGTGCCTTGGACAGAACCAGGCTGGTTCCTACCTCCACATGGGGGCTCTGCCAGCAATGGGCTATGAGTGCCCCAAGGTCCTACTGCTGGCTGCATAGCTGCCACCGGCAGCAGGGGCTGTGTGGCTTGGGGGGGAAACACCCTCATGCAGTCCCCCCTCTCACACAGCACCACCCCCACACCCCCACACAGTCCCTACGCACACATGCCATTGGATCAGGTGGGCTCTATGGATGCCCCTGACTTAGTCTCCCATCTGTTTACAAGTGCCTCTTGTAGGCTGGAACTCTGCCGGCCTGCAGAGAGCTGTTTGCAAATGGGAAAACCCATGGTTTCCCCTTTAAAAGGGAAATTTTGCATTTTTCCCATAGGAAAAAGCCCACCCCCCTGCTTACTTGGATTGCCCATGGTCTCTGCTGCAGCCTCCAGTTTCTCCTGACTCTGCTGCTGGCCTGGAGTTGAGAATGGGGTTACCAATGCCTCCAGGACACAGACATAACTGGCCCCCATGTATGGCTGCAAGGCAGCCTGCCTGGTCCTGCTGCTTTGCCTGGGCCCAGTGCAAACCCTGTCTGCCAGTCTTTGGAGGATCTGGAGCAACCCAGGACAGAGCCTGGGCCCCAGCCAGCTCCGAGCCACTGCTGCTAGCCATGCCCCACTTCTATTTCCTCCAGCACTCTGAGGGAGAAGCAGAGATATGCATTAGGCATAGAGACACTCTGTCAGGGTGCTAGAGCATCTCCTTCAAGGACCCAGCCTCCAGTTGCTTCTGAGTATGCTCCAGGAGTGATTTATGTGCTGCTTTTTTCCAGCATGTTTTCTTTTGATACCAGGATTCCCAGTCTGCGCTGCAAATATCCAGGATGGGGAACATTTTAGTTCATGATGTGCCTTCTGCAGCATCTCAAACTGCTTTGAGATGCTGCAACAGAGTTGCTAGCTCATGTGGGCATAGCCAGTGAGCACATCTACATGTTCAATGAATGCACTTCAGGTAATGCACATTAAATCTAGCACCTCTATTTTGAGGTACTAGAAAAAATGATCATTAGCCTATTTTACTGTGCATTAGCTAAAGTGTAGTTTTTTTATGATGCTTTAATGCTCATTAAAATAGGCTAATGCATGTTAAAGCACACATGTAGATGCACTCAGTATCTCTAAGTTAAGATTTAAAAAAAAAGATATATTTGAAATAATAATAACGCTATGAAACAGCAAGTGTTCATAGTCAGAATCTGCCTAAAGATTTTCCATCTGCCTTGATTAAGGGTAATGTCTTATACTTCATAGAAAGGTTAAAGTCATTGGAAAAAAATATCTAAAATTATAACTGAAGAATATTCAGGATAATTGAAGGTGCTAACAGGGATTAACTATATTGGACATATTTGAGTCTGAGAAACCATAAAATTTAAATTTGAGTGTTAAGATTTTTGAATTCATGCTAAGAATAAAGTATTTTCAGCTGTCTTCAGTTAGTAGGACAGATTTATTACTTAGTTAAGGCACCTCATAAGCCCCACTAGCTTACCTCTAGTGACTGGTATGGTCCTTTCCAAATCAGCACCATCAGCTTCAGATACCTTGGAAGAATCAGGGTTGTATCACTTGAAAAATTAGTAAAAAAAAAAATACTAACAATATTTTTGTTGGAAAACACAGATTTGTTTAAAAAATGTTTTGTTTTTTTTAAATGGAAATCCCAGTTTGAAAAGCGAAAGAGTTTTCAGCTCCAGGATGAAGGAGAAGAGAAATGAGAAGAGACCCCACCTAACATAGCTAGATGCCCCTGTGCCACAGAAAGCCCAGTCCAGGATGAATTATTGCCAAGAGGCAGTCACAAATTGAACTGCAGCTGCTTTTGCCAGATAAAATCAGTCTGATTATTTAGTGAAATTCTCTCAACATTTGAAAATATTTTGAAATTGTGATAGTGTTAGGAATTGGTCTTTGTACAACTCCTGAAGTCTGATTGAGCTTTACGAAACTGCTATATTATTGAATATGTCAGTGGATATGGAGTTAGCCATATGCTGTCCGTGATGTGGTCATTTGCCTCCTAGAATAGAGAATGTGGATAGCCATCAACATGAATAGCTCCTTTTCAAAAAGGAGAACTCTATAATAAAGGGATGTCCACATCCTAGTTGGACTCGGTTGTGTCTGTCTTTTCAGCAAGTAGATAAGAATTAAAAGAGTTTGGAATTTCCCCAGAAATGGCAACCAAGGGATGGGCATGGCAAGAATGGTGTTTAGAAAGGAGGGACATCTTTCACTTGTGGGATCATGCAAGGGAGACTATCTGCAGAACTCAAAGTGTTTTGAAGTTTTGGAGGAGAGATAATGACCTGTAGGTGTGGCCTAGCCTTGGGGATTTGAAATTCTAAGAAGACATCGAGGCACTTTTATAGGTGCTCGGGGGGAAGAGGAAGGTAGTGCTTTAATTAAAGCGATTAATTGAGTCTGCTCTGATGTTCTGGAATTCCAGCATGTTGGAGCAGCCTTGCTGCTCGTGTATAGACACTCATAATAAATATCAAAGGATGCTCAAGAAGAGTGAAGAAACCAGGGCAGGGATTTGTATTGAGGCGTTCCTTATTTTGTCTGGATCTGTATATTTTTTGTTTTATCTAAACATCAACTTTTTATCCAGGTTGGTCACGTTGGTCATTATGTACTTCAACCATCAACTATCTTTCTGAAGATGTAAAGTATAAACCAGAGCATCCAGAAGGTGGGAGCTCTGGGAAAGAGTGCGCTGAAGCAGCTGAGGAACTGAACTGGTTCTTAGAGCCTCAGCAGTTGGAACCTGAGTCTCAGCTCTCAGAATGGAAGTCTCAAAAGATCATTTGACCCTTGAGAATGTACCTAGAAAGGCAGGTTCTGCTCCAGCTTATTAAGCCAAAATCACGTGGCTTCACCAAAAAGTTTCAAAACCAGTAGCCTGGTGAGTGTTCAAAGGTGAGAACATTATCAGGGCCAGGAATTTAAGCATTCTGGTATTCAGTGAAAAATCTAACCAACTATTGGATGTGCAGTCAGTGACTGCATTTCAGATTGTCATATTTGTAGTTTAATCTGTATCATCTCATGTAATTTACCAGTGTATCACTGTGGACATTTGAACTTTTTGGTTTTCTTAATGTATGGAAGTCAGTTGATGGGTAGGCAACAAGCATATTGATGCATTAAGTAGTTAGTAGAACCAAAAACCTTTGGTCACATAATGCTTTTGTTAAGATAGCTTAATTTAGAATATTTTATTTATGCTGATATAAATGATATTTGAATCATTTCCATGGAATGCATTTAACTGTACCAAATCAATTGTGCATTTTGATATAATTGCAAGGCTTAAGTATTCTTTCTTGCTCAAAAGTGAGATTTTTATTTATAAAATAAAAGCAAAAATATTAAGGTTCTGTTCTCATGTTGGTCATAATTGATGCAAGAACATAGACATGAGTTAACAATATGGAAAAAAACCCAACCTTGCTCTGCTTGTTTCCAATTTTGAAAGTAAATATTCAGCAATGCTAGTATACAGTGGCCCACTCATGTGTATTTCTCATTGAAGAAAGCTTTTGTTCTGTCCTATATCAATTCTGTGGTGGATTCTTGGTGTAAAATGATGTGTAGCTGTTTAAACTGTATTTGTGCAAATACCACTATCACAATCTGATCCTCAGAGATAAGCGGCACCGTACCATTTCAGTGTTATCAAATATCACTGGGAGAGGGCAGACTTAAAAATCCCAA
>NW_017729022.1:18809652-18815847 GCF_001723915.1 Gavialis gangeticus
TATTTGTGCAAATACCACTATCACAATCTGATCCTCAGAGATAAGCGGCACCGTACCATTTCAGTGTTATCAAATATCACTGGGAGAGGGCAGACTTAAAAATCCCATGGCAGCACTGATAGTCATAAATATTTTATAAAGCAGATGCCTAATGGATGTCTCTGATTTATTCTAAGCAATGTTGCTCTGGTTTTTTTTCCTCCTTTAGGGCAAAGTAAGTAATCAAGCATCAGTGTGAGATCATTTGGTTTTGCAAATCCTTCTTACCAGCCAAACTATACATAAAGCAGGATCGTATATACTAAACTTTAGCTCCATTTATTTTTAAATGTACTGAGTAAGCTGAGAGAGAGGGCAAGCATTTTTTTTCTCTTTAAAAAACATGTATGTAATTTCTGGAGCTTTAGTTATAATAGACAGAAAAATTAAGGACTTGTTAGAACTGGCAAGATTTTTCTGTTCCAATCTCTTTTGTTACGTAACAAAAAACCTTATGTTTTACTGAAATAACTGTTGAGGAGGAATTCTTGCCTAGTAGAATTAGAAAATGTACTTTCTTTCCCAGGCTTTGCAATTTGTTCACTAAATGACCTTGAACTAACTTAAACTTCCATTGCTATACTTTGCTATCTCTAAAGAGAAAACAATTCTTACCTGTTTTTAATTACAAACAAAAAAACCCAGAAGATACAGGTGTAATTATTCATTATGAAAGATAAATGAAGGGTATGTTTTTTACTGTCTTTCAGCATAGTGTTTCCATCTCCAGTTATGTGCATGTTTTTAATTCATCCATCGGAATAGCATGCATGCTGCCATTACACCAAATGATACCAACCTTGACTATATCACTTCTATGAGTACTACTGTTTAGAAACAATACTATTATGAATGTGAACAGTTAGGTGATGTAGCCACCTGATATCACTATAACTGGATCAGATATTTCGGAGTATCAATAGGCAGTACAGCATCATAGATATTTTGCTACCGTTAATTCATCCTGCATTGAGACACACCCAGCTGCTTTCTCTAATATGTCTGTTTATCATATTGCTATCTCATCAGAGCAAATACAAGACCTGTTAATACTAGGCCTGTGCAAAGTGGCAAGTATTCAATTTGGATTCAGTTTCAACCAATTTTGAGGGACAGTGATTCGATTCAATGATTTGAGTCTCTGTCCCAATTTGATTTGGAGATTCTGCCATAGACTATAATGGGGCATCACTAAAATACATATAACTTCATCATTTTTTTGCCAATTCAGATAAAAGCAGCAAGGATGGTAGCCCCTTCTGAGGGTATAACGCCTGCCAAGTTTCAAGGAGATAGGTGCAGGGGTTTCTGTGAAAGTGCCCCAGTGCTGGCCCCAGCCTCTCCTAACCCACCCAGGTAACCTGGTGCATGCCAAAGCGCATGTGGCACAGGCATTCCCTGGGGACGAGAAATGGCAGTGCAAGGTGTGCCACTGCTACTTGTCCCCGGGGAACCAAATGTCCACACCACGCGTGGACACAGTCAATGGGAGCAGCCTGGTAGAGGGCTGCTGCTACCCTGCTTTTCCTCTATGCAGCAGCTGGGAGGAGCTCCACGGTCCTCCTGGGTGCTAACCTGGGGCTGGAAGGGCTGGGACCCATATGCATGGGGCCAGGGAAGCAGTGGCAGCTGTCTCTTGGCCATACATTGGGAGAGGTCCTGATGTGCATATGGCTAGGAGACAGCTGCTATTGCAGGCCTTTCCCACCCCATGCACATAGGGACAAGCCCTGTGCTGACCAGGGCTTCCCCATGCAGCCTGGGATTACCCAGGAACTGTCCCACTCTGGGGCAGATCTCAGCCAGCTCCAAAATGCAGGGGGATTTCTCCATGCAACCTGGAGCCAGCTGGGAACCATCCCATTCTGGGGCAGGTCCCAGCCAGCTTGGGGCTGCAAGGATAGTTCCTCACCCAGTCCAGGGCTGGCTGGGATGTAGCCCAGAATGGGACAGTTCCCAACCAGCCCTGGGCTGCACAGGGAACTCTCTACACAGCCCAGAACTGGCTGGGACCAGCCCCCAAATGGGACAGTTCTTGGCCAGTCCTGGGCTGGGCGGGAAAGCAGGGAGCTCCCAAGTCCTGACACTGCTTGGTTCCCAGTTCCTGTGGGGAGCTGGATGCTAAGTATTGCCAGGACTAAGGGAGTTTCCTGTTTGCTGAAGCCCCCTAGTGTTCAGGTTGACCAGGAGCAAATTTGCTCCCAGCCAGCATCTACACATGTGCTACTGTACAGTATCTTCTTCATAGTTAGTTACTACCCATTAATGCAGGTAGTAAACTAACTGCACAGTAGACTAATTTACTGTATATAGAAGCTCTTCTTCAAAGATAGTGCTCTTAACATGAGCTAGAATTCACTGAATATTACTAAAGTTTTAGATTAATAGCTAGACATTTTTAGGTAGAGCTGTTCTGTATGTAGATGCTGCACCATCAGAAAGCAAAGTCTACCTTTGAAAAAACTCAAAGTATATCTATACATTTTGTTGTGACTTACACGTGAGTGATTTTTATAAGTTCATCCATGTAGATATATTCAGTTTCCCTTTGAGGGAAATTGGTGCACAAACTGTGACTGTCAGTTTATAATGTCAGATGAGGGCTATCAACAAGAGCAATATGTTATTTGAGAAAAAAACAGCCTTGTGTTATTCAAGTCTTTGAACTTATGCAGATTTCTCAAAGAATATATATGCTTGGCAACCCTTTAATCTTTCTAGGACTTCCTGGTTTGGTCAGAAAGTATGTTATCTTAGCATTTCTATTTTTGTGGGGTTTTGGGGGTTGTTTTTAGTATGTCTAATCCTAAGTACAAAGTTCACACAACCTAAGAGAAGTTTTTAATTAAAACCTTTCAAATCCTCAGTATTTGAGTTTAGCTCAATTCATGTACTAAACTAAAGTTTAGATTGTCTTTTTCTCTTTTTTCTTTTTTTGGATACCAGTTCAATAGTTTGATTGAAATATCACCTTGGACCAAAATATTTTTCCTATCATTCTTTTTCTTAAAAAAATATTCAGACCGTCTGCAGAAAAAACCCATAAAGAATAGATTTCCAGTGGGGGGAAAAATTCTTGGTCAGTGAAAGATTTGGGTTTAAATTTTAATCTTGAATTTTATTCTAAAAAAACCCCTATAGGGTGGTTTTATACAAAGACTTTTAACATGTATTAATTTTATTAATAGAGACACAACTTATTAACACAATATTTTTATAAAAGTAATTCACTTAAAATATTTATTTTCACTTGAGGAAAACTCTGGAATGTACTCTTTTATACTATATAGTACAAACTTTGTTGAATAAGATTATTAAGAAAAATCAACACTCAAAAGATACTGAAAGCTGCTATTTTCACTGCTTTGGACAAAGTCAGCTACTGAGGGAGAAGGCGACATTGAAATTCCTCTGTGACTTTTTTTGTTAAACTTCATTAAAGTGGATGAAATGAGATCAATTTCAGAAGAGTGATGGAGCAGTAATGAAGAGAGGCCCAGTGCTATTGAAAACCTCACACATCTGATGTTTTTATTCTGAGGCCCATTTCATGGGAACATAGTTACTCCTTAGTTGCTGTTCTCTGTGTAATTATCACCTTCACTGCTGAGGACAGGCAGCACATCATTTAATCACTCCATCAGCAAAGTCCTTGCCTGTGTCATCCGAAAGCAGGTGCTACTGAAAAAAAGGAAAGGAAAGGAAAGGGCACAGGAGAATTTTGCAATACCAGGAAGCACAGTATCAAAAGCTCTTGTATTTGCTCTCAGATAAGATAACAATATGATAAACAGACATATTAGAGAAAGCAGCTGGGTGTCACTCAACATAGGATGAATTCAACCCTGGTTCATTCAAAATTTTCAGATAAGGTTATAGACTCAAAATCCTATTAATCCTTTATCTGATGTAGCCTATTCATCTGTTGTTTATTTAAAGCAGTGGTTCTCAACTTTTTTAGACTCAGGGCACCCCTTGTTAGACTCAAAGCACCCCTCAGAAAACGTTGTCTCTTAGCTTTCACTCATTTTTTGACTATGGAAAAATAGCCGGACAATTCTTTTGTTGAACTCAAAAAACCCTGCAACAGGTCAGAATGTTTTTGACACTATGGATTCCTGTTTGAAATCTCTGGTTTTGTTCTGTGAGTCATGTGTAGGTGTTTGCACATCTAGCAATGTTAATATTGCACTGTACCCTTAAAAGTATCTTGTGGTACCGTGGCAGAGCATCACTGATTAGAATTAGAAGAGGGATCATGGTAGGGATCTGGATTGGGAGCCAAAAGACTTTGTTTTATATATAATTGTCACTGACCTGCTGGTCTGGTTCAGTCACTTCACTTCCTGCACTGATCACTACTCTTAGTCTTGGTTGTTTACTTGTAAGCTTTCTAGTACAGGAACTGGCTCTCACTGTTACTGTAGACTAACAGTGTGGAGCTTCAGTATGCTACCAGTATACAAATATATATGAAATGAAAAGCTAGCATAATCTAAGTTATTTTATTATAACATCTTACATTCTTTTTTTGGTAATATTATCCAGTCATTTGGGAATTTTTTATATACCAATATAAATAAAGACTCTGATAACAAGATATGTTATGTGGTTATTTCCTCATCTCATTGAATGCCCACCCAAGCATGAACCTTAAATGAGGGTTCTTTGAATAGAAATTTTGCAATAGCATATAAGTTAGACAGATTTACTAACCAGTTTCTGTTCTCTTGAATTGCAGTATTCCTTCCTAGAGCCAATTCCTGACTGGCGACAGTATTAGAATTGTAACTGCTGCTAATGCTTTATTTTTAATTTAGAATAGTAACTATTAGAATTCAATAAACTTGCTTATAGATAAAGTTAACCATGACTTAGTCTCCATACCTGGTATAGGACCCATAGCATCATTGGATGTAACAGAAGGACATTTTCACATAAATTATTAGGTTTTTTTAAAACTATTCCAGTTCTGCAAATGTTTGCAAGTTCATGAAAACAGGCAAATCCATACTATTCAAAGCATTTCACAAACCTCCACACAGAATCATTAGGAACAGGTTATATCCAAAGGCACAATTTCAGACCTCAGTACATATCAAGCTAATTTGATATGGCAAAACTTGTGTTCCCAAATGGTCATGCAAATCTGCATTTTTGACAGAAAAAGATAGAAATAGTAGACGACTCAAATATTGTACTTATTTTTTATTGATATAAAGGTATCTTTTAAAGTGTAATATTGGGTACTCAGTGGAAGGCACCTGGTCTTGGGTTATTTTCAAAAAGTCCTGAACACCTACTCCTCCTTAAAATAGGAAGTCTTTCAGATACAGTTTGACAGCTGTTACATTTAAGGGCTAGGGACAAACATTACACATAAACTGGTTTAAGTGATCAGAAACTGGTTTAAACCTGTAGCAGAACAGATGTTCAGTACACATAAACCAGTTTTAAAATGTCTGAAACCAGTTTGGGGTAAATCTGGTTGAATGTAGTATTAGACCTAACTGATTTGAGTCAAACCAGTTTATGCAATGTCTGTCCCAGATCCCCTGCTGGTTTAGGTTAAATCAGGCACCCCCAGCATCCCGGCATGCCCTCTGGGCTGGGCAGGGCTCTTTGCTCCACAGCAGATCTGGCTCCTCCCTTCTGCTCCCTGGCTGGAACTTGGCACAGACTGCAGACGTCCCTACTCCCCCACTCCCCTCCTCATCCCCTCTGCCTTACAGACACCTCTCAGCATTAGCCAGCAGACCACCTGCTGGCTAAGGTCCATGCTGTGGGAAATGGGACAAAGGGAGAATCAACAGGTAGCTGACAATGCCCCTCTGTTGTTTTCTTTATGAGGTGATAAACACTGAGTTAGGGGTGATAAACACTGTTATCAATTCTTTGCTGGGCTGGTCAGAAGTGGGGGGAACCCTTCCCTAATCAGAGCATCCTGCCAGGGCCTATCCACACACCCCTCAGCTCAGCATTGTACAAGGGAAGGGAGAGCTGCTCTCGGGCACCTTGGCTTCTAGCTTGAGCCACTGTAGGCACGTCACTGCATGTCTGGGATGTCTGTGCAGTTACAAACTGATTTACCCTAGCCAGGTTAAACTAACCTGCATATTGAAACAATTCAGGCTCAAGCTTTTTGAATGTCTCTCC
>NW_017729022.1:18820847-18827515 GCF_001723915.1 Gavialis gangeticus
TTACCCTAGCCAGGTTAAACTAACCTGCATATTGAAACAATTCAGGCTCAAGCTTTTTGAATATCTCTCCCTAGCCAAGACATGATTAACAGGTTAATCACACACACCATGTTCTCCCACTGGTGGAATCCCCAATCATGTAACCAGGCTTCCAGATACAGAAGCACCTGGTTTGATCCACCAGCTGGGACCTTCAATCAGCTGATGGTACTCCCAGATACAGGAGCACTTTGGTGCGCTCCCCTGGCTGGGGGCGAAACTTACTATTTGCCAGTACAGGGGGTGCCCAGGATCAGCAAAATGGTACAATGTGATCTGATAAGGGATTTCACAATTGTGCCTCCTGCCATGCACATGACATGTGGAATGGCTGGAAGTGTGATTGTTGGGATCCCACAATGCCTTTACTTTAATGGGACCTTAGGGCTTAGACAGATATAAACTTTGTCCCATCTTGTCAACTATTTTTGCATGACAAAATGAAACTGGCCACATGTTTGTCATTTTCATACTTTCTTTTTTACTAAAAAATGTCCCACCTGCCACAAAAATGGTGGATTAACATTAAAAGTTTTTTTTTTTTCCAAACAGCAACTTCTTTCTCTGGGTCAAATTTAACATGTGGTCAAGTCTAAGACCCCTGCTATCCCACGGTACTCTGCATTCCTTCTGACCCCCCCACTCCAAGGTGGGGAGAGGGAGAGAGAACAGCTGGCTTCCTGACAGCCTGCCCAGCAGGGAGTTCCTGGAACCAGCTTTCAGGTTGCTCTGTTCCAGTTGCTGGTTAGCAGCAACATGACAGGGCTGCAGTGGTGACAGGAACTTTCTGGCAGCACCAGTCTCTGATCTTGGATCATTGCAGGGGGCTCCAGAGGCTGTCTGCCTGTGACCCCTTTAAAGTTCCCCACCCTCAGACATCTTGAGCTCAGAGCCACCCATAGTGGCAGACAGGTGTTATCCTTGGGGTGCCTGTGAGTGGGGAACTTTAAAGGGCTCTCAGGTGGCACAAAATGGGAGTCCTGTGAGTTGGGAACATCAAAGGACTTGCAACTGAAAAGTTCCCAATTTGCAGTTAGCCAGAGAGACTGCCCTCCACTGTAGTCATCTCTGGACTCAATCAGCTGTTGCAAAGGCAGCAAAGACTGATCAGGCAAGCTTGTCTGTGAACCCATCCTGTTCACTGACAGGCTCCCCTGGGGTTGGGCAGAACTAAGGAGCAGCCCCCTATTACCTTCTGGCTCAATTGTCTGCCTTTCTGTAGAATGTTGTGTACCACCCAGAGGGCTGTATTGCATATGTGCCCATCCCTAGCGCTGTATTTTTGTAGTGCTGCAAACTTTGTAGCACTACAGAAATAATGCTGGACAAAGGCCTTAAATATTTCCTTATATCTCAATTCTTATTTTCTGCATGCCAGTGCAATATCTAAGCAGCAAATACAATGTGGTATCAAGACTTTGATTCCTCTACTACAGGAAAAAAAAAAGCTTTGGTGAAATCCTGTCACCACTGAACTTCAGGCAATTTTTTGCCACTGACTTCAGACAAAAGAGCTGGCCCAGTTCACTGTGATTTATAGAATGGTAGCTTTCCAGAGAATGGAAATTAACCTTCATTAACGGATTATTAGGGAAATGCTTTTCAGTCTCTCACAAGCATAAAATAAATTGGGTTTTTTGGAAAAAGAAAAAAAAATAAGCGAAGGAGGGAAGAAAGTACAGAACTATAATGAAAGGGATAAAAGTAACTTGATATTGCTTCTCCAGAAAATATATTGCAATAAGAAATGGAAATATCAAACCAGAACCATAGAAGGTATTAAAGGATAAGCATTATGACATTTTCCACTTACGGCATTTAACTGTCCTATGTCTCAGATCTCAAAGTCTTGTTTTTCTAGATGACAAAATACTATTGTTCTTATTTCAGTGATTAAAGTGCAGCAATACTTCTGATGACAAGAGCATGAAGAGATGTGTTAAATCTTCCATTGTATACAAACGTGGAAATATCAATATTCCTTAGATGAAAAAAATACAATGAGAGTAGAATATCCTGACTGTTGTAGACCTATTTAAAGTAAAGGTCACTGCTAAAAGAGCAGTCATCTTGAATTCCAACAAATGCAGCAGAAAGTACATATTGGCAGTTCTAGGAAGACTACTAGGGCTAAATCACATTCACATGATTGGATTAGATGTTTGCTTATTTGTGATACACAATGCACATTCATTAGGGAAGATGGGTACATGATATTTTTCATTGGAATAAATCTAATTCATCCACTAGATGAGCATATAAACAAACATATAGAATGTGATTTTAGGGATTTTTCTACTAATACTCATTCATCAAACATTTTCTCCAATTAATTCGACCTAAGGGATCACCGTGACTTATGATTATTAGATTTCTCCCTGACAAGCTAAAAAAAAATCTAACTGGTTCCTTTAGCACATTATATTTGGGTGACCGTTTATATACAGGTCGGGTACTCCAGAAGTAAATGAATCCTAGTGAAGTCTGCCTGCAAAAATCACTTTGCAAACCAGGGTCTCATGCAGCATCTAGAATATCTAAGCATTGTACTAAAAAAACTACACAGAGCTCAAAACCAACTTACATAAGCTTGTCCTCCATAAAAACTGGAACTTGTTAAACAAAGAAAAAAATAGAAGAAATTAGAAAATTTGTCCTGCAATTTTAATATTTTCTAGGATATTTCCCTTTTCTTTCTTGTGGAATGGGGGAAGGGATGAAGTTGGTGAATAACTGGAAAATGTTGAAAAAAATCATGAAAAATGCTGGTTTTGGAAGGGAACTGTTCTTTCTTTCTTAGACATTTTATCCAAGTATGATTTGACCAAAAGCATTCACGTGAACAGAACCAAAAATCAGGTCATAATACAATGATCAATTGATAAATTGATAACCTGACAGTGTGGTTTGAAACTTTCCAGGAGTGGGTAGCGATGAACAGTTAGCAGATTTCAAAGGCAATAGGCGTCACACTGAGAAATATATTTCACTGCTTCAGATAAACCCTAAGACACCTCAGTGGAATATCTGAAAGAAAGTTGCTTATTAAATTAGGTCCAAGATCATATCTTTTTCTATTATAGTAGCATTTTAAATGTAGTAGGCACAGTGCAGATGTACAAGAAGTTGCAATTTATGCCCCAGAGGACATACACACTCTTACTAACACCTTTATTTGCACTTGGAGTTCAATAGGTAGAGTAGAGAATAGAGAGCATTAGTGTCATGGCCCCTCTGACATACTACATTCACTAGATACATTGTTGTGCTGAGTACTGGGTGATATTACAGAAGTTTCATAAGGGTTGTTCTTCGTAAAATAAACATGCCTCAGTCTATTTCAAAGTCAATGGGCATTTATGATGATGCAGTTTTCTATGTAACATTTTTTCAGATCAGAGCTCTCATTAAAATTGGATTTTAAATCTTTTGCACCTACTGGATTTTCATGAATATTATGAGGCTGCTATTCATGCTGCATTTCAAATTCCAGCACTTGAACTCAACTTGAGAACGGGGTGAAAATTAGAGGGTTGAAAAGAGATTTTTTATTTTATTCCGCAGTTGACTGAAGAACCTAGAGTAGCTCTTGTCTTATTTTTTTCAAGGGCCTGAGCATTGGAGTTTTTGTGCAACCCACTTCCAAGGTCCTAAAGCAAAAGTTCATGTGAGAGTCTAGTAGGAAATAAGGTATCTGCTACTATGCCTGTAAAGAACAGTATTCTGATTTGAATTGAGAATGGACTTTATTTACTCTTTTAATTTTTCACATTCTTTAGGTCTTGCTGATGGATGATGTTGAGTATTATGTTGTTTTGGTAGCTTAAATTCAGTTTTGTAGAAACAATCTCCTTTTATATTAAAGCTGAATTGGCAGCAATGTTGGCATTGTGAATGTTATCTTGTTAGCTTGCACCTAGAGAAAGGAAGTTCTTCTTGCAAAATATTTTGCATTATGGTTAGATCATTGATTATGATTGGTCTACTTAATTAGTTCTAGAGGTCATATCTGATATGCAGAAGTCAACAGCACCAGCATCATCATAATCTGTGTTTCCCCCATGGAGTCTTTTCCCCATGTGTATGTAGGAGAGTAGGAGAGAAAGATAGACTTCTAATAACTGAAAGATTAACTAACACTCTTCTCTACCCCCATAAACTGGGATGTCTAGTAATTTCTAAGTGGCTCCAAATAATATCATTTTTAAAAGTGATCAGTTATTCTATATTCTCTCAAAAGCTTTCAAGCACAAAATGTTGACGTCAAGATATTATTTAATATTTTGAAGATTAAAATTGAGATTATCTGAAATTTTAGGTACACAAACTTCCCAAATAAAAATAACAATGTTTTTCAAGTAAATCGTTCTGAACAAACTTGTAGCATTTTCTTGTAGCGTGAGTTTGTATCAGTTTGTTTGGCTTAACATTTTTGTTACCTCCCATTAGAGTCCTGGTGTGGTACCAATACTGCCACTGATAGCTAATCAGTGGCAGGCAGCGGCTGCACTGGGGCCCATTCCAACTCCAGTACAGTCAACCCATTCATTTTAAAGCATGATGGAAACCAGCCACAGATTATTACATATTTTGTGTGTAATAATCCTATGGTTGGCTTTGCTTTTTGTTGTGCCAGTAATCATATTAACATGTGGTCAGGTTACACTTTAAATTGAGTTTAAGTGGTTACCTGAGTTGCAGGTGTAATGTCTGTCAAGGGCCTAAGTATGCTGACTGGTGCTAGCCACATCAGCTTCATCCTGTGAGACTGCTTTTTGTGTCTCTCTCAAATATCCTTAAAAGTAAGAAGAGGATGTAACTGCCTCTAAAGTAATTGTCCCCTACTTTTGCTGGCCCCAAGGAGGGGAATGTTGCCACCAAATCACGGATTTTAGACCACTGGTCTTAAAGAAGACTCCTGAGATGCATGGAAGAGCTCTACATTTGATCTTGTAAAGCATGGACAGCTTTCACATCTTCCGGTGAAGAGTGCATGTATGCAGAATTTAAGAATATCAGGCCAACATTTTTGATGAGGACTTAGATCTTCAAGAGAAAGGCTGACATTGGGTGAAGGCCCAGAATTAGAAGGCTGCCTAAATAAGTCTTGAGTATAAATTTAGGTTAAAATATAGTTCTTCAAAAGCACTTTTTTATTTCTAATCCAGCAGTTCTATCAGGTTTGAAAGTAAGACTACTAGTAACATAAAGATAATTTAGTATATTTTCTAAGTGACTGTTATATATAACTTTTGCCGCTTTCCTACACAATTTTGAAATTACATACTTTTTCTTTGATTATCATTCTCTTTAGCCTTGGTTTATTTAGGCATATGAGGAGGAAGAGGAGGCATTTAGGCTTTTATTTAGCCATTCAGCCAGGCAGCACAGAAGAGGAAATGATTATTTTTTAACTGAATGCACTGGTAGCAATGTACCAAAATACCCCAAATTATTTTTATTTTTCAAACTTTCCAGGGGAGCAAAATGCAGAGTTTTTAGCACACGTATTAACAGCGCCAATTATACATATGACTGCTGCTCTTCTCCATCTCTGTGTAGTTTGGCAGATGCATTTTTCTTTCTCAATGCTATTTTGCTCAGAGTGTGAAATCCAATAAAAATGAGACTGCGACACATCACCGGTAAAATAATTTTTCCAGGGTTTTTTTTTAAACGTTTCCCATAGGGTCTGTCAGGCTTATTAATTCTAGTTCTGTACATATATAAGTTCTGCAACTGGCTTCTGGATCCATTTTAGGTCTACTCACAGTTTGTTAGGGTTTGCTCAGTCATGCTTGTGTTCCTTGTATATTTATTTTTCTATGGGTTCTCCCTCCATTTCCTGTTAGCTTCTTTCAGCAAACAGAAGTAATTTAAGAAAGGGCATGTCCTTGTTCTGCCTCTCTTTCTCCATACCCACTAGTTAACAGAATAGCAAGAGCTTTAGAGCAAGCTGCTTAATGGTTTTCTCTCTCTGTCACAAACTTATTTTATTTCACTGCCCTTTACACTTCCACTGGATATAAAGTGCCATAAGCAGAGTCAATAAGTAATGGAGAAGATGAAAGGTCAGTAATTACGAGGAACACATACATAAAGGATGATAAAACTGTCTCCTTTGATGGATGAAGATGAGTTTAATGTCTGGTCTCGATGATGCAATGCTGAACACTATTCACCCTGGTCTTCACTGACCAGTTAGTCATAGTCAGTGTGGTATCTGCTAATTGCCTCTGAGTAATTCTGTTAGAACATGACATGATTCTGGAGTATAGATATGGACTATTAGGTTGTAGTAGAGTGAGGATTCCTTTCTCCCTGGACCTAAAACCTGAGCTGGCTGTTTGGTAGATGACTTGACCCTAAGTGAATGTTGATGCATTTTTTTGTCTTCACTTATCCTTGTAGGTCTGATATTACCTTGGTTTCATTATATTTTACATCAGAAATTATCATTAAATTAAGGATATATAAATCATTTTTTTGTTTTCGATAAAATAAATATGATTCTGCTCCTTGTTTTGAGCCTTTCGGGTGTCTGTCTTCCTTGACTCATTCAGTCATTTGGGCTTCTTTCCTACTTTTGGACATTTTCATAGTTTCATAGTTTCTAGGGTCGGAAGGGA
>NW_017729022.1:18828176-18829388 GCF_001723915.1 Gavialis gangeticus
AATTCCCCCATGGATATGGAATGAGGTGGGAGGTGGGGCCCTGCACCCTGCTTGGATCACAGGCCCTACTAACTGTAAATCCACCACTGAACTAGCCATTGCATCAAACATTTAAAGATATTTAAAGATATTTGAATAAGTTATTTCACTCTGATAGTCTGGCATTTGCAAAGATTATTTTCCCTATTTCCAATTTGTATGCACAGTTTGATGTGGTCAGTTAAAAAAAACAGCTGGGCATCTTTGTGTTTAAGTATTTGCCATGAATGTTCTAACACTATCTGATGACCAAGGTAGTAAATGTTTTTAGGACTTTGACAATTATCTACCATTAATATCATCACCCAGAGTAAAAGCATATAATTTATTAAAGGGCTAGATGTGAGACTTAATTGTGTTAATTTGATAGACCCTGATATTCACACAGCTGTGCTCTGAAGATCTCAACTAGAATAAGGGAATTTCTTTTCTTCATTTACCATGAATATTTTTAAGTTGAATTCCTTAGGAAGAGTATGGCTTTGTGAGTGTGTGTGTGTGTGTGTGTGTGTAAGTGTATAAACAAAAGTACACTTAGAATGGCTTCAAGAAGAGGGGTAGATATTGCTGAGGACCATGCAGTAGTTGTTATACTGTAACTGCTATATGTACATATTTTTGTTTCAATGTAAGTATACTGCTCCAACTTTAACTCTTCTTAATCCAGGCTTGGGTAATGTAGCTCACTTGTATCATTATAGGTTCATGAACACATTATTTTAACTCCGATGAGCTCTGAAAGATGAGTGCTGATCAGATGTTTGCTGCTCTCAGCCTTGCAGACCCATCAGAGTAAAAAGCTCTGATGGGGCCCCAAGGTTAGGAGCCATGATCAGCTCACAGTCCAAGCTTCAGGGGCACATCAGAGCCTTTGACTCTGATATGCCCCTTTGTCTGTAGTGGCAAATCAGGGCTCCCAGCCTTTGGTGCTCTGCTGGAGTCAAGGGTTCCACTGTGTCCCCATCAAGCAGCAGCTAATTGCAGTTCCCAGGTTTGGGGATTAATGGTGCTCCTTGATCAGCTGATGGGGATCACAGCTGTGGGAGCTTTCTACTTGCCAGTTCAAGGATTCAAGGATTCTGATCACAGGCTCCTGCACCAGCAACATAAGAGTGATGGACTCTCATGTGCAACCCCAGAACCACACCTCCTGCTATGCATATGGGGCATGTC
>NW_017729022.1:18834388-18840287 GCF_001723915.1 Gavialis gangeticus
AAGGATTCTGATCCCAGGCTCCTGCACCAGCAACATAAGAGTGATGGACTCTCATGTGCAACCCCAGAACCACACCTCCTGCTATGCATATGGGGCATGTCAGGGAGTGTGATTGTGGGAATCATGCATCAGATCCCCATTTTACCTTTAATTGCATGTTTCCTGGGTAAATGTATCTCCATAGCCTAAATAATGGCTACTGCCCATGTTATTTAAAAAGGACTGTGGTTGCTGTCCTCAGTGCTGAATTCAAGGTAGTCTTTGCATGTTAGGCATTGGGCATTGCCTGTAGACCAATATGGCTACAACCAGCATCTCTGAATCATGGCATATAAAACATTCCATCACCCCATACTTCTGTGAAATATGAAATGTCATAACCAGAAGGAAACATAATTCAACATCCTGCTTGACACCAGATGACATTGAGGTAAATAGATTATTCCAACTTTTATTTGAGCCTAATTTGCACAAAATGAACTATTCCAACCAGGAGATCTTACAACACCTTCAGCTCTCCTTTGAAATATGAATTTTTATTTCCACCTAGGAGAAATTTTATAATCTTTGCATTCTCCTATGCCTGCCAAAGGGTGAGTATACCCGAAAGCTTGCAAATAAAGATTTTTTTTTGCAAATATGTAGTTGGTCTAGTAAAAGATATCACCTCTGCTATGAGTGCTGAGGCTTTAGACAACACACTTACTAGTTTCTGGATCCAAATGGGGCTTAAGTGGCAAATGGCTTACACAATGCTCAGAGTAGCGCAATTCTGGGCATATTCAAAAGCTTAACATAAAGTGTCTAGGGACAATTTTGGTAAAAAGGAAGGAATATTATGAAGATTAAGTGGCTCCAGAATTAGGCAGTTGCTCAGCAGAGGAGGCTTGCTTCAGTTTTGGAGTTAGGCACCTATTGTCCACTTCTGCCTCTGAAAATATTCAGAAGGCATGCTGTACAAGCAAATTTCTTCCTATATACTATTTTTTCATCCTATATTTTTATTTCCCTTTGTACGGTATCCTGTAATTTATCATTCCTTTTATGATTTTTATTACTTAAATTTTATAGAAGTAATCAAATAAGATGCTAATTTCAGCAAAGGTTAACATTCTTACCAACTCATGCTGAAAAGATCATCAGTCAAAAACAATCTAATCAATTCTAAAGTTTAAGGGGTCTTTTTACATGTTACAAAATGTCTTTGATGATTAATTCTTTCACTCTGTTCTTGTAGGAAGTAATTTTTAATGCTTTATTGCATTATCTCCTCACTGATTGCTTGCTTATTCCTTTTCTTACTTTGTAGATGTTCTTGATTTTGAGACTCATTCAAAATATTTAATGGGCATATTATTTGAAGTAAGATACATTAGCAATATGGCTCTGCTAATCCTAATATATAACTACTTGTTCTTGTTCTGACTTAGGTATAAAATATATGGTAAAAGAATGCTATGTTTTGATGATAGCCCAAGCAGAAATGAAATAACAGTGTTCTATTCTTTTTCTAATGTTTGTTAAACTACTAAAAACTGTCATTTTAATTTTGCAGCACAGAACAAAACAACTACAGTTGTGTTTGCTTCTTTGAAGGGAATGGGAAAGTTTGAATTGAATGATCAAAAATGGATTTTTTTATTATAAGAAAAGCAAAACTAGTATGTTCTCCACTGTATTCCCTAGGATGTTCTTGACCTTGGTTTTGACTTATTTCTAGCAAACCTTAAACTTTCATCAAACCTGAGTTGAAGATTAGATAAGGGTTTATGGCCCAACATGCAAACTCAGATAGGGAAGCAAGATTTTAGAAGCCTATATAATTGTTCTTGAAATTTTTGAAACCCAATGTGATAAAATTAGCCTCCCAGCTGTTTAACATTTCAATACTTTTTGCCTCTGAGATTTTATTTATCTGTGAAACTATGAGAGATATTATTGAGATGGATTTGTGTTATAACTAGACTATCCTGTCCAGATATTTTTCCAAAAAAAAAAAAAAAAAAGACTGGTCCCTGCAAGTATTACATTATTGTGATTAAATCTACGACTCTTCATGTTTCAGGGAGTCTCAAGTGCTTTTTAAGTATAAAAGCATCAATTGCAAAATATACACTTCTGTGAGTAACTGCAAGAACATTCATAAACAAGAAAACAAATAGGAATATTAGTTTGAATATATCAGTGGATATTTAATGAAATTACATTATATTCTGAGCTTCATCATCTTAGTACCAGCTGTTCTATATTTATGCATCCACCCAAATGCAGATATTTGCACATACACAGGTATTCTATTTTTCACATACTCATCTCCAGCATTCTTTTGGCACCAATAAATGTAAACAGATATTGTGGAAGTGCAAATTAGATTGTTGTCTTGAAAAAATCCTAAATATATGCTGCCGACACAGAAGAACTGTAACTGACATGCGCGGTTGAAGTCTGTGAGTGGAAAGTTCCAAGGCTCACCCATCTTGTGCCCCCTGGCTGACCTGTGGACCTGTCAGTCATGTTTGACCTACTTTCCCCACAGACGCATGCTCAGTGACAGCTAAAGCATGAGGTAATCTGACTAGAAATTTCTTCTCTGTAAGTGTTCTGATTGGCCACTAAATTCAGATAAAAGTTCAGTGAGCCCCTCCTTCAGTGGGGAGATCGCGTTAGCTGGAGACAGAGGCTGGTATTCCAGGGACTGTCTCTTAGTCAGGCTTCTGGGTTTATTGATCTCCTCCCCTCAACTGGCATTTCATGTCACTTGCTGTTACTGCATTGCTGTTTTGATTTCCTGGCTTCGACTTACCTTTGGCATTGGCTATCGACGTTGATCCAGATCGTTCCTCACTGGCTTTGGCCGTGTCCTCGGTTCGTCACACCGGCTCCTGACTTCTGCTTCGGACACCATTTCGGCTCTTCGTTGTCCTTACCGGACTGGCGTCACATCGTTACAGTTCGTTGTGTGTTACCAAATTATGAGCTGTTGACCAGCCCTAGGACTATCCAGCAGGCAGCCGCACCTACCCCGTCAGGGGTAGAAAGCAAGGGCTTGTTGGAGAACCCTGTGGGCCAACAGACCCCTTTGTTCGTTCACCTGTTTGTTACTGTAACTGAAGACATCGTTTCCTACGCATCTAAGCATAAGTTAAATAAATTCCACCTTGTTTAAGGAACCGATATGCTTCCTGTGCCGCTCAGACTCCATCGCCAAAATTCCCACCTGTCCATATCCAATTTGCCACCACCCGGCCACACCACCATGACCAATACTGTAAGCTTGGCTCACCAGCTCCGGGTTGCTTGACAATTGTGAGTTTTTATTTTCCTATACATTATTATGAAATATTGAATAGTTGACATGCAAACAGCAGATAATAGAAGATTCATGATATTCATTAAATTAAATCAAGTAATACAGGAGCGGCTGTATTCATTAAGATTAGAGTAGTCACAATATTGTAGTTTTGAATATAGTAACTAGCCACAAGTTTTACTTTTCTACTATTGAGTAGTGATGAATTAACAAAAAGGACTACTGTAAACATAGGCATTTCCCAAAGAGAGAAACAGCAAAAGGTATATAGATGGATACCACATAACTCCAATATGGTATGTGATGTTGAATATTTCTGATAGATTGTTGATCAGTGTTAAAATGTATATTTTAACCTAACAATTTATTCTTTCAGATTGGAAGAGTTTTATTGCAGTAGAAGCCATTAAAATGTCAACACTTACCATCTCTTATCACATATTTATTTCTCCCACAGAAAGAACAGTTGGTGTCATGAGTTTTTTAAACCCACATTTGGTCACAGGTAGCAAATACTTTTTAACAGTGACTAATTTATTGAGGTATTACTGACTCATACAGTACAGACATGTTCTTTGAGTGCCTGGTAGTAATACTAAGAAGCATTATTTTGATACACACGTAGTCAGTTTGACTTGAATTGGATAACTCTTGTTGTAAAATGCTATTCACAATGGGTAAGGGTACCTGGCTCTCATTTCCTACGTAGATGTCCTGGAAAGGGGTATAGAAAAGTAGAAAAGACCAATGTATGTAATGTAGGAAGATAAATCCTTAAAGAAAGACTTATCCATCAAGTATTTGTATCAATTACAAAATACAAAATTATTTGTAATGATACAGCGTCTGTTAGAGGTGAACTGTATTTTTGCACAGTCAATAATGATTTTTTTTTAAAGAAAGGACTGCATAAATCTTTGTAAAATCCCATTAGTGCTATTTTCAGGAATAATCTAAGTAGAAAATCATCTAGAGTAAATGGGAGCATTAGTCCAGTTGTTTTTAAAAATTACCCTATTGATCATGAGCCAAAATTGGGCAATACAAGGATAATACCACAACGTAGAGATGAAAAACCCTTTTCTCTTGGTAGGCTTTCCAACAGTCCACAGAATAGGATTGTTAATCTTATTTAATCTTGCAAATGTCATATACATTCTGAAAATTGTTTTTATTTGTGTTTCATTACCAAGATAAAAAGGCAGACTTTTGGATATGTATTTTTATATTATCAAAGAATCCTTATCTAAAACCAGAATTGAATACATGCATTTTTATGGAAAGATTAATCTAACATTGACACAATTTTTCGGGGTGGCTTGCTTGTGCTATGGCAAAGGGAAAGACTAGACACTGTGAGAACAATTAGAAAGGAAATAACCTTTAGAGAACCAGGGTCATTGTCACAAAGGTGAATTTCACTCTCATTTTAGTCCATCAGATTATGTGGTGACCTTGCATGGATTAGATGGTGCATAGGGATGGATTTCAAATTCCCTGTTTCCCTGGACTGGACCCCATGCTAGACTTAGAGGAAGAATACATAAACATTTATAAATGCATTAATGTGATAGATGGGTGACTAGGGAAGAAATGACTGTCATTTGATAGAACCCATTATGAGGGGCAAGACATGACCTACAGGAAGTGGGGAAAATTACAATTTCTGTCAAGAGTATTCTATGGAGTCTGGACAAAGAAGCTTGTCTTGGGGATTTTTGCAAAGTTTTGCCAAGTGGACCTGGCCTTTAGGGTCTCTGGTCTATATACTCCCTTTTGAAGAGAACAAGAAGGGTCAGCCATGCTAACATTTAAATAATACTCTGTTTATTTCATGTGCATATGTTAATTATGACAAAAGAAATATCACTAGTTTGTAATACTAAAAAAATCCTCTATGAGCTAGAATTTCACAGTCTTTTCTGCTCCCTTTGAATTATTTCTTCTCTACAGATCAATGTACAGTCTAACAGCGAATGTAATCCCATCCATATATTTTGGCATGCCATGCCATGCCAGTTATATCATCTTACAAGATTTGTGAAAGGAAGATAAAAAATTACCTGGAGAGTTTGGGGCTGTAGGTTGTAGCCGTGTTGGTCTAAGGACTAAGGCAGACAAGGTTTTTTGGGTGAATCTAATATATTTTATTAGACCATCTTAAATAGTTGGAAAACAATTATTAAGCGAGCTTTTGGATTCAAAAACCCTTCGTCAGGCTAAGGAAGTTTCTGCAGTTGGTGTGTGCTCTTCCTGGATGGAATGAAAAGTAAAGAAGCCAGAGGCTGGGCTGGTATGCATACAAGATAGGCAGGCAGTGAAGATGTAGATTAAGGAGTCAATAGGTGAGAGACAGGCTGGGGTGGGGAGGGGAGAGAGAAGGTGGATGAATAGTGGAGAGGTACCTGGTGAGTCAGATGTCAGGCAGGTTATAATGTGTCATAAATCCAATGTCTATATTTAGTCCATGATTTTTAGCATCCAGGAGGTTGATGAAGTGGAGTTCATAGCCTCATCTCTGGAAAGTGTTTTGTAAGTTTCCTTTTAGGATCAGGAGTGAGAGATTGGAGAGAGAGTGGTTTTCTTGTG
>NW_017729022.1:18845287-18847462 GCF_001723915.1 Gavialis gangeticus
CTAATAAAAGATATCAGATTCACCCAAAGAACCTTGTCTGCCTGGACAGTTTGGACATTTTTACATATACTCTGGGGCTGGAGGAGGTGGGGGGAGAGGGAGGGAATTACTCTATTGTTTTCCTGTTGTCAAAAAACAAGTGAAAACTAGGAGCTGGGATTTTCTAAGGAGTGCCTCCAGTCTAGCAAGGGGTGCTTCAAGTCTAAAAAAGTATTAATGAAGTTATTTCTAAAACACTGGTATGAAAAAAGAGAAGAATCAGAACATAATTATGTGCAATACAGAATAATTGTATAGAGTGGTATTTCTATACGTATATACTTTGGTGCAAGCTCTCCTTTTCTGAAGGCATATTCAATTAATTTTATTCTATTCTTATAGCTATCCCCATAAAATATGTTGTTATCGCTCACAATTTAGTTGAATGAACAGTGATATACTAAAGTGATGAAACTACATCTAAAGATTGCTATTCAATATTGCAAGCACATCTACTTGCAAAAAATTAAACTCTGCAAATAAGGGTTAACTTTATGGCAGAAAAGTCTGCTTCATAGTTCACTGTAAAGAATAAAAATATCTAATATGTTATGGGTCTTGTGATTGAGTTATGAATCAGGTAGTACAACATTGTAATTGCAAAGAATAAAAAATAGCATATGCCTTGTAAAATTGAAGACACATTCTGTCAGACTGAAGCTAATAGAAGCTTGCCATTGATTCACAACAGTCAGGAATTCATTACTGGATTACTTTTAGCTATAAGTTTACCTTTAAGTGCTGCAGCTGACTATGGGCCATGAACATACTAATCACTGATCATGTCTTTTAAGCAGTTATTTCTCTTAGGTCCCCTCTACAGTGCAGATAAAGGCACAATGGGATCTAATGCATAACTCACACTATTGCACCTCCTGCCATGCCAAATGTGCATGGCAAGAGGTATGATTGGGGATCATGCATTACCTCCCATCCTGCCTAATTGTTGGTGAAGAGGGAGCCCAGTCCCTGGCTTGTTCTGCACCAGCCAGAAGCATGCTTGCATGGCTGGGATCCCCACACACCCAAGTTGAGTGTCTCCCAGCTGTGGGGGTATCCCACATACCTGTGGGGATGAAGGATCCTTGCTACAGTGATATCTCCACCGTGGGGGTGTGGTAAACCTAGATCATGGGCAGGGGTGATCCCTACACCCTAGGGGCGCAGGGAAACTGCCAGGGCGACAGGATCATCACAGGTCTGAAAGGGACCTAGGGGTAATGGTTGGCCATCGCATGAATGAGCCGTCAGTGCGAGGTGGTGGTCAGCAGGGCAAATAACACGCTGGCATACATCAACTGATGCATCTCGTGTAAAACTAAGGAAGTGATACTCTTGCTGTACTCAGCACTGGTGAGACCACAGTTGGAGTACTGAGTCCAGTTCTTGGCACCACACTTCAATAATGACATGGAAAAACTTGAGAGGGTCCAGAAAAGAGCCACCCGTATGATCAGCGACTTGAAAGGCAAGCCAGATGAGGAAAGACTGAGGGACCTGGGCTTCTTTTGCCTAAAGAAGAGAAGGTTGAGAGGGGACTTGATAGCAGTTGACTGCTATATCAAAGGAGTGCATCAGGAGCTCGGTGAACAACTGCTCACTCACTAGGGCATCCCTTGGGAAGACCAGGACCAATGGATACAAACTCCTGGAAGGCCACTTCAGGCTTAATACCAATAAAACCTCCTTCACAGTCAGGGTGTCCAGACTGTGGAATAAACTCCCTCCAGAGGTGGTGCAGTCACCTACCCTGGAGGCTTTCAAGAGGAGACTGGACAGTTACCTCACTGGGGTCTCCTAACCTCAGCTGTCTTCCTGCCTACAGCGGGGAAGGGGGGCTGGACCTGATGATCTGCAAGGTCTCTTCCAGCCCCTAACAGTCTATGAATCTATGAAACATTCCACCCACTCCAGGGGTGTAGGAGTCATAGTTTCATAGTTTCATAGATTTAGGGTCGGAAGGGACCTAGTAGATCTTCTAGCCCGACCTCCCGCCAGGGCGGGAGAACAACAAAACCCCAAAACAAGAAACGGGACTCAAATGAGTCCAGCCAGGTAGGCATCCAGCCTCTTCTTAAAGACCCCCAGGGTAGGGGCCAGCACCACTTCCCTTGGAAGTTGGTTCCAGCTCCTAGC
>NW_017729022.1:18847787-18855759 GCF_001723915.1 Gavialis gangeticus
AGGATCACCTCCTTGGCTCTACTCAAGATGCACCTGTGGATGCACGATAAGGTCCGGTTAGCCCTGCCAACCATGACCTCGCATTGTCGGCCCATGTTCATCTTGGAGTCAATAATGACTCCAAGATCTCTTTCTGCCTCCGTGCTCTCAAGTAGGGAGTTCCCCATTGTGTAAGTGTGCTGCTGGTTCCTACTGCCCAAGTCCTCCAGGCCCAGGAGTTTCCTGTATCCCCAGGGCAGAGAGATCACCCCTGGAATGATCCTTCAGCTCCAGGAGTTCCCCACACCCTTGAGTCCTGGGGATCATGGCAGCTGTAGTCCTCAGGGTCCAGGGGTTTCACGTGAACCATGGACCCTGGGGATCATGGTTCCCTAGGGCTCAGGTATATAGTAAAACCCCAGACTCTAGCAATCACAGTGTCTGCAATCCTTAGGGCTTGGGTGTATGGAGAACTCCAGACCCTGGGGACAACAGCTGCTGTAATCCCTAGGGCTTGAGAGTTTTACACTGGGCATGGGGGACTTTTGCTTCTGGGAACCCCATCAGCTGCCAGGGCTCCCAGTCATAGGGAAGACCCTACTACACATGTAAATTAAAGCTGGATAGCTACCAGCTAGAAAATTAGTACACATTTTCAAGGTCTAATTTTATAGCTGGTTGGAGCTTTTTATTATGTGATATTTACTTTGCACATGTAGCTTGGTCTCCAGGTAAACACTCAATTAACTAGTTAGTTGCACAATACCTGTAATGTATACTTGGGGCCTTAAAGTGGAGGTTAATTATAAGAAGTGAGGGGATAGTTTTAACATGTCTTATTTCCTAGAGATCTTATCCAATGAATATAAGTTTATCAAGGGCTTAACTGGGTCCTCATCAGTCTTGATCAATATTCTAAGAAGAGGTGTTACTAATGTTTCTAGCTGAAAATGCATAAAATTCCAGATGCAGCAGTTGTTTAGCTTCTGAAACAATAAGAAAATAGATCTAGGAATGAAAGCCCAAAAATGTTATTTAAAACTCTGAAATTATGAAATTCCAAGTTACCAAAGGTTAGCCGTGAATTTGAAAATTCTGCAAAATAAGTTCTGTAACACAGTTAATACTTTAAACTGTTATAACAAGCACAGAAGCTATTAAAATAAACCTAAATGAAAAACATTAAAGAAACCACTGAAGGGGACAGTTCTAGTGTTATTTATGGAGATCTCCATCTATATTTTACCATTCATTTAGACACATTAATACAGAGGCTATAGTAGTATGCATTGTAATTGATCCAAGGTGCAAGGTACTAATACATGTTTATATAAGTTTTTTTTTTTAACTTACTGGCAATAGTAAAGAACAAATGATAGTGATAATATGTTAAGCTTTCATTTCAGCATGATAGCTATCAAAGTGAAACCATGCATGCTATATTAAAATTAAAAATCTAAAAAATATTGCATTAAATGCTAATACTGGAATACAGGTAGGGTTATGGAATTCCTTTGTCCATTTAACTTCCTTTTTTGGTATTTCCTTCTACTATTTCACACCCATTAAAGATAAAGTTATCTTTTTGGATAGGACAGGATATAAGTCTAAGAAATGAACTAATTAATCAAATGCATAAATAAGGGAATTTTAGAAGCTTATAAAAGTTGCTTTCTGAATATTGTTCACCTTTCAGGTATCATTCATCACTCATCAGATATAACGTTGTTTGTTTATATTTCACTATTACACATCTTAGAATTTTTTACTACCCTATTGCCCATTTTCATTAGTCAGCATAGAGCTGCTTCTTTTTTCTCTCTTCAACAACAGTATCATTTCAGTAGTTTGTACAAATATGCAATAACTTTCCCATGCAGAAAATGTTGTACACTTGACACAGTATTTTAAAATACACATGTTCATATTTTTATACATTTTAGTAATGCTTAAAGCCCCCTACCGGGGTTGATCTGCATTTCCCTTCTGAAACACTGAAAACAGTAAGAACACACAGTAAGTGGCAATATAAAAGCAAAAATATATACTAGAATAGCAAATATTATTTTAAGGCAGAAGAGATGCAAATGTTAAGGAAACTATACAAAGGAATAAATATCTATGCATCTAAAAGCATTGTTATTTATATGAGCTACAATGACTGGATGGGAAATCTAAAACAGATGCAGGGATTCCTTATTTTAGGCCAAAAAGTGGGTGCATTTTTCCTCGAGGACAGAATTTACATGATGCTTTATTGATGAACAATTTAGGAGCTTGGTTGAATGCCACTGGGCATCAATTACAAATCTTGCAATGACCTGGCATGAATTTACAGTCACAATTAATGAGATGTCAACATTGTTGAAAGAAATGTATTGACGTCCAATACTAAAGTAATCAGACCTTCACAAGGCTGGACAATATGGACATCTGTTAAAGAAGTGCAATCTATCTAAACTGCCATGCAAAGAGTCACTATTCTTCAGAAAGGAGAAGTAGGATACCACCAAGAAGAACAATAATATGAAAGTCTAATTATTGCAATTGATGCAAGTGAACCACATTCCATAAGCTTGCAAACAAGATTTTTTTCCAACTATTTGAGTAGGTTTAATAAAAGATATCAGATTTGCTAAAGAACTTTGTCTGTCATAAGTAGTTTACAGAATTTAAACCTGCTAGTTAATGTATCCTGACATCTCTATTTAAAAAATATAACCTTTGAAAAATGTTTTTTCTTACTCTACACTTCATCCTTAATAAAGCTGAACATATTTTCATCTGATTCACTTCAATATTCATCTCTATTTGTTCTCAGCCTAGAAAGAGATTCAGTAGTAAAGCATATGCTTCATATACAATGTGCATTTTAATCATTTCCAGGATCAGCATAGAATCATGGTAATTACTACAAAAAATCCATTTGAAAATGAAATGTCTCTGGGCATATTTATACCCTTTATATTCACATTCTGAGAATACGTGGGAGATGGAGCTTTTCTGAAATTGAAATTATCCTTTAGTAAACATTAAAATTACATGTATAGATGTTCCTGGTAGAAGTGGTTCTGTGCACATCCAGTCAAGGAGCTGAAGAACACTCCACTTCAGCTAAGCATTTAAACACATGGCTAACTTTAAGTACATGAGTATGCCCTTTGACTTTATTACCTGGTGACTGTCTGATCCATCATGACAAAATTACCCAGGTCAGATGTTGACTAGAACAAAAGAAATGTGTTCATTTTCAGTTTTACAGTAAAGTTGTTTTAAAGTCAAATAGGTAAATTTGGGGAATCATGATCTCTAAGTAAGGCAGAGACTAAATTAATTAGATAAATATTGCTATAATTAAACAGCAGTTCTCAAATATTGTTTTTCTGACTTGAGATGAAGTAAATTCATTCCTAAAACCTTGTTCATCCATATTACAAAGAAGTCATTGGATGAAAATGGTTGTGATGCAGAGAGCAAGGACGAGAACAAGGATCTACCCCCCTCCCAGTTAAATCCATGCATTACTGGGCAGCAATCTCTGTTACATATTCTCTACACAGCCTCTCTTATAGTTTCCTGTCCCTGTGATTCATGTATTTTTGGTTGAAAGTTGGAACTGTTGGAAGTGCCTCTACACACAGGCTAAGTACAGACATTCAAAAAGCCCAAAGCAGAAACCATCTAAGTTACATGGTTTTCTGTAAGTGGTGCAAGTTAAATTGGTAGTGAACAAAGCACACATTCACCTTTTGGTGGGTGGAGCTGTGGCAGAATGCCCTCCCAGCATCTCCCCAGACTCTTCTTTGAGATTTTTTCTTGCTATTGTTTTCTTACCTATCAGTCTGATTGCTAGGCAACCAGTTCTGCCTATGTGACCTGGGCCAATAAATTCCTAAGGGAGGGGGAAAATGCTCCCATTGTTCAGTTTCCTGCCTCTGCAGGTCATGTGACTAGTTCTCCCAACTATATGTCATCCTGGTTGTCTGGGTTAACCTAGCACCTATTGTTTGAGCACTTACCTCATGGCAAGGGGACAGGGGTCCACACAGGTGACCAGTGTTGCTTTTTAAACTGATTGGTTGGCATCAGAAACACTTGCCTGATTGGACCTGGAAATTGAGGTCACTGAAAAGCACCAGGCATCAGCCAGTGCTTCTGGTAGGAACTTAGTGATGAGGTCACAAGAAGGATATATACAGTCCCTTCTTCCTGGAAGGGGCAGACCCATCTTGGACAGCCATTTTGGAATGCATGGAAAGAGCTCCCATGCTGAAGCCCTAGGCTCCGGGGAGGGTGGCGGGGGCAGAGCAGCTGAACAGCTGAACAGCTGCCACTCTCTCCCTCTCTCTCTTGAAACTGGACACACAATGAACTGCCTGCCTCCAGAGGATAGCAACCAGCCTCCAGATGATACTTGTGAGTAACCTACTTGAAACCTATCTAGATAGATAGCTTGCAGTACAGCAGGTACATGATCAACGGCTACCTAGCCACACTGTTTGGTCTAAGGTTATTCTTTGATATTGCTCTGTCCTGTTCCCCAAACCTACTCCCTGTAACCAATAAAGTTCTTCACTGTACCTAGCATGATGAACTGGCTGGGAGAGGATGAGAGGCATGCCTTCATGTCCCTTTGGTCTGACTGACTAAGGGAGGCTACTACTTGTGCTGCAGGCCAAGGGAAGCACCCCAAGTTCTTGCAGTGGGTCAAGCACCCTCAAGGTCTACAAACCTGTGTATCCCAGGGGGCACAAAGCCACAGACAGACTGAAACTCCTGGGTGGTGGTAATGGTGACCCCAGGCTCATGGCTGTGCTCCAGGAAAGGGGTCAGGCAGATGTGAGGCACCCAGAGCGGCACTTGGAGCCTGGTAGGTGGATGGGCACAGTGAGGTGGGTGGCTTAGTGCAGGAGCACCCCCTACTGGCCTGCCACAGGGGCATGCAGGCTGCCTGCACTGACAGAGGCCATCAGGTTGGGAGGGGGCTCTCCTGCACATCTCCCAGAAGGCCCAGGGAACTCCCCAGGATGCCAAAGATCACTGAGCACAGTCAAGTGCCTGGGCCACCCCTGCCTCCCTCTCCCTGCCACATTATTTGTCAGCTGAAGGCAGGCAGCACAGGAGGGAAGGGAGGCATCTGTGTCCCTGCACAAACCTCATGACAAAGCACTTGGTGATGTACACAGACCTAACACTGAGCCCAGGAAAACCCCTGCAAGTGGGCACAGCCTCAACTAGACTACTGGGCACGGGTGAGCGTTCATCATCCTGCACTGCCTCCTTGCATCTAGCAGATGCCTGTGACTGACAGACCATGAGGCAGAGGGAGTGGGGAATGCTTGCCTCTGTCCAGCAGCCTGATTGGGCTCCATCTCATGGGGGTTCTCCTGGGCTCTGTTTCAGGTCTTCATGTTCATTGTAGGGTGCTTGATGATGGGATTCATGCAGGGACACAGATGTTTCCTTTCTGTCCCCCATGCTGCCTGCCTGTGGCTAGCTGGAAGCAGGAGGCGAGGCTTCAGAAAGGGTCCGTGCTGACTTAGGCTGGGAAGCATTTGCTTGACCCACTAGTCTTACACAGTCTTGGAGGACCCCCTGAAGCTGGCCTGGGTGTAGCTTCTAGAGTGTGAGTTCCTGCCTCCTTGGACTTTGAGACCTGTCCTCTTGATCCATAAACTTCCTATTATCTATGGCTCTCAGAGAGCTACCTTCTGGTTTAGCTTTTGGAAAAAGGATTTTATCTCTTCAAAGGGACTGAGTGCACCTGAAGTCATATGTAGCGAAGCAAAACAAAACAACACGAATTGGTCAACAGTGCAGAAGCTAGAGTCCTTGACCCCTCAAGTCCAAGCAGTCTCCATAAGGGGAAACAGCTCTTATCAGGTTCTTTCAAATGCTTGTAGGTTCCCATGCTCAGGAGAAGAAACTAGGCTGTGTATCCCATGTGAACAGATTTTCCCTTCTGCTTCTTAGGTGGTGGGGCAGATGTGCCCCTACCCCCTCCCTTTGTCCCTGTTTACTTTAAGGTTCAAACAGAGGTTGGAGCTTAGATACACTTCTGTGTGTCTGAATAATGAATGTAACAGGATTTTAAATATGTAACATATTACTTAATCAAGTGTGAATATGACAAATACACTGCAAAGCTGAGAATCAAATTTAATTTTGCTAATGGGTCCTCTTGTTTTGCTAACTGACTTTTGAAGTCCCAAAGAAGATTAGCAGTTAAAATACACAAAGTGTTTGGCTTTCAAAAATATCCATGATATAGCTATGAGATAGATTAAAACATGCATGTTCAATAGTCCTTACACAAAGTGACAATGTATTGCCCTGAGATTTGACAGCAACAATGAAAGTCAAAATCTATCTTCTGTGTTAACTGCAAAGCAAAAAATATCCTTGAAAGGTAAGAGAAAGTTCTTAAAGCATTTAGTCACCTATTTAAGTCAATGTTCATTCACCAAAGAACTTAACTATGTCATTGCTAATACACAAGGCAACAAAACTTTGGTTATATAAACAAAGTGTGGAGTGACTCTATTGTGAAAATCAAAATATACAAAAGATAAACATGATCATTGTTAGATACTGTGTTTATATTCATGAAGAATAATAAATTATTCAGAAAGTTCCTTTTATTGAATTTGTGTGTATAAGCGATATCTATGCAGTTATGTTACCCACTTCAAAAAAACTTTTATATGTACCTACATATTACACAGAGAATAAACATATAAATGCATTATTATGATTTTAAATTAATTTCAAAAGGTTGGTAATTAAGAAATGTAATGATGAACTGAATTCACTTCCCACCTTCTGTAAAGGCATTATGATACCATGTTCCATTATATGATAATATGGTTTTTTGTTTCCTCACATGGCCCGTGCCTTATTCACTGAATATATATGATGGGACCTACTCATTGAACAGATGTTTATTTACTGTTTTCTCTTTGTTGTTCAATAAGCAGTCGCCTGCCTTATTTATTGATTTCATAGATTTCATAGACATTAGGGCTGCAAGGGACCTTGGAAGATCATCAACTCTAGCCCCCTGCCTGAAGGGCAGGAAGTTAGCTGGGGTCATAGGATCCCAGCAAGATAAGAATCTGATTTACTCTTGAAGGTATTCAATGTAGGTGCTTGAACCACCTCCGATGGCAGGGTATTCCAGACCTTGGGGGCTCGGACAGTAAAGAAAGTCTTCCTTATGTCCAGCCTGAAATGGTCTTGCTGTAGTTTATAACTGTTCGACCTCATCATCCCCTGGGATGCTCTGGTGAACAAACATCCCCCCAGGTACTGGTGGTCACCCCAATAAACTTATAGGTGGCCATCAGATCGCCCCGAGCCTTTGCTTTTCTAGGCTAAAGAGCCCCATGGCTCTCAGCCTGTCATCATAAGGTCTGTTTTCCTGACCTCTGATCATGCATGTGGCTCTTCTCTGGACTCTCTCAAGCTTCTCCACATCCTTTTTGAATTGAGGAGCCCAAAACTGGACACAATACTCCAGTTGCAGCCTTACCAAAGCCGAGTACAAGGGGAGAATGACATCCCGGGATTTGCTTAAGAAGCATCTATGGATGCAAGCCCACGTTTTGGTTGCTTTACTAGCTGCAGCATCACATTGCAGCTCATGTTCATCTTGTGGTCAATGATGACCCCCCAAGTCTCTTTCTACCATGGTGGTAGCCAGTGTAGCACTGCTGAGCCTATAAGGATGCTGCAGGTTTTTCCTCCCCAGGTGGAGAACCTTGCATTTTTCAGCGTTAAACATCATCAGGTTTTCATCCGCCCATTTGCTGAGCTTGTCCAGGTCAGCCTGGATCATCCTTCTGTCTTCTGGTATGGATGCTTTGCCCCAAAGTTTGGTGTCATTGGCGAACTTGGCCAGTCCGCTTCTGACTCCAATGTCCATATCATTAATGAAGATGTTGAACAATATGGGTCCAAAGACAGAGCCTTGGGGGACCCCACTGGTCACAGG
>NW_017729022.1:18857078-18872265 GCF_001723915.1 Gavialis gangeticus
TAGTTGGAGTTCAGTTGCAGCCTTGGCTTTCCTGGTTTGCTCCCTGCAGGACCGGACCAGTGCAGAATATTCCTCCTTGGAGGTGAATCCCATCCTCCATCCTTTGTAGGCCTTTCTTTTTAGCCTCAGGAGGTCTGCTAGATATCTGGAGAGCCAGGGGGGCTGCTGTGCCATCTTGCTGCCTTTCCTCTGAGATGGAATAGACTTAGCTTGTGCATTGAAGTTCACTCCCTTGAGGAGCAACCACTCTTCCTGGACTCCCCTCCCCCTGGGATCGTAGTCCCTTAGGGCCTCACTGACAAGCCTCCTGAGCGTGTCAAAGTCGGCTTTTCTGAAGTCAATGACTTCTGTGTTGCTGACTGATTTGCCAGCTTTACGGCAGATGGTGAAGGTGACAGCTCGTGGTTGCTATCACCCAGCTTCCTATCAATCACTAGGTCACCGATTAGGTCATTCCCGTGGCCAGTACCTGATCGAGCAGTGCTTTGCCTCTCGTTGGCCCGTAGACTTCTTGAATCAGGTAAAGGTCATCCACGCATGACAGTAAGCTTGGTGACCACTTGGATTTTGCTGAGTTATCCTCCCACGAGATGTCCAAGTAATTGAAGTCACCCATGAAAGCCATGGTCCTGGAGCATGCGGCCTCAGCCAATTCCCAGGCAAACTCCTTGTCAAGCTCTTGACTTTGGGTGGGAGGTCTGTAGTAGACTCACACTGTTGTGTCCCCTGTGCCGTGTTCCCCATGAATTTTAACCCAGAGGGTCTCCAGTCATCCACCCTGGTCACCAGCATCATCTTGCAGGGACGCATAGTTTCCTTAACATAGAGAGCTACTTCCCCACCCCTTTTATCTACTCGATCATTCCTATACAAGGTATAGCCATCTATACCTGTGGTCCAGTCATGGGTGGAGTCCCACCAGGTCTCTGTTATTCCTATGATGTTATAATTATTTGCGTTAAGCAGGAGGACGAGTTCCTCCTGCTTATTCCCCAAGCTCCTGGCATTTGTGTACAGGCAGGCAAGTGCCCCTTGGGGGCTATAGCCTTGCTCACAGATTGTACCAGGGCTGGGGCAGGGGTGGGCTCCCTTAAGTTCCTTGGCCCGCTGGCTTTGCAATGGTTGCTCAGCGGGCCAGCAGCGGTGGTATTCCGCCTGTCCCCCAGAGGTCTTAGTTTAAAGCCTGGGGGACCATGTCAACCAGTCTGGCTGAGAAGAGTCTCCTCCCCAGAGGAGAGAGGTGGAGGCCATCTCTTCCCAGCAGCTCGCTGCCTCTCTCACCAAAGAGCGGGCTGTGGTCATGGAAGCCAAAACCTTCCCGATGACACCAGCACTGCAGTCTTTGTTTAACTATCTGGATCCTCCTCTCCCTCAGCCCATACCGTGAGACTGGGAGGATAAACAAGAACACTACCTGTGCCCCCAGATCCTTTAGCTCTGCTCCCAAATCCCTGTAGTGCCTCATGACCCATCTGGGAGTGCTCTGAGCTGTGTCATTGGTGCCCACATAAATAAGGAGCATGGGATAGTTTGTCTGTGGGCTGGAGGAGCTTAGGGATCTTCTCCGCTATGTCTCAGATGTGGGCCCCCGGGGAAGCAGCAGACTTCCCAGGCTAAGGGGTCGGGGTGGCAGATTACCCCCTCAGTCCCCCTCAGGATGGAGTCTCCCACAACAAACTTTACATTTTGTCTTGGGGGGATCAGGGGCGGTAGCTGCAGTTGAGCCCATGTTGCCTGCAGGAGCTGGCAACTCAGCAGGCTCTGCTGGATTTGCAAGAGATGCTAAGTTCTGGTGGGGCAGGGGCCTTGGTGCAGCTGACCTTAGGGCCCTTGACCACCTTGGTTCATGCCCCTGACTGGACAGAATGGGAGGTCCCGGAGTCCTCCCTTGTCCTGGAGGAAGACCGTGGTGTACCCTCCGGCTCCAGGGGGAGAAGGGCCTGGCAGTAGGAGTCAATCTAATGAAACCTTGCTCTGAACACAGAGGTATTAATTTTCTTATGGGCTTTCCTATGGTTCTTATCACTATGGTATCTGAGTGCTTTACAAACACTCATGTATTTATTTTTGCAGTATCCCTGTGAGACAGGGTCATCTGTAAGATTTTTCATTATAAGAATATCACCTGTTTCTGAAGTACAGGATCATGTCATTGGTCTTCCTACCATTAAAACAATCTGCCAACACACATTTTGATAATGCTATAAGGTGTGAAAGCAATTTTGTTTTATGCTGTGGATACATTTTTTTTAACTAGTAGTGCTTTTGGGACTACTAGAGGTTCCACTGGCAACATTACTTTTATAACGTTTGGTTAAAATGTAAATTCCTTACCAATATGTCTGTGCTTTGGGAAATTTCTACCAGATATAAGTCAAATTAGCTTTCTTTTCACAGTCTTTTCAGCACTTTATCCTGTGCCTGTCAATTTGGTAATAAATTAATGTTACATTTTACATGATGTGTTTCCAAATGATAAACTGTTGCATCTTCTGAATTAAAATTAGAGACAAAGAGAAATCAGTGAGGCATAAAAGTTTCTTAATTAGGCTTTAATTTGAATTTACCTTCTAATGAAGCTTCCACCTAACCTACCCTGTGTTATTAGACTTACAGATCCTACATTACCAGACTTATAGGTGTTGAGCGTATTCATCAGTGGTTCAGAGACAGCTCTGCTTATCCAGCATTCCAGCATTCCTGTTTGACTTCTAGTGTTCCTGAATAGTCCTATTATTTAGAGATCAATTAGTTTTGAATATTGGGAACAGAGATGGTTGGACTAATTTGGATAAAATAAATATGGTCAATTCTTGAACTTTTTGCGGTGAGACACTTTTGAAGTTCTTACCCTTCACATTTGATATGCGGTTCTTGGGGGAAGTTTAATACAAGGATCTTCCAGCCCCTGTCACAGAAGTGCAAGGCCCTAGATGACAATTTTCTTCCAGTAATACAAGACAGTCCTTGAGGCAACTGAAACTTATATACTTTTCTAGTAAGTCACTTTATTATATACTTGCAAAAATCTCTAAGGTTTTCAGAGTGTAATGTAGATAGGAAGACATTTTACAAATTCAGCCATTTTAAATGGTGAATCCAAAATCTGGCTTTTAGAATAGTTTATAAATTTATTTGTGTTAAATACAGTGGGATGAACAGTCATCATCTGGTTTGCAAGAAAAAATTATTTAAAATTTAACAAAACCTTTATTTTTGTTCAAATCAGACCATTTTAAAAATTACTGGTGAATTTTGAATTTCCAAGTGATATTTTTGTTGATTTCATTGCTAATACCAACAGAATGTTACTTCCACTAAGCAGCTGTCAGAGGTTCCTAGAGTCCCTGGTTTTAGGCAAAACTTACCAACAGACTGGAGTAAAGAACCTTGCAACTTTTGGCAGACCCCGTGAGACTCTGGGAAAGTGTGGACAAAGTCCCTGAGGGCACTTTCAGAGAGCAGGAAATAGCTGAGGCTAGATTGCCACAGTAACCAGTTAATGGAATTAATTAGGATGCAACTTCAGGCAGCCCAGAGAAGGTCACTGACTGGAAGAGAGGCAGGGCCATGGAAATATAAGGCAGCCCCAGAGGCTGGTTAGGCAGTCTGTCTGGGGAAGCTGAGCAAGAAGGAGCCCTGTGAAGCTGAAACAGTCTGTAAGTAGGCTAAGCCCTCAGTCAGCCAGTTTTGAGGGCTAGCAAAGGAGTTAAACCCAGGATTGGGGCAGCATTCTAGTTAAGACCCACAAGGGCCTATATGTGCATTGTGATTAGTTGAGTTAGGGCTCAGAAGCCCTAACCCAGGAAGTAGGGTTTGTGTTTGAGATTATGATTTCAGTACACCAGGCTGGTTGCTGAGGGATTGCCACATAAAGTCACAAGTGGTCCAAGGCAGGGCCAGATCCTAAAGGGCCAAGAGGGACCACAGCAGAGACTACCAGAGTCAAGGGCCTAAAGATCTTAACAGACCCAAGGTGGTGGCGGGGACCAGGAGGCAAAAGGCCACTGACTGGCTACAGCCAATATGGGAAATCTAGAAGTCTTATAAGGATAGACCCTGAGGTTTAGGTGGGACTATAGGGATGGTTAGGGAGGTCCCATAGCATCTATGATGGGCGGTGCTTATAGCCTGACATAGAAGTCCAAGAGGAGTGATCTGATATAGAAGCCCAAGAGGCCAAACCAAGAAGCTGAGAATCCTGGGTCTTGGTGCAGTCTGTTGACTAGAGTTAGAGGCTCAGTTAGAGCAAGAGTGTGGAGGCTGATAAGGCCAAAGCCTGACACATGATAGGGTTGCTCTTAGACCCTCAGACAGCTTCCCTCCTAATAAATCTTAACACCAAAGTCATAGCAGGCAAGAACAGGAGGTGAAAGGGCACCTGAAGAGCTAGAGCTGGGGCAGGATTTGCATGGCCACCTGGGGCTTCATGATCACCCCTGTGAACTCAACCTATCCTGGAAGGGTTTTCTTGGAATCATGCACTGGGTTTAGTGAAAGTTTGTTAAAGCTAAGATGTTTTGAATGATACATTTAGGCTCAACAAACTAACATTTTTTATGCAACTTTCCATCAAAACAAATCTGAGAAGTTCTAGTTTCAAATTAACAGTCTTTTTCAACCAGTTTTAGGGCGCTATGACTGTTCTCTTGTTTGAGGCAACTACCATATGTATATATTTTTTAAACTTGATATTGGACACTTGTATTTCTCTTTGGCTTAGTAGAACCTTCTGCATCGTAGCTCTAAAGAAGGACTCTGGAGTGTAATTTCAACCCCCTAGGCTGTATTGTTTTCCCATTTGATTTTAGGTCCAAATGAAATTACTGGCCATCTCTAAAATGACCTTGGTTCTCTTGGTTTGGTTCTCTTCCTCTGTGAGCTATTAACATTGTTCCATTTTTTTAGGGACATAAAAGTAACATGTTTTTGATAAAGATCTTCCCACCCACCCTTTCCCACACACAAGCACAGAGAATACTGAATACTGAACATAGAACACTGAACAATAACTATAAAACAACTTTTCATTAACTAAAAACCACCATGAACCTCAACAAAATCAGAAAGAAATGAATAATCTAAAGACGGAGGGGAAAAAAGCCAAACAATAGCAGCTATCATTGTAACTTAAAATAATCTTTTGAACACAGCAAGAATTAGGTGCCTTTTTAAAAAGGGAGAAAAATTAAATGAGCCGTATTTTTTTAAGAAAGTAAGTTCAACACTGCCATGGCCATTACAGAAAAATCTTGATTGCCTACCAGCTTCAGGTTTGTAGGTAAAATGTTATAGGAGTGGAAAACATTAGGGTGAAAATCTGATGAATGGAAAAGGGGCATTCTAGACCTGTGGGTCTTAATCTCTTTAGGGGTGCCACCACAATTCTGGGTTCAAAATCCAACCTTTGGTCAGCTCACAAGCACTCTCAATCCAACTACTGGCCTGATGTCACCAACAGTTATTCAGTTTGTGCAATCTATTACACTTCCCAGAAGTGCCACAACCCAGAGTGAACAAGGGCTGCAAACAGCACAGTTTGCAAGCAGTTTAAAAGTTAGTTCAAAACTCAGTGTGCCACACCTATCTTTGAAGGGGAGCCTTTAAGTTTAGCTTTTTCCATAAATAAGAATAACTAATCTGCATATATTTATCACAGTAGCTAAAACTCCTCAGATAGACCCCTTGTTTCAGAAGAGTGAATAGGAAGTTTGTGAGTAGGGAGACTCTCTGAAAACTCTCTTACCATCCTTCTCTGTAAGCCTGGTGAGAGGAAGCAGGTTAGCAGGGAAAAGGGAACCTTTCAGGACTAAGGAGCAGTGAACAGGCCAGATTTCAAAGGAGTTTGCTAGGGAAGGTTTGTTTGGAGAGGAGAGCAGGAAGAGCGAAGCAGCAGATTTAAGAGACCTGGAGAGATAGCTGGAAGGTGTCACAATGCCAGAGCCACTGTCAGCTCTCCCTCTGCTTGCTCTTGTGAGGTGTCTGTCCAGGCAAGACCTCCTGCTGTCAGGGCTCCCACCCAAGTTCTGGTTTGCCGCTGTGAGACTGCAGCTTGCAAGTTCCTTCCAGTGACAGCCAGGTGGCGGAATGCCTGCAACATGAGGAGTGTCTCCTGGTGGTATCCCTCAGGAAGCAGGCAAGAAAGCTACAGGAAGAGGTGGTGAGGCTCTGATCTATCCTTCACTGTGAGGACTTCATGAATCCAATGCTGGAAGAGACCTGTAGGACTTTGGAGGAAGGACTGCCAAAGGTGGCACTGGAGAAGGAAAAGGACATGAACTCCCAGGAAGGTGGAAGCTAAAAGCTGGAAGCTTGTGACCTTGGGCAGAAAGCAGAAGTCTTCATCCCCAACTGCAGTAGTTTACCTGGAGAACAGCCCTAGTAACAGAGGAGGAGGTGGAAGAGGCCAGGTCAGGCATCCCCAAGATTGGGAGGATCAAGACCACTGCCTTCAAGAGGAAGCCATGTGTGGTGGTGGTGGTGGTGGTGGTTGGAGACTACCGTCTGTGGGGGTGGAAGCATCCATCTGCCAGCCTGACTTGTTGTCTCAATGTCTGCTGCTTGCTAGGAGCCTGAATTTGAAATGTCATGAAAGGATTACTGAGACTTATTCAGCCCTCTGATTACTTCCTAAATGTATGAGCAGCATGGGACACCAATGATACTGCCAAGGGTGACCCTGAGCAGATCAAAAGTGACTACAAGGCTCTGGGTGCAAGGGTGAAGGCAGCAGGGGTCCAGATGATGTTCTTTATCCTTCTTGTCAAGAGGAAGGGCCTAGGCTGGAGTGGACACATCTTGTACTTGGCTGTGCAGATCGTGTCACCAGCAGGGCTTTGGCTTCTTCATCCATGGGATATAGTTCTAAGAAGAAGGATTGCTAGAAAGGGATGGGATCCACCCGATGAAGAAAGGGAAGAGTATATTTACACTCAGGCTCACTAACCTAGTGAGGAGAGCTTTGAAGTAGGTTCACTGGGAAATGGAGAAGAAAGCTCTGAGGTAAGTGGGGAAGCAGGTGACCTGAAGAAAGCACAAGCAGGAGGGGAAGCAGGGGAGGACTTCTCATTCTTCCTGAGAAAGTAGGGTAATCAGCTAGTTACTTCAGATATCTGTACATGAAAGCATGGAGTCTGGGAAACAAGAAGGAAGAATTGGAAGTCCTCTCACAGTCATGGAAATATGATATGATTAGTATGACAGAGACTCGGTAAGATAGTTCTCGTAACTGCAATATTGCCACGGATGGGTACAAACTGTTCAGGAAGGACAGGCAAAGGAGAAGAGAAGGAGGAATTTCCCTTTATGTAAAAGAGTGGTATGATTGCTTAGAGTTCTGTTATGAAACTGGAGACTGGCCTGTTGAAAGTCTCTGGGTTAGGGTTTAAGGGGAGGGAAACAAGGGTGATATTGTGGTGGGTGTCTGCTATAGACCACCAGACCAGGAGGATGAGGTGAATGAAGCTGTCTTCAAACAGCTAGAGCATGTTTCCTGATCATAGGTATTGGTTTTCATAGGGGACTTCACCCTGACATCTTTTGAGAAGACAATACAATATTGTGCAGGCAATCCAGGAAGTTTCTGGAGAGTGCTGGGGACAACTGCCTGGTGGAAATGTTGGAGAGGTGAACCAGGGGCCATTCTTGTCTTGATCTGCTCCTCACAAACCAGGAAAAATTGGTGGGGAACGTAGCAGTGGATAGCAACTTGGGCAGTGGTGACCATGAGATGATTAAGTTTTGGATCCTGAGGAAAGGAAGGAAGGAGAACAGTAGAGTAAGGACCCCGGACTTCAGAAAAGCAGAATTCCAACTCACTCAAGGAACTAATGGACAGGGTCCCCTATCCCCTAGGAGGCCAGTTGGATGGTGAAAGGAGTCCAGGAGAGATGGTTGTAATTTAAAGAAACGTTACTGAGAGCATAGGAATGAATCATCTCAATGATCAGGAAGACTAGCAAGTATGGCAGAAAACCAGCTTGGTTTATCAGTACACTGAGCTTAAACACAAAAAGGAAGTTTACAAAAAGTGGAAACTTGGGCAAATGATTTGGCAGGAGTATAAAAGTATTGCTTGGACAGGCAGGGATGAAATCAGGAAAACTAAAACACAACTGCAGTTGCAGCTAGCAAGGGACATGAAGGGTAACAAGAAGGGTGTCTGCAGGTATGTCAGCAACAAGAGGAAGATATGGGAAAGGGTGGGTCCCTTATTGAATGGGGGAGGCAACCTAGTGACAAATGGTGTGGAAAAGACTGAAACACTCAATGCCTTTTTCACCACAGTCTTCACATGCAAAGTCAGCTCCCAGACTAGTTCAGCTGGCAACATAAGTTGGGGAGGAGGTGAGGAGCCAGCAGTGGTGAAAGAACGGGTTATCCAGAGAGGTTGTGGAATGTCCATCCTTGGAGGTTTTTAAGGTTTGACAAAGCCTTGGATGGAATGATCTAGTTGGGGATGGGCCTGCTTTGAGGTCCCTTCCAGCCCTAAATTTCTATGATTCTGTTTAGAAAGTCTGGATGTGATGCACCTGAGGGTGCTGAGGGAGTCGACCAATGTTATTGCACAACTGCTGGCCTTTGTCTTTGAAAACTTATGGTGATCAGGAGAGGTCCCACGCGATTGGAAAAGGGCAAACATAGTGCCCATCTTTAAGAAAAGAAGGAAGAAGGATCCAGAGAACTACAGACCAGGCAGCCTCACCTCAGTCCCTGGAAAAATCATCGAGCAGTTCCTCAAGGAATCCATTTCTAAGCAGTTGGAGAAGAATGAGGTGATTAGAAACAATCAGCATGGATTCATCAAGGGCATGTCATGCCTGAACATCCTGATTGCCTTCTATAATGAGATAACTGGCTCTGTGGATGCTGGAAGAGCAGTGGGCATGATATACCTTGACTTAAGCAAGGCTTTTGACATTGTCTCCCACAACATTCTCACCAGCAGGCTCAGGAAGTACAGGTTAGATGAACAGGTAGGTAGAAAAATAGCTGAGTCATTATGCTCAAAGGGTCAAAATCAATAGCTTGATATCTAGTTGGCAGCTGGAATCAAGTAGGAGTGCCCTTGGTGTCAGTCCTGGGGCCAGTTTTATTCAATGTCTTCATCAATGATCAGGAAGATGGGATGGAGTGCATCCACAGCAAGTTTGATACACCGGAGAGTAGGGCTAGGTTTCAGAGAGACCTAGACAAATGAGCATTGGAACAAAAGAAATATCATGGAGTTCAACAAGAGGCACAAAGTTCAGTAAGGAGAAGTGCAAAGTCCTACACTTAGAATGGAAGAATCCCTGACCGACTAAGCTGCAGCTCTGCAGAAAGGGACCTGGGGGTTACAGTGGACAATAAGCTGAACATGAGCCAACAGTGTGCCCTTGTTGCAAAGAAGGCTAACAGTGTACTGCGCTATATTAGTAGGAGTGTTGCCAGCAGATCAAGGAAAGTGATTCTTCCCCTCTATTAAGCACAGGTGAGACCACATCTGGAGAATTGTGCCCAGTTTTGGGCCCCCACTATGGAAAGGATGTGGGCAAATTGGAGAGAGTTCAGCAGAGGGCAACGAAAATGGTTAGGGGGCTGAGGTGCATGACTTGGTGGGGGGAGGATGAGGGAACTGGGCTTATTTATTTTGTAAAAGAGAAGGCTGAGAGGGGATTTAATAGCAGTTTTTAACTACCTGAAGGGTGGTTCCAAAAAGGATGGAGCTGGACTCTCAGTGGTGGCAGATAACAGAACAAGGAGCAATGGCCTCAAGTTTCAGCATGGAAAGTTTACGTTAGATATTAGGAAAAACTTTCTCACCAGGAGGACAGTAAAGTACTGGAATGGGTTACCCAGAGAAGTTGTGGAATCTCCATCCTTAGAGGCTTTGAAGACCTGGCTAGACAAAGCCTTAGCTGGGATGATGTAATTGGATGGTCCTGCTTGGAGCAGGGTGTTGGTCTGAGGTTCCTTCCAACCCTAATTTTCTGTGATTCCATGCATGGGGTTGTGATCCAAACTAGGAACTGTGGTTTTAGGCTGTGGAACAATCTATTAACAGATTATTAAAAAGATGATCCCTGTTCTGACTTTTTTCATACAGTGCATAATCTCGTCTCAAAAAAATACCTTTTCACACTTAATAATAGGCAAATAGCAGCATCACATTTCAGGAGCTACCATGGAACAGCAGAAGCAGAGTCCAATTTGATTTATTATGCTTATCTGATTGCATGCTCAGAGAGTATGCATTTGGGGCCTCATAAACCTTTGAGAGATGTGATGAATTCTTCTGAACAACATGCACTAAAAGTGGGTGGCAAATAGGTCAAATATATTTCCTTTAGGAAGTATTTGTGAAAGCATGATTACTGTCCCAAAGGTGAATGTCTAAAAAGAAATTAAGATCAAGTTTGTGACATAAAATGTCTGTTATTTAAAGACAGAGGGTTTATTCAACTTAATTCAGAGTCCCTAACCAAAAAGGCATACCACAATCAAATCACATACCCCAGATAAAAAGTAGGTGTGTGGCATGTTGTTCACTTGCTGGAAGAATGCTTCAGCATCCCATATAAATCATAAGGAGCTTACATTATTATCTCTCAACTCTTATTTCTTCAGGGATTATAGCAGTAGCTGTGGGCAACTGTCTTTGGGAAGGTGAAAGGGATGCAGAAAATAGCTGCTGCTGCACTGGTGTCTGTCCACACAACTGCCATTGGCACTGCTGCAGCCAGTGCTGCCCCATATGCTGTGGCTACCCAGCATGCAGATATGCCCTACTACACCTCTGGGTCATAGGTTTTATTCCATTAAATATATTTATAGGGTTCGTATAAGGTGAGAGGCTCTGGGGATGTGAGGCAAGCAGAGTATTTGATAGACCTTGACTTCAACAAGGCTTTTGCTGTCTCCCATGACATTCTGGTTAACCAGCTGGCAAAATACAGACTAGTGAATGTACTGTAAGGTGGATACAAAAACTGATTGGATTATCAGGCTCAATGAATAGTCATGGCTCAATAGCTAGGAGAAAGTATTTAATTGGGGTTCCCCAGGAGTCTGTCCTGGAACTGATATTGCCTACCATCTTTATTAATGGTCCAAATGATGGGATTGAGTGCATACTTAGCAAATTTGGGGATGACACCAAGCTGGGTGGAGTAGCAAACACTGGAGTGTAGGGCTAGGGTCCAGAATGACCCAGATAAACCTAAAAAATGGTCCTGAATCAGCCAGATGAAATTCAACAGACAAGTGTGAAGTCCTGCACCTGGGAGAGAATACTGTATTTTCTCACATACCATGCTCCTTGGGATAATATATGCATTTTGTTTTTGAGTAGCAGAATGAAGAAGAAAATATGTTTCCTTGTAGTGAGTAAGTAACAGCACTAAGGACCTAAGCCTGCTCAGTGTTTTGCCACATGTGAATTATACGCATAATTCTGCTTGTGCCCAGTGTGCAGCAGAAACTGCTCTTATTGTATTTCTTGCATATAACACACATTCCGATCTCCAGCAGGAACTTGGTTGGGGAAATAAAAGTGTTGTCTAATTAGGTAATCTGTTCCAGTGCTCACCTTTCATTATACATTTTCCTAATATTTAACCTAAATTGCCCTTGCTGCCTTTTAAACCTTTTACTTCTAGTCCTGTTTCAAATGGACAGTAACCTTTCTGACCCTTTTACATATTTAAAGACTATTAGGTCTCTTCTCAGTTTCCTCTAGACTAAAAAACCCTCCAGCTTTTTTTACTTTTTCTTCATACATCATATTGTCCTGTGCATGTGAATATATGTACAGTCAGATTATAACAATCCATTTCACAAACTTTCTTTTGATGGGAGAATGTCAAAAACATGTCAGATGATAGTAGTGTTCAATATGCTACTAGAAGGCACTCAGTTGTTACAGTAATGAGTTCAGTGCAAGACCCAATATATAAAATACATTTGATCTTTCATTTTCATCTACACAACATGGTAGTGATGGTAGGCTAAGTTCTAACAAAATAACAAGCCTATTCACAAGGTACACCACATCTACAACAATTTATCTGCAGCCATAAATACACATGCAGAGCAGAAAAAATAAATATAGTAGAAACATAGGTGAACCCCATCTGTGGTTGTCTGAGCTTTGTTCTCTTCTTTTTTGTGTATCCAACTTGGCAGCAGCTCTCAGATGTTGCCATGCTAACACTTCAGGTTCAGTCACATTCTTTTTTAAACAACAGTTCCATGCAGTGCTAATAGAGGTAAAGAGAGTTTTCAATCCTAAAAAGTTTTTTAAATGATCAAAGTTTTTCAGTGTGAGACAGTGAATCCATAACTAGACAATTCTATAAAGTCTCTTGCCCACAAGGTTGGATTCTTCATCAGCTGAAAACAAAGAGAACAATATAAAACTGGCGGAAACTGCCAAGTGAACTGAAAGGGGGAAAAACTTCTAAGATATCAAAGTCTGTCCAGAAAAACTGTAACACAAATGACCTGTTTACAAAGAACAAGATGCATCAAAGTCAGGACAATGCACTTTTAAGTAGCAGTCACAATGTGGTGGAGACAGTCTTACAGCTATTTATGTCAGTGTATAAAATCTGTAGAACAATTTAGTGTAATCAATTAAAAGCAATTGATTGCTCCTTTGTATTTAAGAAAAAATAAGACTTTTAAATTAATTGGTCTTCTTTATTTACGGATGATTTAATACTTACAAAACTCTTCTAATATTTAGATCAGAGTCGCTTACTCTGGCTGCAAGAGAGGTTTAAAAATCCTCTCACTGTTCTATGCCTGTTACTTAGACACTGGATTTAGGTGGAGGGTAATGGGCACTGAACACCTTTCTAATTTCCCAATAGAGCACATATCTGTGGAGTGCACAGTCCACACTACTGAGGAATATACTAAAGACAGTCATTTACATCTAGCATAAACCACCAGTAAATTATTCTCTTCTATTCCCAGGGAAAAGAAGAATCAGAGTGCAAATTGTGTTTCCTCAGTCATGTTTTTTCCTGTGCTATTTGTAGTACAGTGCAGCTATGTTTCTCCTATCTTAACTCCTTTCCTTCCCTCTATTTACTTTTGACTGTGTCCTCACAACACAGTTTATGTCTGTCCCTTTAGCTGTTTAGCATAATTAACTTTTGCTGAAATATGTGAATATACCCATTGCCTTTCATTTGAGGCAGAAACTATTCAGCTTCTTTACGTAGCTATAGAGTTGAAAGAATTTTGGCTTCCAGCTCAAAACCGAGCACATGCCACGTCCAAAGACAAAGGCACAGGAGTAGTTCACATAAGCAAAGAAGTTTGCTTGCTTGTGTTTTGTGAAGATTTGTGTCTTTGGTACAGTCATGCAGAAAGATCAGAGAAATGGGGGAGAAATCAGCAAGGAAGTACCAGACAAACCTGGACATCAACTGGTTTGGGTGGCTTGACAAAAGCCTGAAGAGTGTTTTTGTGTTGAGTTCTTCCTGAAATATATTTGGATATCATTCCAACCACCTATGTCCCAGTAGCATAAGAAGAGGTGGATGACCCAGGCACCCACTTAAAAGGGATTATGAATAGAAGCTGCTGCCACTGTTGGCCCAGCAGCAGCAGCTGCCACAGCTTGCCTGGTTCCTGCTGCCACTATTGCTGCCATCCAGGGCACAGACCCTGGCTGTCAGGTCTTTGCTATCTCTTGCTGTTTGATTCCTGCTTAGTTCAATATTTTGTACATTTTTGTAAATAAACAGAAATGCATCAGAGAAATACTCAATTCTATCACCAACTTCTCCTCCCATGCAGAACAAGCCACAAGACTTCTGATCTTTTTACTGCCTTTGCAGGTCAAATGAGGGAACTGCTATCTAAATAATAACTTTATCACTTTTTTTATTCTGTCAAGGAACTTTTAGAAAGTCAGTCTGATGGCATAGGCTTCCAAACTGCAAAGCTGGGTGCTAGCTTGAAAAGATGTGAACTGGTTCCCTGGTGAAAATTAAAAATGAAACTGGAGTTCATCGAATACAAGATTTTCCCATTTTAGAAAGGTGGCAACCCTTAGCTATCTTGCTTTTCTCAAACACTGTCAAGCAGGGCTAGTGTTTCATAATGTTGTCACTTGAAAGGGTACTTTAAAGTGGTTTAGGTCTTGAAGTCTGATTTATTTTTAAATGGTCACAGTCCCATAGGGGATGCCTTCTACATTCCCAATATATTAAATAATCAACAAAAAATCCACTAATCCATCACTGGGAAATTGTATTAAAACAACTAAAACCTTAAAGAGTAAAAAAAACCCCATATAATCAAATGGCTTCCGTATAGTTTTTAAGGCGCATCCTGATGAGTGTGCATATGCACAGGCACACATTTTCCATGGAACAAATAACAGGGGCATGTATTTGTGCCACTGCTATTTGTCCCTGGGCCCCCCCGCCTGTGCGCTCTGGATTGCAGCAAAGTAACCTAGGTGAGATTGGGGGTGGGGGCTGGAGCCAGCACCTGTGGTGGCTCCAGCAGCCTTACCTGGGATCCTAAGGGCTCCTGAGGAAGCAGCAGCACAAAGCTGGTCACTCAAGGCCCGGCCAGCAGCCAGAGTGTAGCTCTGGATGGCCAGGCTCTCTTTCTGTTGGTGCGCACAGCTGCCACATCTGCCTCGCTGCTTTTTACCAGCAATGTCTTCTTTTTACACCAGGTTCTCCTGGTGTCAACCCCCCCCCACCATGCTGCAAATTAGTAGCATGGCAAATGTTTGTATGTGTACCCTGTCCAGTTTGTGGCACCTCAGACTGCTTTGAGGTGCTGCAAACAGCATGTGCGCACTAGTTGGAACAAGGATCTAAAACTATATAGATTGATTTGATACCTAGGTGATGTAGATTATCATTAAGGGTACTTGTTTTTCCATAAGTGTTAGGTAACCTTGTAGTTTCTGATCCTAGAACTGTTTCAAAGAACTGTTTTATGAAAAAGGAGGCCTGATACTTCTCTTTTAATCCTGCTATGGAGACCTGAACTACTTGAGAGAATCTGAGGTGGATCTTGCCCCTTGACAATTATGGAAATACTTCATCTTGATCCTAAATTATTTTTTCTGCAGGATCTGGGTGCTAAGAAAAGCACAGTAAGAATGCTTTGGGAGGGGATTAGAGCTTGAAGAGATATTTGACAGTAGTCATAGTTATGGGACCTGAATAAG
>NW_017729022.1:18877265-18879298 GCF_001723915.1 Gavialis gangeticus
AAATACTTCACCTTGATCCTAAATTATTTTTTCTGCAGGATCTGGGTGCTAAGAAAAGCACAGTAAGAATGCTTTGGGAGGGGATTAGAGCTTGAAGAGATATTTGACAGTAGTCATAGTTATGGGACCTGAATAAGATGAGTTCCTAGAAAACTGGGGAAATAACAGATAAAAGAAGGGAAAATCTGCCGAAACTGAATCAGCGAGATAGCACTGGAAGGTTTGGATGGGCACATCTACACAGAATGCTTAAATGCTCAGTACATGAGTCTACCCACAGTAAATGCAGGTAGCAAATGTACATGCAATTAGTTACTGCACAGTTATGTATGTATAGATGTGATCCAAGAAAAAATTTGCTCCCAGGTCAGTCCTGCTACTGGGGGGCCAGCCTGCAGCTAGCCCCAGACCTCCAGGCTAAGAGCCTCTATGGCAGGCCTTTAAAAGCCTTAGGCATTTTGAGCCCTGGGGCATACCAGCAGGCAGAGGTGACTTCAGGCCCTGTGTCCCCTTTGGGCAGGTCTCAGGCTACTGTAACCAACCTGCCCATACCCTGGCACTGCTGCCTGGCACTGCAGTGCTGTACAGCTGCCAGGCCCACACTGTCCAGGCCTGCAGCCTCTTGACAGGCCTGCCAGCCCCCCGGCCCAGTTGCAGGTAGCTTCTAGCTGGCAGGGTCAGCTCCACCTACCCACAGGCTGTCAAGAGCCTGCAGGTACTGTGGGGCATTGACTGCCAGTCCTGTGCTGTGATCCTGCACTGGGTGCTCCAGGCTGAGACAGCCCATGGAAAGCCCAGAGAGCCAGCACAGGACCCCCAATGGCCTCATCATTGTCCACACCCATGCCTGCCATCTGGGGCCCCAACTGGTCTCAGGAGGAGACTGGTTGCACTGTGGGGCAAGGTGGAGGTGCAGCTTCAGTTTGAGTGGGGTAGGCGCTCCAACACCTATGTCTATATGGGGCTGTCAGGCCAGATGTGGGAGTGTGGGCACAATCAGTCAGCATGACAGTGCCACATAAAGCTCAAGGCCTTGCAGGCACAGTGGGTTTCCATCGCAACCACAATCATCAGTTGGGAAGTACCGTAAGTCCATGTGCTTTATGTGACAATTGGCAGACATCTTCATGCCCTAGGACCCAGGCTGTAGCTATGCTATGTATAACAGTATAGGCGGCCTGCATGAGGCGCCAACATGGCCTGGCACCCTCAGTGATGTATCACTGGGGGAGAGCCCCTCAGGTGTCCAGCTGCCAGTTCCACTGAGCTTCCCCAGCTTCACTCTCCACCAGCAGCTCAGGGAGCCTGGGCCAGTGCCTGCCACACAAGCTCTGCACCCCAGCCCCTGCCTCAAAGTGTAGCTGGCCATGACACTGCCAGCCACCACCAGCACCAGCTTCTACCCAAGGGAGGCCCCAGGCAGTGTGCCGCTCACTGTGTTCCACTGTCTGAGGACACTGCCTGGTGCCACACTTGATTGCTGACAGCTGTGACCATCCACAGCCACCAGCCATGCCAGCCCCAGCCATGTAGTAAGGCCTGCATGAGGTAAGGGCCTGTCCCTGCCCCTAACCCCTCCCCTTTCCCCATCTCCATGCCTCACCCACCCTGCCTACACTCTCGTGGACATAGTTTCCCCCCACAGCATGCAGTCATGCAGGAGACAGTGCAAAACCTTATTGAACAGCCCATTCCCCAGCAGCTAGGTGGGCACAGGAGTCTCACACACTGAGGAATGCATCAATGCCAGCAGTGATGTCCTCCTTGGCTACTGGGGGCAAAGGCACATAGCATAGCCACAGATAGCACTCCAGGTGGCAGCACAGGTTGTGGGGTAGCCCAGACTTGCTCACTGCATTATCATAGCTCAGGGTCCCATGCTAAGTACTCAGGTTAGCCTGGGGCACCATGACCACCAGCAGCAGCAGGGCATAGTGGGTCACACACCTCTTGGTCCATGCAAATAGCTCCTCATGCACCACCTGTGACATGGGCAGCAGGGGCAAGCTTGGCAAGCAGTGGGGGGGGGGGGG
>NW_017729022.1:18879502-18891070 GCF_001723915.1 Gavialis gangeticus
GGGGGGGGGGGGGAGAGGGGCAGGCAGGCTGGCCCTAGGGTGCTTTCCTGGAAAAGACCTCTCTATGGAGAGTGGGGACATAGGTATCTCCTCAATCCAGTCATCCAGGAGCCCCACGCCCTCCTAGCCTGGCTGCCGTGGGTTGGACAGCAGCATAGTAAAGCAGTTGGCCTGCAGGGGGAGGGGCGTGGATACAGGGTCTGGAGCCACAATAGCAGGTGCTGCCATGGCCTGTCTCAGTGGGGGGAAGCAGCCTGCCTGCAACCAGCTTTAAAGTGGGCATTTGCAGTCCACTGTCCACTGCACTGTCCACTCCATTTGCAGTTCTCTGTGGGCATAGCACTTGTCCACAAGTGGGCATTGTACTTGTTTCACTGGCCACAGGAACAGGGGGTTTGGTTGGTAGCAGCCTAGGCCCAGGTCTGCCCAGCTTACTTAACATGGTCCCTGGGCACCTGACATGCCCAACTCCGGTTCTGAGACTGGGCAGCACACAACACCTGATACAGAGCATCTTGTCTCTGAAACATTGCAAACTTTCACAAGTAGCAGCTTTTTCTTGACTCTATGGGGCCTGCAGCTGCATACATGGGAGAGGCCATACTTTGCAGCAGGGATGCATTCTCAGGGCCCTCCTGCCCATAGCCGGGACCATGCATATGTGCCAGCTCCACCAGAGGAGGACCCTGGACAGGACCCTTCCCCTGAACTGCCTGGTCATGGCATCAGAGGACCAGTTGGTGGATGCTTGGGACTGGCAAGTGGCTTGGGACTGGCAAGTGGAGGACATGGCCTGCAAGGAGGCATGGGACTGGCCAGACCTGGAGTTCCAGGTGCAGGTTCTGGCCCTGGAGCGTGAGCAGGTGGATGCCCTGTGGAAGAAGAGTGTAGTCCTGGCTAGGGCAGTGCAGGCTACAGCTGATGACTGCCAGGTACTGGACACCATTCTGGCCCTGGTGGTCACCTTTGTGCCACCTGCTGCCTGGCCCCAGACCCTAGTCCCGCCAGACCCCTGGCAGCCACCTGCTGCCCTGTAACAGGCCCCCATCTGGGCCTGGGAGGAGGTCCTATACCACTTCCAGCATCCAGGAGCCCCTGGATCAGCCCCTGACCTAGGCCCAGTGCCACCAGCCCCTCTGCCTGGACCTAGCCCTCCTGCTTGCCTCAGCTCCACATGGGCATGGAGCCATATTTGCCTGCAGTGGGGCCAGGACCACACAGAAGCCCTGCTATTCTGGACACCACCTGCTGGAGGTGGAGCTACATGTGCTGGGCAAGTACCAGCCACACCATCACCCTGGGTGAGCCCACCACCTTCTGCACTCACCACGGTGTACACACCATGGGGGAAAGGCCAGTGGCCATGGACCTGGCCACCTATCCCTGGACTTTGCTCCCTGAGCACTTGCATCTCATGGCCCCCCACCCCAGAATGGCAAACAAAGGACATTGTACATAGCTTTCACAGGGAAGAAAGTTTATTGTTGGTGGGTGGAATGGGTAGTGGAGAGGCTCTGTTAGAGAGGGAAGTGGGGCTCTGTTTGATGTGAGGGAAATAAAAACTTGTTCTTGTGAGGTGTGTCTACAGTGAGTTTTGTGCTGGGAATGTGTAGGGGAGTTGGGGGATCCATGGACAATGGGGCAGGTGGACTGGAGAAAGGAGTGCTGAAGGAGGTGGCCAGCCAGTGACTCCTGCACCCATTCCCCTTCCCCCTGCTGCCAGGTTTTTGGCTATCCTGGGGCCTCAGCAGGTGATGGCTGCCACTGTTGCTGCCACCATAGGTAGTGCTCCCATAGCCAATCATCCTCTGCTCACTGTGCCTCCTCCTCCCAAGCTGTGCAGAACAGCTTCCCCTGGGCCTCAGAAATGTTATGCAGCACATAGGCTGTGATGATGACCCAGGGGAAATTGTCCTTGGCAAACTTGAGGTGGATGGTGAGGGTGTGCCAGCGGCCTTTGAGGAGGCCAAAGGTGCACTCCATCAGGGTGCAGGTCCGGTCCAGACATCAGGTCATGTAGAGGCCTCCAGCCACTCCTTATCTTCCCAGGTGTGCTGGATGACATTCAGCCATCAGTTCTTGCTGGCCTGGTGGGACCAGTAGCAGTGGGGCTGGAGGCTCAGGAAGGTGATGGCAGCCCCAACAATGGCATCCTGGAGCCCATCATTGGTGTCCCTGCCAGTGTCCAGCCAGGTGGATGGGGTCAAGGTGGCAGGTGCACAGGATGGTGCACAACAGGTAGGCAAGCAGTTGCTGCATGTGGGAGAGCCAGAAGGGGCAAGATGGCTGTGGGCCAGCCAGCAGTCAGTGCAGCAGGCCAGCAGGGCCAATGCAGCAACCAGCAGAAGTGTCGGGTGCTGGTTGTTGCTGCCACGGACAGGGGCTGGAGCAGTTATGGTGCAGGGACGCACAGGCAGTGAGGAGAGCACTGCTACATGCTGTCCCTGTGGTGTGCACATTGCTCCTAGCCAGAGAAGTGACTGGCCAGGGAGCAATGTAAGCAAAAGCAAGGGGGTGGCTTTTGAAGAGGGCTGCTGGCAGCTGCAGCCAGAGCCTGGAGCTCCTTCTGGTGGTGACAGGGCCCCATTAAAGGGCCCTGGGAAGCAGAAGCGGATTGGCAGCAAATCTGCTCCCACTTCCCTGTACATGTAGATATGTGCCAGGGACAATTTACGCACAAGTAATTTACCCATGAGTAAGCTTATGCTGCATCAAATGCATATGTAGATGCACCCAGTAACTGGGAAAGAGAAGGGTATTGAAAAAGACTACAAGAGAACTACTTGCATACTCAGAGTTAGATATATGCTTAAGTATTTGTTATGGAAAATTTTGTATACCAAATTGTGCTGACAATACAGAAGCCACTGAGCATGCGCCATGGAAACAGACCTAGCTTGTGCCCCCTTTGTGAACCTCAGACATGTCACTGAAGCCTGACCTACTTTTAATAAAGTGCAGGCCCAGTTGCTACCGAAAGCTTGCTGCTGAGCATGCTCAGTGAGCAATGGTAATGAGGTAACTGTTCTAGAAAATTCTGATCCTCTCGTCACCTGACTGGGTGAAAATTTGCTTTAAAAGCTAAGGGAGTCCCTCACGGAGGGGGGAGACTCGCAAAGCTGAGGACAGAAGCTGATCTCAGCGACTGCTCCTCAGTGAAGCCACGCGGCCTGTTAGTCTCTCCTCCATAGCTGACTCTTGATACGTCTTTATTCTTGATCACTTATTGTGTACCGGTTCCCTGGCTTTGGACTTTCGGCTTGATTCTTACCTCAACCTCGGATCACCCTGACGGTCTGACCTTCGATCCCAGCATTCTGCTTACCCGGCTTTCGTTGATCTCGGCTTTGTGTACTGACTACGGCTCATCCTGGCTCACCTCAGCTAGTTGCATCTGAGCTGCATTTCATCATGAAGGGTTACAGCTGTTTTGTGTTTATAATCCTGTTATAAGCTGTCGACCAGCCCTGAGACTATCCAACGGGCAGCCGCACCTATCCCATTAGGGGTAGATAGCAAGGGCTCGTTGGGGAACCTCGTGGGCCGACAGATCCCTTTGTTGTTTGTCTGTTCACCACTGTAACTGAAGAATCACCGTGCCTACGCTCCACAAAGTGCAAGTCAATAAATCCACCTTGTTATTTACCAACACTCCTTTGTGCCACTCAGAACTCTGCCGCCGCTAATCCCAACCTGTTCGCAAAACTTTCCAATTGCCACCCCCATTCCACCGTGACCCCTGGGACCTTCACAGGGGGGGCATCCCAACAGTATTGAGAATGCCAAGGCCCGACTCTTACTTTTTTTTTAAGAATGGTTTACAATACCCTGAAAGAGAGAATCAATTTCTATTTAATTTTGTTTCTCCTAGGCTGTAAACAGATGTTGCATTTCTCCCAAGAGAAAGCCCTTTGTTCCTGAATCCTAAAGAATTATAGTCCTGCTTCAAGTACCTGTGAAGTATGCCAGATAACATGTGCTAACACTTTTTCCCAAGGCAATTTTGTGTGCCTCTGTAAGAAAAATTGTGATTCATTTAATTTAGGCACTTTTAGCTGCTCCAAGGTTGGTTGGTGTTAATGCTTGCTTGAGCAGTCACACCTTAAGGCTAAAAACCTTCTCTGATTGTCTCCCACCTGCGTAGCTGTGACTTGCCACGAGGGGGCTGGTGAGCAGAGGCCTGACTAGGAGCCACAGCTGTGAGTTGCCACTAGAAGGCTGGTGAGCCAGTACAGGCCTCTATCCATGTTGTAGGTGGGAGAGTGTGAGAGATGAGTTGGGAGATCAGGAACATAAAGCTGGGAAGCAGAGAGTTAATGGAATGATGGTGGGTAATGAAATGGGAGGTGGAAAGGAAATGGGGGTGGGGAAAGAGTGGTGAAATGAAGTCAGTCAGCCCCTGAAGGATAAAATAGAAAGAATCTAAAAAGGAATAAAGTTGAAGTAAATTAAAGATGGTCTCATGTTTTTATAAATTGGGATTTGGGATTGGGGTGGGGGGTGCTGGTGATTCTTTCTGGGGTGGCTGGGAGGTGGGAGCAGTGAGGGAAGGCACTTTTGTGGGAGCTATTGCACCTGACCCAGGAAGGAAGCCCCCTACCTTGTTCCTGCCTGACCCCACTAGACCCCAATCCTGGACCTGTCCATGCCCTGTGACTTGACTAGCTGGCATGTGCTTTGCAGGCTGTTTTTATGGGGTTGCACCCCTGAGAACAGGGAAGTTACAACCCCGCAGGGGCAGGAAGGGGAGTTGGCTTGATGCCAGCACCACTCCCTAGGGAATAAAGTTCAGGGAGTGGAAAATTTTTCCACACAGAACACGAGGGTGGGGGAAGGGACACTGCATTCTGGGATGCTGGAGGTCTGCAACATGGACAGCACATCTGTGGGGAATGGTTAGACATTAATGGAACACGGGCTGGGTTATACAGATCAGAGACAAAATTTAATCCTCCCAAAGTTTGTTTAAAATTATTTTCAGGTGTTAACATGTAGACAATCCAGGGGTTAAGAGCTCCAGGAGATGCCTAAAAATGAATGTGCAACAAGGCCTTCACTTGTGATTCATTCCAGGAGCAAGTCAGTCAGGCTGTGTACTCTCGCTGGCCACCCACTGGCGGGAAAGCAGCAATGCAGGTCAAAAGAACTACCTGGGTAATTAATTTTAGATCAAATGAGATGTCTGTTTACAGCCCTAGTGCCCTCATCTTCACAGTATTTTCACCCTTAAAAAATATACCCCATTTTGGAAGTCTTTGAAAACAAAAACAGCAGATATCAAAAGACAACTTGTAGATAGTAGAGTGCTGGTGTGTCTATGCATGCATGATATGACTAGAGGTTGGGACCGTCTGGTGCATCTAACCTTCTAACCTGAATGATATCTAGGGGGCCATCATAGAGGACAGTCTGGTTGTCCTCTGTTCTCTATTGATACAAAACTGGATGCCTTTATGTTCTCTATTTTTCTCTTCAATTGAAAAATAGAGAACATGAAGGCATCAGGTTTCATATCAATAGAGGACAGAGTAGTAGAAAACTGGACTGTCCTCTATGATGGCCACCCTAATGATGTCATGACCTACTTTTAAGAGCTGAGGATGTGCAGTGAGTTGTTTGTTTGGACCCAAGTTGTTTGTTTGGTAACTAGGGGAGCATGGCAGTTAGGACCATTATGCTAATGAGTTATTATGGAATATTGTGATTGTCTGATTTGTATCGTCCTAACTTTGATTGACTTTGATTGACAGTGACCAGAAATTAATGATTGCATCTTCACATGATGGACAGGTGGCGTGATTTAGGCCCCATAAAGCCTGTCCAGTGTAGGGGTCGTATGGCTTTTTGGGGTCATCATCGTCGGAGCTGGAGCTAGGGCTCACTTGCTCTTGTGTGTGTGTGCACTCTCATTTGGTGGTAGTGTGTGTGTGTGTGTGTGTGTGTGTGTGTGTGTGTGTGTATACAACTGTTTTAGAACTTGAGTGCTTGCAGATGTCTAGAATCCATTGCCAACGTGCGGAGTGGCTGTGAGTCCTTGTGTGTGTTGTGTGAAATACACAGCATGCAGAGCAGCTGTATGTGAGTGTAACAGAGTGTGCTTGTGACTAGCATACAACTAATTTAGTGTTTAGTTTGTGATTGTTTGAACCCAGAGTTTGTTGATGAGTGACTGAGAACAGTATTTGGGAGCAACGGCAGGAGGGTCCTGATCACCTGGGCACTTGCTGGCAACTCAACTGTTTCGTTGCATCACTTTGTTCTGGTAAAGTATCACCCATGCTTGGTTGAGGTGCTTACTACTCACCTGTGTGTAAGGAACAGCATAGAAATCCTCAGGGGTGTGAGAGTGCACAGCAGGCCTTCCCTGCACAGCAGCTCCCTAGGGTGATAGTCTGCCACCTAGGGAGACAGTCTGCTGGTGGGTTCTTTAACCGCTTATAGTACTGTCTACTGTTTATGGTGTCGTAAACTGTTGTGTTTGATGTTAGAGTGTTTTCTTGTTTTCTTGTTATAATACCCTTTGTTAACTTTACCTTGTGTGGAGTTTTCCTTGGTATTTTGTACCTCTGGTCGGAGCTTGGACTGTAGGCCAATTTCCAGAGGGATTTAATCCTTTGGTGTCTCTCAGATCTAATAGGGAAGTTGGTATGGTATAGACATGTAACGACCCTCTGTGTGCGTCTGAGAACGTGGGTGGGTGCCTGAAGTGGTCCACTGGGTTCTCTGTTATATTGCTGTGCCCATGCCATGCTTTTTCCAGCCTTCAAACTGTTTTTTGTTCCACATGTTGAACAGCTAGGAATGTTAATTAGATTCATTCATGCACTTCTGAGATTAGTACTTGGTGCTGCCTAATTTAGTATCTTTTTACTAGACTTTTCTTCTGGCACCCCACTTTACTTTGGATTATGACCTTGTGATATTTTAAACCCCTGCCGTCTGTTTCCCTATAGTTAGCTATTTGGCACCATTACATTAATTGACTCTGATCAGTCATTTAAACACAAAGATTAAAATCCTTTTCCATCTCAAAGATCTCCCCCCATGCAGCCTTTAGGCACCTATGTCACTAAATGTGATCCTTTCCCACTCTTTTGATTATACTTGAGCTACTGAACATATTCAGAAATGATCCAATACAACCATCAAGATATCTAACTTTACTTTTGCTTTTTTCTGATCCAGTTCCATCTGGCAAAGTGCATAAATCCTGTGTAAGTTTCCAAATCTTTAGTCATGGAAAACCTTGTTCAGTGACTGTGCGAGACTTGTAAGTGTGGGATACACTGGGGACCTTGCAGTAACCTTTCGTGAGTCCACTTTTACCCCATAAAAAGAGAAAGCTAAACAAAAGTAGTGCGGCCAAAAAAAAAGTAGGCTAACTTATTAGTTTAGCTTTCTCTTATCAAGGTATGAGAATGGGCACACAAACAGTAAAATGAGCAGCTGGTGTGCAGTAAGTAGCCACTTTTTGTCAACCTGCTGTCATTTCATAGAATCTCCCCAGTCACAGTGTTGGAAAGAGCCTCAGGAATCATTTGATCAACGTGCTGCACAAATGCAGAACACGCTGTTTGTTTATCACCCCAGATAGATACCTATCCTGTCTCTTCATGAAAATCTCCAATCAAGGAAATGATACAACTTCCCTCAACATTTTTTTTCATTGTCCATTGTATCATATGCGTCATTGTTAGGATGTATATTCTGATATTTAATCTTAATTTGCTTTGCTGCAGTTTAAACCCATTGCCTCAATTTCCTGATGCTTAATTAGCTTTGAGTAGAGTGAGAGTGATTCTGTCACTGAAACCAAAGCTGAAAATTGCTTTTCCTTTTCCATGTGTGTAACGGCATCATATTGCTGACTCATGGTCATTTTGTGATCCACCCTAAGCCCTAAAGCCTTTTTTTTGTCAGTGCATCTTTCCTGCCAGTTTATCCCCATTCTGTGAATTGTTTTTCTTCCCTAGATGTAGCACTTTCATCTTGTATCTGTCTTTATTGAATATCACTTTGTCAATAACCCTGTTTCATGGCTGTAGAATCTCCAGTCTTGGAAGTTGTAAAGGATAGGTTAAACAGGGGGTGGGCAGCCTTTTTACTAATAGGGGGCTATAGCTTGCAACTCATCTGCCTCTGCAGGCTGCTGATGTCCTGCTGCCACCTGAACTATTCTTGCCCCATGAGGAAGGCTGCTCTCACATCTTCCCATTGCACACTCCACCAAAAAACATGCCACCAAAAAGCATTGCAAATGACACTTGGAGGGGCTAATTCAGCATTGATAGTAAAAAAGAGGCTGCAGCATGGGGGGCAAGAGAGCAGTCCCCTGCACAGAGCAGGGGTAGCTGTGGCAACAGCAGGAAATCTTGGAACTATCCAGATTGGAGAGCTGGGAGGCAATAGGGGGTGCCATCAGTAAAATGTGGGCTGGATCAGACCTTCATAAACTGGATCCAGCCCATGGGCTGTAGGTTGTCAACTCCTGGGTTAGATGATCACTTGCCTAAGATCGTTTAGACTGGGATGTACCTGCCTTATATAGGGGCCTGGTCTAGATGATTTCTTGGAATCTTTTCCAACTGTTCTATGATTTTATGATTCCAGAAAATCTGTAAATCTATCAGCTTGATTAGTAAACTCTCTATTCCTGCATCTAAGCCCCAATAAAGATATTAAATAGACTTATTTAAATATTCAATAACTGTAGAACTTCATTTGAAAGCTCCTGGTTTTCTGATGCCTTCTGACATTTAGACCTACACTTTGCTCTTACTCTCCCACCTAATGAAAATTCTACCTAAGCCACATTCCTTTAGTTTACTCTTGAGAGAAGTTTTGGCATTGTCCCACATGACAAATTTGTTTGTCCATATCCTCCTCCAACATCAGTGGAAACTGTGGTTGCTTGGCACCTCAGTGAATTAAATATTCTCTTCAAGGAACAACAACAAAAGCCTTTACTGTTTCCTTTGAAATATTCAGCCAGGAAAACAGGTCATATCTCATTCAAAGTTTTTGAAAAATATCACTAAGATGGTTTAGACTTCTCTCTGTGGGTACATCTACATGTCAGCTTTCCTGCATGGTAAAGCATTACCATCTACACTTGTGCTGCAATTAGGATACAGTAGATTAGTTTACACCACCATCGGATAGTCCCGTCAAACTACACGGTACTATTCAATGGTAGAGTAAATTAGTGCACTTACACACATGTGTAGACAGTGGCGTTGGGATTAGTTTAGTCTGAGTCAAATTGTGCCGGAGTTTATTCAGTTGCATTAATTGCATGCATAGATGCACCCTGTCATTCTTATTTTGAGACTGATTCACTAAATCACTTAACAAGAGTTGTTTTTCTCCTTGTCTGGTTTCCATGTTCAGGAGGTAAAATTAGAAGTGCAAAAATATGGAATTTTAGAGTTCTGCAGCTCACTTCATTTTTCTCTTTTCCTTCTAAATTGGTCTTTTTGTGTGACAAGGCCACTAGCTCATTTCTAGATCATCTTAAAACAAAATGGCCATTGTAAAGGGCATGAATCATGACAGATTAAACATATTCAGGGCATAATCCCCTCATAAAAGTGTGTGTGTCACTTCTGTTTATTAAAATACAATATTTTATTCTTGGAATTGAGGAGTAAATTTTCAGGTTGCCTTCAGTGTCCCTGGTTGCTGAAAGAGATTAATAGATGAAGTCGGGTTCATAGTAAAAAGGTAACCTAGCAGACAAGTGGCACTAATTTCATGCACTTGAGCTTGTCAGCAGAGTGAGCAGAGTGAAAAAATAAATTAGATGCCACTAAAAAAGCCCCATTCACCACAGGATTACTCCAGCATATGCAATTCATTAAATTCAGTGGTATTATATCAGAGTAAAACAGGCATAACAAAGTGGTGCATTGCATCCAAAGGAGGTAGTACGTAGTAGGAATTAAGAGTAAGGGCACTAAAATGTAATCTTGTTTCTTCTTTGTTTTTGTTTTAAAATATAAAAGAGAATTCACAATCCAAGAAACAATAAATGTAATTTATGGCATACATCAGTCTTTAAATTTTATTTTATGAATATGAATGTGTGTGTGTGTGTGTATATTATCCTGACTTCTGATTTTGCAATTACTTTGTATACTACATTTTATCCACTTTGATTGTATTATAGAATATTGCTTCTGTTTTGTGTATCAAAATCTTTTTTCTATGTTTAACTTTTTAAAATCTATTTTTGATATCCATTAAGATGAAGACCAATCACAAGCAGTCACATCCCCACTTCAGAAAAGATGTAGACAAATTGGAGAGTCTAGCAGAGGGCAACAGAAATGCTTAAGGGGCTGGGGCACATGATTTATGAGGAGAGGCTAAGGGAATCGAGCTTATTTAGTCTGGCAAAGAGAAGACTAAGGGGAGATTTAATAGCAACCTTCAACTACGTAACGGATGGTTGCAAAGAGAATGGAGCTAGATCAGGGGCAAGCAAAGTTTGGTCTGTGGGCTGGACTGGGCCGATGATAGACTTCATTTCCCAGCAGCCCCTGTCTGCATCACTGTGCCTGATTTCCATGGAGACCCCAGCAGTGGAGCAGCTGTGACAGTGCAGGGCCAAGGTTTCCATGGAGACCAGTCCCAACAGCACTAGCAGGGCCATGGCAGGGCAGGGAGTTGCTTCAGGGCTGGGATCTTGCGGTGGTGACAGCATGGTCCAGAGCTGAAGCAGGACTGCAAACTACTGCCCGCAGGCCCTGGGCTCGTGCATGCAGGCAACAGATCGAAGCTCTGCCCTGGCTCTGGAGCAGCTCCCTCACCAGCCACGTGCCCTGCCAGTGCTGCTGGTGCCAGTCTCCATGGAAACCCTAGCCCTACACTGTCAAGGCTCCCCCACTCCTGCAGTCTCCACAGAAACCAGCCACAGTGATGGCACAGCCAGTACAGCTCTCTTGGCCACATGGGGATTGGGACCAATCCCAGTCCTGACATGGTTGGGAAGACAGCTGCTCCTGCAGGCAGCACAGCTCTCCTGGGGGTCTGATCTCCATGCCCCCTGCCAGAGCTGGCATCCAGGGAAACCTGGAACTCTCCTGACTGCTTCAGGGGGCCAGAGCAGAGCAGAAGCAGCCCTGGACTGGGCTGTTCCTATCAGGTGTAAATCGCTCCCGACAGGGGTACACATGTAGACATGCGCCTGGAAGTGCATTAATGAGCCTGGATTTTATGTGCAGAAAATTCAGGCGTATTAATTGCACATGTAGATGCACCTAGAGGGTAGGAAGGCACTGGAAAAGGTTAGCCAGAGAGGTTGTAGAATCTCCATCCTTGGAGGCTTTGATGTCCTGGCTAGACAAAACCTTGACTTGGATGATCTAGTTTCATAGTTTCATAGTTTCTAGGGTCAGAAGGGACCTGAGTAGATCATCTAGTCCGACCCCCTGCCATGGCAGGAAAGAGTACTGGGGTCAAACGACCCCAGCAAGGTGTTCATCTAACCTCCTCTTAAAAACCCCCAGGGTAGGAGCCTGCACCACTTCTCTTGGAAGTTGGTTCCAGATCCTAGCTGCCCTGACC
>NW_017729022.1:18896070-18909776 GCF_001723915.1 Gavialis gangeticus
CAGGTTGAGAAGGACCCATCCACTACCACCCTCTGGGTGCAGCCCTTCAGCCAGTTGGCGACCCATTTGACTGTGTGGGTGTCTACGCCACAGTCCCCCAGTTTCTTAATGAGAACGGGGTGAGAGACAGTTGAGGATGGTCCTGCTTTGAGTAGGGGATTTGGACTAAATGACCTCCTGCAGTCCCTTTCAAGCCTAATTTTCTATGAGTCTATGAATTTCCTGATAGTAATGTTTTGCTGATGTTTTTCTCTGCCTTTTACATTTGGAATTTGGATTTAAACAGCGATGAGTTTCCTCCCCCCTTCACTTATATTTCTTCAGAAATTTAACTTTTACATTTGCAAAGCCCATTGAATGGCTTGTTCTGCAGTTCTATTGGAAAACAAATTATTCCATTTAATTCCACAGGTTACACTGGAAAGAGTGGGTGGAGCTGCTTTGGGATGATTGAGGTGTTACTGAACTGAAAGGTAATTACACATGCACACTAGTTAAACAAAGGTAAAACAGGTCAGAAAGCACCTTATCATAAAAGAAAATATACTGTTGTCTATCTGTGAAATGTATATCTATTAAATGCCCATTGTTTTCCAAAGGTAAATTGTAATATTTTTCTTCTCTTTTGAGACATTTTAAGCTGTAATTATTAAAAAGCAAATAATGAATCAATTTTTCCATTTATGTTCCATTTAATACACAGCATAACACATATGTATTTTTATGTATATCTCTATATATGCATATATATGTAGGTATACAATATATCTATAGATGTAATATGTAACATCTATATGTAATATATTATATCTATATATGTAATAATTGCAGTATGTAATATTATGTAATATGTGTATGTATATCATATATCTATATAAGTATCTCTATATATGTATGTATATACAATGTGACCAAACTTTCTAAAGGCTATTGGCCTTTTCAGAAGGACAATTTACTTCTGCAAAATTAGTCCCAAATTTATTTGAAAGGCAGATGCAGATTTGTTCCTGTAGCACTGATTATAGGCATGAATGCATATACTTAAACCTCATTCTAACATTAAATATTTTATATGAACAACATAGGTGGAATCTTTATGCCATTGAATTGCTGACACAGACTTCCATGGGGTCAGGCTTTCACCATAAGATTCTCTATTATCAGCCTGAGACATTTTAAAAGGGCTTTGTTTTTCAGAAACTGCTAAGTTCCCATTTGCTGAAAATTAATTCCCTTGCACCCCTGACAAGTACATTGAATTAAGTATCCAATCGTTGCAGGACTCAGAATGACCAAAAGCTTTTGAAAATTTAGATTTATGAGCTTTACAGATATTTCTTACATTTTAACTATACAATATTGCTACACATTTTACTATAATCAAAACTAAAATAAACATTTAGCCTGCTTGCTGTACTTGGAATTAAGAAAAATTGTGAGGAACAAATTATATATTTATACATATATTTACACAAAATTCATACCTATGCCTATACCTATATCTGCATTAGAGCGTGCTACAAGTAGCAAGCACAAGTGTGCGATCGTTTCAGGATAGCAGTTGTTCTCATGATGTTACAGGATAAATCATATCTTCTATAAATGTTAATGTAGCAGGCAAAGATTGCAAAGAAACCACTTCAGAGATAGCTATCACTTGGATAAATTAACTGACGCTTTATCTTGATTATGCTTTATTCTGTATTGCAAAGAAGCTTAAGTAGGTGAATCCCACAGTCAATAGATACAGATTACTCAGCTTTCATTGAAAACTGATCCCCTCCACAAGGGAAATCTATGGTGGACTAGTTGGTTCCTTTAAACCTAACAAAAAATATTTGGTTTCACAGTGCAGCTAAGGTTTTTAGATAAATCTCCTCCTCAGCACACAGCCTTTTAAGGAAGCTGCCTGGAGGGTGAATTGACTTGAGGGAAGGGCAAGCAATGTTAAGGAAATTGGCTTGTCATCATTTAAGGCACTCTTCCATTCAGGGGTCTAACTGGTCAAAATGACACTGGGAACTAGCTAACAGGCCAGCTAACTAGGGAGTCTGAGTGATGTCCTGTTTGGGGATGGGTTTGTATGTGTTTGGTAGCATGTGGGTGTATCTACATGAGATGCTTTATTGCACATTAGACTAATGCATAGTAAAGCATCACCATCTACACTTGCATGGCAGTAGATTATTGTGCAGTAGATTAATTTAATGCACCATTTTCTAGTACCTATAGAAATAAGTGCATTAAACTAAGGTTCTGAAGCACAAGTGTAGACACTGACCAGGTGCAAATTGCTCCCCATCAGCCTAGGCAGTAGGGGAACACAGCGGGCAGGGGGACCTGTCCCAGCTTGGCAGGACACTGCTTCCCAGCCACGTTAGCCTAGGTTAGCCAGAGTCTGAGAGACACAGAGTGAGTGACTCTAGAAGCGAATGCATACAGAAAAGCCAAGAAAGGAATTTCCCTCTCTGTATTTCATTGGTTTTTGTTACTTTGGCCTTAGGAGCATTGAGGCAATGCTGTTCAATGTATCTGTGACACAGCAGGAGGAATGAAAAGGACTCTCCTCACCCCCACCAACAGCTTATACATTTGTAGTTAGGACTCTTCCTTGGGAGACGTGGGTTTAAACCTTTTGAGTGCATAAAGATGAGCATGCACATGTGCTTTGCGGTGCTGCAAAATGCACACAGTGCACGTCAAAAGGCTGTCCGTGCTGTATACTTGCAGCATGAACACAAAATTAGATATTGGGAAATCCCAGTATCTAAAACAAAAGCTCCAAATAAAGCAGGGATGCACATGTGGCTGCACTACATGTCGTCCAAAACTGGAGCATGGCCATCTAAGCTCCGCACGCCAGCCAAGCTCCGCACTCCCAGAGCACTACCCCTGAAACCCCAGGAGGCCCCCAGGCCTCTGGGTAAGGCTGCTGCTCCACCCAAGCATATTGTGCAGCCTCCCCTACTGCACCCAGGGCAATTTGCTGCATATGAGAGAACATGTACAAGGACAAGTAGCAGCGGTACAACTATGTGCCGCTGCTATTTCTCCCCGAAGGAGTGTGTGTGCATGCTTATCTGGATGTGCCCTTTAAGGCTAAGTTTGTATTTGAACCTCAGTCTTTCACTTGCTGGGCAAGTTGGTTTTTTTCCTAAGAAAAATGTAAGAACTGTTCAGTTCTTTGCTTGAAAGGGTATAGATGCCTAGTTTTTGCAGGTTCTTAACTGTGGGCTGTAGGTTCTTAGCTGTGGCTCCCAAGTTTGTGGAGGTGCTTTACTGCAGATATGAATAAGGACCTGAGGAGTAGATTTCAGATTTTCTTTTGTCTTCAGCATTTCATATGAGCTCTAAGCAGCTGAATGTTGACTATGCTCACTTGATGGCTCCCTCTTCAGCAGGCTAAGTGTTTTGCTGAAGTGTTTATTGTCTGTGCGGGATTTGCTGGATAAACCTAACATGGGGTTCTAATTTCTAATTGGGAACAAGTTGCCAAAAAAGATAGACTTGTACTTATGTCCTTTAAGCACCTATGTTATTGATCTTTTATCTAACCCTTCGTGGATCAAGGAGGCCATTTTCTTTGACCTTGCACAATATATACATATATGCCAGAAGAGATGAGGTAATTTGGGATTTTGTAGAAATCTAGGGATAAAAGAAATTCTAGTCAAATAAATTTGAATTGATTTTCCCATGATCTCAAAGTGACAGATTCATAAAAGCACAGTAAATTCCTTCTCTTCCTTCTGGAGCCCCAGTGGATTACTGTGGTAGAATCTTAGCATTTATTTTTGGATGCCTGGAAACTTTGTTTGAAATATGGAAAATATTTTTTTCTGTTTCAAAATAGAGCTCTCTGACTCAGTACCTCAATACTTCACAAGACTTGACAAACTAAGGAGCCTGGCAATCTTAGTGGGTCACCAGAGAGCCATTAGCTATTGAATCAAGCCTAAATATTTTCAGGACTGCTTTTTAAAATAGATTAGATGCATTAGCTGAATACACTGAGGTTGGAAGAGGGTTTTCTATTGTCTTTTGAAGTGCAATATCATTTGATTTTTAAAAAAAATTAGCACACAATGTTCAAGTATTATTTGGGCCTCAAGAGACTAATCCTACTCTTCATTTATAAGGTAACATGTCTCTGAAATATATGAAAAATGTCAAAATATGAGAGCCTATCTACATTTTCAAAGAAGAGTTTTAACTGTTTTGGGTAGGAAAGGTAATGCATAATTTGCCATAGAGACATAATTCCTTATTCTAGCTCAGATACTGTCACTTCAATTTCAAACTAAGCGGCACCAGCAGAAATGCTCAGTTGTACCACATGAGGTCAAGTGATCCTTACACAAATATTCAGGTACACAGTTTAGGAGAAGCTTCTACAGTCATGAAATCTCTGGTGTATGAAAAGCATTATTTACATCACAAGATTACCATATCAAGGAAAAGAAGCCAGTTGTTGCATGTAGAAAGTTGTTTTATAAATAGTATAAATTCCAACACTGCAAGCACTTGCACATATGTTGAATTCCACAAGCTGTCTAGTCCAATTGACATTTAGGCAGATAAAGCCAAATAAGCAATTGCAGGAACAAAGTCATTGACATAGTACAGTTACCAATTGTAAGAGTTGGAAAATCATTAGAGGTGGAGAAAGAAAAGATATTTTTCATTCTTCTTTCCACTCATATTGTAGTGGGATTGTCTCATAGGATTTTTTCCAGTAGCTTATAAGCAGATCTATAGTGATAGAACTTAGATATTTTCTCTAAGGAATCTAGCTTACTGCCTAATGTATGAACCAGGTTCTTCTCTTCCCTCCTCACCTTCCCCCCTACCCCACACTGTAGCCAGACTATTTTTAAAAACTTTTTTCATCCTTTTGTTCCCAGTTATAACTATATATCCTTTTCCATTTTCATATGTACTTACTTTTAAGTTCTTGGATATTTGCTTTTATGTTGCTTTCCCATTGTGAATCGGCCTTTTACATAAGTTGATATGCTTGTAGTTCTTTTTCTTTGTACTTTATTTTTTAACCTCTACTTTTTATTTCTTTCCTTCTTTAAATAGGTAAGAATTATTTGTCATCCTGTGGAACAGTCCATATTTTTTCGAATTTTCATAAATCTAAGGGGAAAAAAATCTATCATCTTAATACTTAAAAAACAAACTGAAAATCTTCTTTCTTTCCTTCTTGATATTATATAGGATACGACTCTGATGGAAGACCCCTGTTTTCTCATCATCCCTTGTCCTTCATCTTGGTAAGTGCCAAAATAAGTTCATGTTTCAGCACCAATATTTTTCTATTAAAATTAAATAAGCAATCACATGATCTTGCACACTAGTGTCAAGGGTCTGGAACCATCTTGAAGCTCCATGGAACAAAGGAATAAATCTTTTCTTATTTCCAGTGATGTTGATAGTGGTGCATTAGCAGAACACCTAATCGGAAGGCAGGAAGTGTAATAATCAGGGATCTGGGTTTTCCATTTCCCATGTAAAAACAGAAAAAAATGTAGATTTTCCCCTTTAACTGAGAAAAATGTGGATTTTTCATTTTAACAGAGAAACACGTGGATTTTCCACTTTTGCAAAGAGCTCTCGCTGGCTGGTGCAGCTCTAGCCTGCAAGGGGCTGTGGGGAGTGGGAGAAGGGTGGCCAGGCAGGGGGTGCTATATGCATGGGCACACTCACACATGCACATGGCCTCCATGCAGCCTGGAGAGCCGCTCCTGCAGGTAAGTCTGGTGGCAGGGGGAGGAGGGGGAAGAAGGGACTAAGGACCCCATAGAGAAGGAGGGAGGGAGTTAAGCAGGGCTGGGGCTGGGGCCGCTGCCAAGCCATGCAGTGCATGGGGCTTGGGACCTAAAGCCAGAATACCCAGCTGCAGAGCCTGGGTGGGAAGCAGGATGGAGCCATGGGTGGCTCATCCAGAGTGTGGGGGGTGGGAGGGGCTGCCTCCCCACTGCTGCACACACTCCTGAGGCAGCGGGTGGGGGCATGTGCCCCCCCAGATCTGTGTGTGGGGCAAGGGCAAGTTGCCCATTGCAGCCCAGCAGGCAGGACCCAGAGCATCAGGGCAGAGTGGGGCTGGGTGGGCAAGCTCCTCGCTACTGTGAGCCCTATGCTGCCCTGACAAAATGCCCGCTGCCTGGCCGGCAACAGCAGGGGCAGTGGCACAGAGTTGTGCCTCCCACTGATACTGGGTGGGCAAGAGGCGCCTTGCCAGGGCAGGGCACGGCTTGCAGCAGGAAGGAGCTTCTCTGCCCAGCCCTGGTCTCCCCTGCTATGCTGGGTTCTGCCTGCTGGGCTGTGGAGGCCCCAAGGAGAGGGCAGCAGGGCAAGGAGCCTGAGCCTGCAGTAAGCATCCCACCCCTGCCCCCACCATGGGCTCTATTCTGGCTGTGCTGCCTACAGGGGAGGGGGAGCCAGGCTCTGTGCTCTGCTTCACTGCAGTAGCTGCTGCCTCCAGTGGGTGGCAGCCAGGGCTCAGGCAGTGCTGTAGGGGGCAGGGGGTTGCAGACCCAGGTCCCTCTCTCCATAGCCCTGGCACCTGGCGGGAGCCCTCTGGCAGGGCTGGGAGAGGCGGGGGAGCTGTGGGTAGGGAGTGAGGGGAACCAGCAGGGATGCGGGGGCTGTGAGTGGGAGTGAAGGGCACCCTCAGGGCTGTGGCTTGGGAGTATGGAGCCTGGACCTGCATCCTGGTGAGCTAAGGGGGCAGGGGGAGCTCTGATTTTCCATGATAAAAAACCCAACCCAAAATCAAATACCAACATTTATAGGTACTTAGAATATATTTTATTATAGTGATTGAGCCCTTGGTAAACTTCCAAATTGCTTTAAAATTGTAAATATATCAATAAAACATTGTGTTCAACTGATACTTATATAGAGAGTGGTGTTTCATTTTAATCACAGATTCTGGGTTTTTTGATCAGAGAATTTGCATTTTTATCAGACAATTTGTGATTTTTAAACAGAGAACACCAGGATCCCAACTAATCAGGTAGGGGAAGAGGTGTTACCCTAACTACATGCTGAATTTTAAAATATGATAATGTTGGCTCCTCAGCTGTAGATTCTGCTCAGTGGGGTCCAAGTAAATTATAAACCCATGTAGATTTGTGACTCAGTCACCAGATCAAACAGTCATATGACGATCATAGAATCTGAACTTTAATTTTAAAATTTTGTTAACCCTCATAATTGTGATGCTAGCGTGACACCTTGAACTGAGTGCAACTGATGTATGGAGGTCTGACTGAATCTGAATTTAGCTTTATTGTACAAGGGGGACGCTTTCAGTGCAGAAGTTTGCCAGTATTTTTAAATAGAAGAAATAGGAAGCAGCTAGGCTTCAGCAGTGAAAGAGGCAGCAATTCGTGCAAGCAGAAGCAGATAGGAAAATACTTGTCCCCATGGCAGCTGATATAGAGAACCTGGTCTTTACCCAGTTAGTGGGGATGACTGGTGAAGTCTTGAATGTTGCACTGTGGTCTATTGGACAGGCTGTTCTTTGATGATACTTGGATAACCTGCTTAGGTCTGTGGGACTAACTCCCTTTTAGATGGAGCTCAGATGCTTCAATGGATCCTACATCTCATATCCATGGGTTATAATGAGGAAAAAATGGCTAGTCTCTCCTAAACTCCTTCCACTTACAGCATTAAAATGAGGTACAAAACCTTTGTTTGTTTTAATAGATACCACTACAATGATTCTTGTTAAACTAATACTTTTAGGTATTCCTTATATAAACATAAAGGCAAAAAACATAATTAAAAAACAATGTATATTCAAAAAAGTTATCATAAAAATAAAACAAAATTATTACTCCTACCTGGTCTAATTTGAACATTCCTGTCTGATACTCTGATTTCTATATGCAGCAAATCCTGACCAAATTACGCTAACTAAAAACTCCCTATATTAATTTAAACACAGAATTTATCACCACCTACTTATGATCATTTTTTCTGCATTGAATACTTTCTATCTTAGAAACTTTATATACATGTTATATCATTGGAATAGCATCTGACATTTCAACTCAGACTTTTAAGATAGAAATAAACCAAGCTTTATTTTACGAAGGGGGATACTTTAAACGCAGAAGTTTTGCAAATATTCTTAAATGGAAGCAATAAAAAGTCAGTTCAGACAGAATGACATTCAAAGAATGAAGTGCAAATACAATATGTCAAATGTTTACCAGGGAAAAACACATGCTTTTCATATAGTGAAGGTGCCCTAACATCTATTTCACCTTTGGAGTTAAAATATCATTGACATTCCTGTTGAGAGGAACATATTGAGATATGGTTTATATCAGTCTATCAAGGAAAAAATAGAATATACTGAATTCTGAATAAGTCAGCTTGGAAAGTAATGTCTGCACCCCAGCTGTTACCAAAAAATGTTTAAGAGTAGCTATTAAAATTCTCACGCTATGTAGCTTAACTGCTACTTTTAATAACATGATCATATTGAATTTGGTTGATGCCTAAATTAAACAGAGCTGCACAATTCATAATGCTAAGAGCTATTTTGTCAAGATTAACTCTGAAATTGTAGTGAGAGGAGAGCTCCTGCCATTTATCAATTACAAGTGCCCATCTTGGATAGGACCCCTACTTGAAGGTCATCCTTGGCTTTCGGCTAATATTTAGCTACATCCCATGCCAGGCCAACATTGTCTCATCATGAAGTAGCTACTTAATATTATTTTACAAATACTGTCATTTTTTATTCTAAAAACACATTCACCTTTCCCCCCCAGTATTCAATTGCTAGATTCTACAGATAGCTATGATATTAATCAGATCAATTATCTGCTTAGCAATTTTCAGGTAAAAATTATTCAATACGTATCTTTTTGGTATTCTAGTACTTAATTATAAGTGGGAATTCCATAGCATTGCCTAATATCAGAATTGTCTGATATTTCACAGTTTTATATCCTGTTCTCTCCTGCTTACCACTTTACTAAATTTGGACTATTTAGGCTGAACTTTTTCATACTGGATCTCTGCCTCAGGCTGGTTTCTTTTAGTTTAGTTATTTATTTGAATCCAGAACAATCTGGTTGTTTCTGAGAACAGGAGAGAAATGTGAATAGTAATCAGAAACTTAGACTTTAGGAAAGAGAAGCTTGGGGTGAAAAATAGGATTGGTAATTAGGGGACTTGGATCCAACAAGGAGACTGGAACTTCAGTCAAGAAAAGGAAAGGGAGGTAGGGGGGATGATGCTGGATGAGAGGAGGGAAAGATTGGGACTGGCTAAGCAAGGATAGTAAGACTGAAAAGCAGTGGGGTAGGAGAGAAATCGGTTAGATTGATTTGACAAGAATGATAGTATAGGAATAGAACCGAAACCCACTGAGAAAATGTCCCATCTCCTCCTAGTGCTTTTCCACATAAAAGTGTCATAGAGTCATAGATGTTAGGGTCAGAAGGGACCTCAATAGATCATCGAGTCCAACCCCCCTGCATAGGCAGAAAAGTGTTCTGGGTTCAGATGACCTCAGCCAGATGCCTATCTAACCTCCTCTTGAAGACCCCCAGGGTAGGGGAGAGCACCACCTCCCTTGGGAGCCCATTCCAGATTTTGACCACTCTAACTGTGAAGAAGTTCTTCCTAATGTCCCGTCTAAATCTGCTCTCTGCTAGCTTACGGCCACTATTTCTTGTAACCCCCAGGGGCGCCTTGGTGAGCAGAGCCTCACCAATTCCCTTCTGCGCCCGCATGATGAATTTATAGGCAGCCACAAGGCCGCCTCTCAACCATCTGTTGCAGAGGCTGAAAAGGTCCAGGTGCCCTAGTCTCTTCTCATAGGGCTTGGCCTGTGAGCCCTTAACCATATGAGTGGCCCTTCTCTGGATCCTCTCCAGGTTATCCACATCCCTCTTAAAGTGTGGCGCCCAAAACTGCACGCAGTACTACATCTGCAGTCTGACCAGTGCCCGATTGAGGGGAAGTATCACCTCCTTGGTTCTGTTTGTCATGCATCTGCTGATGCACGATGAAGTGCAGTTAGATTTGCTGATGACTTCGTCACACTGACGACTCATGTTCATCTTGGAGTCCACTAGTTAATAACCTACTTCATTAATTTATTTGCTAGGGGTCTGTATGTTGGACTACATTTTACAATGATGCTAAGGACCCACCATGTGTGATTGATTTGATATTGCATCATTTGTTTGCTTCTTTTGGGAGAAAAAATGAGAATCAGGATGTCCAGGAACCAGGATATGCCTATTTTGTAAAATGAGTCATGGAGAAGAAAAAGTGTAGCCTGAAAAACCTTTGCTTCATTTCTTTCATGAACTGAAAGATGTCATACGAACATAGATTTGGAAAGGACCACCTCGGTTAAGCCCCTTGCAATCACAGGTAACTGTGTAATAAATGGCTGTCCTAGACCTAAAGGGTTCATAAGAACAACTACCATAATCTCCTGTACATAGTTATGAGGTGTGAGCTTGCAGGAAGTACAATGGTATCTTAATGGTTAAGGGAGCTGACTGTTGCACTATTGTAACACATTCTATCCCTGCCTCTTCTACAAAGTTACAAGTCACCTGAACCAAGTTATCATAAAGTATGTGTTTCTTGTTTTCTGGGTGTCTGACTTTAGATCTGGCATTTTATTTTGCAGATGTTCTGAACCCTCAAAGCGGCAACAAAATTCAACTGGAGCTGTGACTTGAACAAATAAAATACCAAATACTCTGAAAAATTAGGTCCTAGATGTCTTAAATGGTTCCCAAACTTAATAGATAGGTTTGACCTTCATCTTTCAGTGTTCCACTTCCCCAGCTATAAAATCCAGATAATGCCTACTCTTTGCATAGAGGTGTTGAGAAAATAAATGCATCGATGTGTGTGACGCACACTGACACTGCAGCAATGGAAGCCATGAAACAGCCTATGAGAAAATTTATCGTTCTGTCCCAGGGGTTCTACGTGTGCAGTAAATAAATCATGAGGACACACTGAAGACAGGGACATGGTGGCAGAACTGTTAAGGCATCATGATGTACATCTGGTGGTATAAGTTTGAGCCTTACACCAGGAAGCCACCTTTACTCAATGCAGCTTTAAATGGATTTCTGATCTTTTGTGCTGGAGAGTAAAGTAACAGAATAGGATGCTCATCACATTGTTTCCTTACATACTGATGGGCTGTAAGCATGCTAGCCTGATGGGCAGATCTTTGACACATTTTTCAACCGTTGAACCGGAAAGATCAAACAAAATATTGGGTAGTTCTTTATCCAGTGATCACAGTACCTTCTGTACATGGTATGAGGCAGAAAAAAATAAGATCCTGTGAAAAATAGGATGTAATCATGTCATTAAAATCAAAAGTCTGCCCAAGACTAATAAATAGTCTTGGAGTAATATGGTTAAGATGTGCCAGTTTGTGGGTGTACACACAAGCAAAACACCACAAAATAAGACAGAAAAGTTACCTAGGAAGCACCAGACCCAGAGACAGAAGCACAGATGTCATGCCCTTGAGAAAAAGTAAGAAAAAGCACTTTAGAGTTCAGTGCTGGCTGAGAGAGACTTGGAACAAAAACCAACCAAACAAAAAACCGCTTTTGGGTTCAGAGAAATGGGACTTAATACGTTCTTTGTGAAGAAACAGAATTGTATCAGTGAAATTACTGATCATCATCAATTTGTCTTCCTGTAGGAAACAAGCGTGAGGGAGGTGATTCTCAACTTGGGTGCCACGACTTCCTGGGGTGATGCCAGGTCCTTTGAAGGATGTTGGCTGCAAAGTGTGAGGAGATAAACAGATAATCGCAGGCTCAGGCTTGTCCCTGCCTGGCTGATCCTTCACTTCTGCTGCCTGGCCCTATTGCAAGGCGGTAAGCACTATAATACATATATTAGTATTTGAAATTGGGTGCCACACAATTTGTAAAAATTACGGAGGAGTGCCTAGAATCCAATGAGGGGTGCCTTGAGTCCAAAAAGGTTGGAAACCACTGCCTTAGGGTTTCAAAAGGGTAACAGTAGGTTTTAGTTAGTATAAAAGCAAAGCCAGTTAAGATCTGTATTAAATACTTAGTAAATGATAAATCCTTCTATAAAACAAAAGCACTTAAGTATGTAATCTTAGTTGATATATTTCTTCCACTCTGTATCATGACCACAGTTTGTCTTTCCCTGTTTTTCCTGACAGACAGGTTTAAAAAAGCAGTGGTATACTCTTCATTAGCTGAATAGTTTGAAGAAGGGAGTTTTTCTTCCTCAGTGTATGTATGGAAGCATAATCAATGCTTGCTAGAAGTGAAACTCATCTCTCTAGAGAGGGCCAATGCAAGTCCTACACCAATTACACAGCAAACTAGGGGTGAATTTCTTTAAAAATTATTCTAGGTGAGTTCAAATTAATTGTATTGTTTCTCTCCCAATTATGGGCCAAATCTTTGGTTGGTGTAAATCAGTATAGTTTCACTGAAGCTTGTTGACCAACTAGCAGAAGATTTGTAGCAGAAGATTTGGAGGAGTAATTTGGAAGCCACACAAATTATCTGAGATTAGTAAACATTACTTGTCAACATTTTTTTGCTCTTTTTCTTGCTTTCAGGGTTGTGATCCCTGCTTAATGGATGTACTTCACAGTAACAATCCTTTACAAGTACTCTAAAAGCAGACACAAGTAAAATAACCCAAACCACATCCACTATTAATAATTGACGTTCATTCAGCATTGGCAAGCATTGATTATAGGCTTAAAAGGAAGTTCTTTGTGATATTGATTTGGATGCTTTTGACTTGAGACTGATAACAGCATGTGCTTAATGGAAGTTGGTCACATTTCTTAAAAAATTAAGCAGTCATCAAGTTTATGCAATTTGATATGAGTCACTGTCTTGTTTTTGTGGTATACATAGTGTGTCCTTGAGGAAATGTCAGAAATGTTAGGTTTTTCAGCTTTTGTAATGAAATATTGTAATTAATAACCACAAAAACTTGAAGATGTCTTGATTGCAATTTCAAATTAGTTCTGAACTATTTATGGCTGCCATATCTTGAAAAAGATAAATGATGCATTAAAAAGAACAATTTTCAACATAGCTAGAAAACAAAAAAAGACCCAAGAGGTGTAGTGTGTTTTGCTAGTAGTAAGGACACCATTTTGACAGATTTTTAAAAGAATAATGATGTAAAAAAATCATTAGATGGATTTAGATGTGTGCTATGTGTTGCATGACTGTGGAAAGTACAGGGCTAGAGATAATAATAAAAATAGCAAAATCATATAGCTCTATAATTTGATGAAGCAGATGCTTTCATGAGTACTGCCATGTGGGCAACAGTGACCACTGCCTGCTAGAATTCACCATTCAGCTCAAGGTAGCAAAGGCAAGCAGTCAGGTGGTGGCCCTAGATTTTAGGAGGGCAAACTTCAACGAGCTAAGGAGGATAGTTGGAGAAGCGCTGAAGACTTAGAGGGGAGGGGAGCCGGGTGTCCAAGGGGAGTGGTCACTCCTTAAGGAGACGATCCTCCAAGCCCAGAGGAAGGTAATCCCCAGGAGGGTCAAAGGGGGCAGGAGAGCATATAAGCCTCCATGGCTCACTAAAAACATCCGGGAATGTCTCCTTGCCAAAAAGGAGGCTTACTCCCAATGGAAAGGAGGGGTCATCACTAAGGAGGACTATTC
>NW_017729022.1:18909987-18927931 GCF_001723915.1 Gavialis gangeticus
CAGGGCGGCTAGAGTCTGGAACCAGCTTCCAAGTGAGGTGGTGCAGGCTCCCACCCTGGGGGTTTTTAAGAGGAGGTTGGATGACCACCTTACTGGGGTCATTTGACCCCAGTGCTCTTCCTGCCATGGCAGGGGGTCGGACTAGATGATCTGCTCAGGTCCCTTCCGACCCTAGAAACTATGAAACTATGAAACTATAATGATATTAAGAGCATTGTGCACAAATAGTAGTGATGACTGCGATGACTTCTTTCATTGTAATGTGAATGTGAAATGACACAAAGGCATCCACTGTTCAATAGACAACAGTAGTATAACTAAGGCAGGACAACCAGGGCAGCAGCCCTGGGAGCTGACTTGGTGGGGGGACAGAAATTAATAGCTGTTGCTGCAGCCACACAATTGCACCAGTAATATGGCAGTAGCCAGAAGTTGCAGTCACCCTCATTGTCCTGCTGCGTTGGGTGTCCAGCTGTCGCATTACACCCCTGATAGGCAAGTATTTAAAAAACTTCATATTAAGCTACTTTCCACAGTTTTGCCACATTTTTAAAGAAATGGACATTTCCTTTAAAATAATATAAAAACTGTTCTCTGGGAAATCACTGTGGATTGATCTTTACAGACTTCTCAAAACTTGCTAAATAGTACATTCAAGTATTTATAATTAAAAAAAAATTGTAACTTAAAAACAATACAATGAGAAACCTATCCAAACACATTTACCACAATAAACCATGATAATCATTTTTATTTATTTAAATTAGGTTTTCAATTGGAATCTTGACCAACTAGTGCAGGAGGTTTATGCAATGTTTTAGAAATCCAAGAGAAGTATATAAGCGCTTCTCTTTAAAATATTTTAAAAGAAATATTGGAAAGAATTAATTAATTCCACAATAAAAGAGCACTGGAGACAGGTCCATTTAGGAGATAATGGTTGACTGCAGTTACTAGTTGGAAGATTTGCCCAATAGCTGCTGAACTAATGATTTGCGCCATAACAATAACCAAGTTGGGAGACAGCATAAGGTATTTCATGCTCTAAGGTCTTTCAGTTTCTGGGTGATATTGGGCTAGTCACTTCAGACAAAACTTTTGTTGCTGGTTTCTATTTTATTATGCTTCTTATGTTATGTCAATACTGACACACTTGGGACTAGATTCACAGAAGCACTAAGTCATCATAATCGAAACTGAAATGATTTGGAGCTCTCCTTTGAATAAATGTTGCTTTGAAAATGTTAAGTTACAGTGAAAATTCTGGCTGTAGGATCACAATTCGGGATCTAAAATCAAGTAGTGTCTTCAAAAAATGTTGACCGTGATATTCTTAGCCTCAGTATTCCATCTGTAAAATGGGGATTACACTAGCCTGTAATCTTACTAAATGGTTATGAAGATAAAGTGTGATACTGTGGTAGGATTACTACAGAAATGTTCAGGAAGGAATTTTATAACAATAAAAAATGTTATTTAAAATTCAACCAACACTTGATTAATGTGTGAAAAATAAGTCTTGGGACCACATACTGAATGTGGAAGTTGTTTTGGATGTTCATTTATTGAGGAAGCCAGGTATTTTATTGAAAATAATGCAGTGACTAACATTGCATATAAATTACAAGGGTAAATTGAAGAGCAGAGGAATTGTCAGTCTGACATATCCTAACTTTTGATTGCTTTAACGGAATATTCTTTTAACAGTTTATGTTTTTAAAATAGTTTTCAATATAATTATTTGTATTCTTTGTGACTAGACTGAATCAAAGCATAAGTGGTGCACAGATTTACATTCCTTCTAAACCTGTACTCTAACAACAGGACCATTCTTGTTACAACTGAATAATTACCCTTGTAAGTGAATCAACTATATCCAGGAACAAATAGTATGCCTAATTATGTTCAAAATGCAACAGAGCACAAAATAAATGACCATATTCTCATATGGACATACAAACATTTCTCATTTAGATGTCTGATACTTATTTATTAATCAGTTCCAATAGTTTTGAATAATACCCATTTTTTCTTGTTGGTATAATGAAATATTTGAATTATAGTGGTATCTAGAGCTAACTATCAGGGATTGGGAGCCCTACTTTAACAAGCAATGTATTGTGAAGACAGTTTTGGCCCGAAGTCCAAGCATAGAATAAAAGACAGCATGCAGATATGACACGTGGTAGGAACACAAGGTAATAATGAGGATATAAACATACGCTTCCCACTTAGACTCTATGGGCACATCCACATGTGCAGGTAAAGGCACAATGTCATTTAATGTGTGATAAACACAATCAAACCTCCTGCCATGCCGCACATGCATGGCAGGAAACGTGATTATGGGACTATGCATTAGATCCTATTATGTCTTATTGCAACCAGGCTCCCGCTGTACCAGCAAGACATTAGCTCCTACAGCTGGGACCCCACTCAGCTGATGGGTTCCCACGTATAGGGGTGCTCCACGTATGGCTGAGGCCAGGAGACTATTGCAGCTACAATCTTCCAGCCCTGGGAGATTTATTTATTGGTACAATTAACCAGTACCTGTAACATGGGGCCTATTACATAGCCTGACATTCTTCTACTTTTTCAAAGCCTTTATTTAAAAAAAAAATCACAACTTAGCTGTCAGGTATGGAATAACAGCAAATGACATATGGTACAAAAATATTCCAACTGTCATATTTTATTTATATAATTGAGAAAAAAATATAATTCAATGGTTAGATATATATTGCAGTCCTAAAATGAATTGCTCTCCGGTATTAGAGACCTCCCGTTCAAATGTAATCAAATATATGCAAGTAGGTGGGTTAGGTTAATTGATACAAAGAAAGTGGCTCAAACAGGTTCTTAAAAATTGTTATTATCTTGAAAGATTAGCTGCTCAGTCAGAACTCAACCAAGCATATAAAGCATTTATACACAATTCCAGTCCCTTTGCTCTTAATGCACTTCTGGACTAACCTGAAATAAACTTCTGATTTTACTAGGAGATCTTGGTCTCCCAAGGGTATAAATTGTCAATATATAAGAAAAGTTTGCTGGGTTAGCAAAGTGGACAAATTGCCGTTGAGATTTCCAAGCTTAGGTGATCAGATACTTGTGAAGAGATGGAAATGTTAGAAAAAGAATATAAAGGCATAGAAATTCAAGTCACTGGAGTGAAATATTAGGGAAAATAACATATTGCACCACCTGGTACCTGCTTTGACATATTTATCTCTTAGCTTTTTCTATTGCATAGAATCTATAATTGATCTAAAAAAGCTTCATTTCTAACTTCAAGAACTCATTGGAAATTCAGATTTAAATTATTCAGTTTTACTTCATTCTCATGTGTAAAATGTGCTTAGTGCAAATGTTCAGTTTAAAGTTTAGCAATAAAACTTATTCAAAAAGGGGCAGACAGCAAGTGGAATGCTCCTGTTGATGAATTCATGGGAGTAGTCCTTGACTTCAGCTGGATTATTTGTGCTGGTGATTTTTCATCAATATTTTTTATGATCTACATAAATTAATTTTCTTAAGACGTGGATCTTGGGCATGTGAATAGGTTAACTCACTGAAGAGCAGGTGGTCTTAATTTAACAGAAGCTATAAACACCTGGCGCAATCCCTAGAAATGATGTAATTCTCCCTGAGTGGAGTTACACATACCTTGGATTGCAGAGGTATTTTTCTCATTCTTTTTAAGTGTCAACGGTTAGCTTTTCTTTGCATGTGGACACTTCTCAGTTTAACAAATTGGTCTTTTTACACTGCTTTGAAGCCTTTCATGTCTTAAATCAGTAACACAACTAGTGGAGAGTGAGCAGGGCACAAGCCCTGGGCACCCACTTAGAGGGTGTGTCACTATGGCCCCTTCACCCAGGAGTCTACCATGACAGGGGCATCCATGTATGTATCTCAGGAGGCACAAGGTGGAATGATTCCCTCTCTGGAAGGCTTTGCCATGGGAGGCACAGCCCTGCATTTAGGAGGAGGGAGAGAGGGAACAAAGAGGACACCAAGAATGGATCTGCCATTGCTGCTTATCCCCTAGAAGCAGTAGCCCAAGCCTGGGTTGCTGCAACAGCAGCTGCAGCAGTAGCAGCTGTCACTGGAGTGAGGAGATCTGGGAGGAAACGACTCCTTTCCCCCTCCCCACTTTTTCTCCCCCCCACTCCAGGGTCAGCATAATTCTCTACACCACCCTTTGCCTCTGTCTCAGATACTGAAAGAGCTGCATATGGCTCTCCCTTAAATCCTGCTCTTTTCTGAGTGATCAGATACTCCAGGAATAGAGATCTTTGAAGCCCACCCATGCTTGCCACTCCAGCAACTGGGCCCATTCTGAGGTTATAGGTCTCTTTGCACTCTGGAGACAGGCAAAAGTCTAGGAAGTCCTCAGGAAGAATCACAGGAACATACATGCCTATGAAACTATAGATTTTGAAATAGCAATAAGGAGATATCAGCATAGTGCTTCTCCAAGACCAAGGGCTTCAAGTTTTGCCCTACCTCTCCCTGCATGGGTTCGGGGCCTGTCAGCCTCTACCTCACCCCATGCAGGATCTGGGCCCTTGGCTCCTGCCTCACCCTGTGCAAGCTCTGAGATTATGCCCTCACTCTTTTTTGCCACACACTACTGCCCTTCAGCTAGTCGCAGCACTCCTCCCAGGTGCTACTTCCAACCCAAGCTTCTCAGGGCATATGGCCGAGCCTTGGCTCTCTCAGCCTTAGTCCACTTATGCTGCTTGCACCCACCCCGCTTGAAGGATTTAGAACCCAGGGTGCCCATGGCACCCTTCGCAATGGTCTCCTCCTCCCCTACCACCACAATTTAGTTCTCCAGTTCAAACTTCAATACAATGACAAATATGAACATTCACTTCCAAACAAAAGGTTTCACTTGACTCTGAGTCAATGTCACACCATGGTAACAAGTTACAGCATAAGGCAAAATGTTTAGCTCTGGTGCCCAGTGGTTCAGGGCCTGCCTTGTAGCTCCCTATAATCTGAAATCTTTCCTCCTTGGCCAGTCAGAGCCCCTTCTCCAGGGGCTTCAGCCCTGGTCCTGGCTTTAGAAAGCCTCTGAGCCCCTCTCTGGATTGCTTGACCCACTACTTCTGCCTCTGGCTGTGAATCACTGGCCACACTGTGCTGGCTGCACCTGGGGCAAGCAGCCATTTTTTAAAGGGCTTTCTGCCACTATTAGACCCTCCAGGGGGCTAGAGCCAGCCACCTGTTCCCTGGCTTCCTCTCTCCCTCTCTTCTAGTTACTGCCAATCAGTTTTAGAGCAGAAAAAATACTGACCCAGTTTTGTGCGCAGTTTGAACCTAAATGGAACAGCAAAATATTCTAGCTGAATATCTGAATTTTCCGAGTATTGTGGCACACCTCATTCAAAAAATCCCCAGCTTTAATGATGGCTAATATCCAATGGTCAGGGGAAGGTGAACTCCTCCCACCCTCCAGAAATTAGTAGCCTTTGCAACAGGAAAATATTTCCTTCCTGGACCATGCAGGTAGCCAGGCCCCTACAACAGATGCACTTTTGATTAAAATCCCCCCACCCCACTTTAAAGAGGGCAGTAACAAAACCTTGTATACGGAGATTCTTCCTTGCCCTCCCTACCTACCTGTTTAGCCTGACTCAGGTTTTGACCTCAATGGGCCTGTACAGCTTTGTGCATACCCCTGCACCTGCCTGAAACTTCACATGTTCTCCCTTTCACTGAATGTGCCAAACTCAAAATATAGTTTCACACTGCAACTGATAGTTTGTTATATCAAAGTGCTTGTAGAGTTTTTAGTTCAGGCAAAACAGTGAGAAACAGCACTTTTTCACCTCCACCACAGATGAACCATTACAGACCACTACCAATTTATACTTACGCCATTGATTCCAACCATGCAGAAATCCAAATTAAAGTTTTCAGATAGCAACAGGATGGATACTCTCCTCTCACCACAGATAAGAATTTATAGATCAGTGAACTCGAACCATGTCTGCTCAGGAGATAAATTGTAACTTGAGAATCAGGATGTAATTTAGCTAAGCTCTAACACTGCTGGGGCATGACTGGCTTGTCCACAGTACCCAGCTGCACAGTTGCCCATTTTCATTCCTGCAAGATCTCTGGAGGCACAGTCCTGGTAAAGGATATGGTGGGTTTGCAAAAACATGAAATTTTTTTGCTGGTGGGTTTTTTTGGGCTTTTTTTGTTTTGGAATGTGGAACAAGACCATGTCCTCTAAATTTCAGACTGCCTGAAGAATCACAAAGCAGTCACCAGCATGATGCTGCATGATCCTCCAGCACTGCCCACACCCTATAACCGTGGACTCAAATCTTTTGCTTATCAGCAGAGATTCTGGGGGTTTTTTAATTAAAAAAAAATCCCAATTTTCATATTAAAAAAGTAACCCAAAATCCACATTTTTTCATGATCAAAATGGTCGCCTTTTCATTTTGATCACCAAAAAATGTGGATTTTGGGTTACTTTTTCTAATCCGGAAATTGGAGGGTTTTTTTTTTTAATCAGAGAAAACTAGGATTCCTGCTTATCAGGGGGCAGCCAAAGTCATGTTAAAATGGAGTATGCCTGCTCACACAGGGAGTGTAGATAAGGGTTTCAGAGAGTTCAGCATCAGGGTGAATATAGAAACAGGGGTTGTTGCCAGCATGTCGCTCTTCTGAATTATAAACTACTGCAGCCTGGACTTAAAGGCAATATTAGCAGCTTTTTCTTCCCCTAAGGTGCCTTACCACCTACCCTGGATCCTGGGAATTAGACTAGAAGACCCTGATAGGCAGGGTTTTCCCAAAACTAGAAAAAAGTTTCTACATATGCCATCCAAGAAACTGTGGAAAGGTAGAAGGTTTAAGAAACTGAGTATGGAACAATGACCAGCATCTGGGGGAACGTCTATTCACCAGAGCACCCCAAGGGATGACAAGGTCCAACCGTCACAAACTCCTGCAAGACCATTTTAGGCTGGATATAAGGAAAAACTTCTTTCTGAGCCTGGAATAGACTCCCCCCAGAGGTGGTGCAAGCACCTATTCTGGGCACTTTTAAGAAACCTTTGGATGCTTATCTTGCTGGGCTTCTTTGACTCTAGCTGACTTCCTGCCCTTTGGGGAGGGAGCTGAACCCAATGATCTTACAAGGTCCCTTGCAGCCTTAATGTCTATGAAATCTATGAAACCATTTGGTTATATCTCTCACCTTCCAGTGTCAGCACCTCAGATTCCAGACCCTCAGTAATAAAGGCAATGAAAAGTAAGATGAAGCAAAGGAAACAAGAGATGGTGAGAAAACTTGTCAGTTCCTACACTAAGTACACCAGAGCTGCAAATATCTGAAAAGAGCATGTGGAGCAGCATAAGATCATCTGTAAGGAGATAGTGGAGAGTGTCTTAGAGGCTGGAAACAGATAGAATCAGTGGAGCATGATCAGCTGTACTGTCACAGCACAGCAGAGCTTGATATGTCACAGCAGAGCTGATAGTGTACCACGGGCATCTACAGATGTTACAAGTTGCCATGCCCCAACTTGGGGAAAACCCGTGATTGTACCCCTTGTGTTGGGGAGTGGGGAATTTCCTGTGGAGGGGTAAGAGGTAAAAAGCAGGCACTTCCAAAGCTTGAGAGACCTGATTCTGTTGGGAATTCCAGGGGTTTACAGGACCCGGCCCCTCAAGCCCACAGAGCCCCTGATCCCAGTGTTTGGAGATGACAAGCAGCTTCAGGCTGCCCATGCTCTCCCACCATAAATAAACAGGCACGGACCACAAGTAAGTGGCCCAATATGTTACTACTTTATGTTGCAGCCACAAATTTGTGCATTTGTAGTGCAACAGAAAGTATGACCATCTGCTTGCTTTCATTTTGTGCCTTCCTGGGAGCATGTGGGAGCCCAGTCATGAATAAAGAGACTCTGGACCTGATAAAGAGTAATTGCTCGGTTTGAACAGTAGATCCGGTGTGCAATGCATTGCTGGAGCCCATGAATAGGGTCAGTGCTTGTCCTCATCCTGCAGCATCAATGGCTTTGATGCTACGGACCCCAGCAGAGGTGTGTGCATTACCTACACCACAGCTGCTTGAGAACACCTCACTATGGAAATATCAAGTGTGAGAAGCTAGCTCAAGAGTAGCTATTCAGAGGCTTCTACTGCAACTGGTTATATTATCTAATTTAAAGCTGGCTCACGTATGCGTACATGAGACGATCACTCATTCAGATGCCAGTATGCACTTGAACTCTTCATTTACAAATGTGAGATTTTTTTGCTACTTATTCTAGCATTTTATCATGAAAAATGATGTCGCCCTGGTCTACCTACAAACTTAAACATTTCTTTTTTCTTTTTCAAATTTGCCTGTGGTGGAATTCTGTCATTTTAATAACAATGGTACTCAAGAGACTTTTAGAGGCACTTTAGAGACTTTTATTCCGTGCATTTATTTATTTACTTTTGAACAAGGAGTATCTTTTCACTGCAAATAAATGGTCTCATTTACATAAGATCTAGCAAGCAATTCTCGTCAAATGAGCAACATATATATATATTTTACATTTTTTCACTGAGATACTTTCCTATAGCTTTAGTCCAATGTATATAAACACTGATTAAGCCTTTCCTAACTTCCTGAGATTTCATTAAACTGTTAAACTAATAATTGAATCTGTAGAAGATTAGACTTTAGAATAGACTTGGCTGTTGAAGGACTTGACCCTAAAGCCTTATCTATTTTCAATTCCAGTTTAATGAGCACATTCAAACTTTATTACTTAATTACATCACACATCAATGAATTTTGCATTTTGATTAGGTAATAGTTTTATGTGACTCTCTGGATCATTTGAGGATACGCCCATGAAGCATCTAAACCATGCTGATGAGTTCCAAGAAGGGCAAAATTCATCCTGTAGCCTTAGTAGAGTAAGTTTGCTATCCCCATAGCAGTGTTTGCTTTTCATGTTATGCCAAACTAGTCATTTGCATTATAGCTCTCATGATACTTGGCAATGAGTTTTTATAGCTAAAATTTTATTTCTGAACTCACCATGACTTGTATCTGTCTCTCACTGTGCAATAGTGGCTGGACTTACAGCTGTATCATTCTGATAAGGTCTCATAAGGGGGCAGAAAGATTATTGGTCTGTCTGTTTCTTATTCCTTAGTCTTTTGATGTTTTTGATTTTTGATCCTGTAAAAAAATGTACTTATCTTAATTGACTTCAGCAGCTCTCACACAGTGTCTTTCTCTGTTACTCAGGTACTCAGGTCTTGTTTTTTTTCTTAGGATGTTACGTTTCTGTAAAAAAAAAATCATTTTCCCTGGAACTTGCAGTTCTATTCATGCAGGTATGTTACCCATACACAGTTTATTTGACAGCCTACAATCCCAGTGTGCAGTTGCGTGCTAGGTACAATTTTTAGCAAGTAATACATACAACAAAACAGTGGAATAGGCAAACTTGAATCTTTCCACCATGGAACACTAACAACTATATGTGAAATTAGAAATGTGTGGAACGTACAAGTTAAGTAACAAAGATCTGTCAAAAGATAACTTTTATTTTTAGAAGCCTCTTTTTAAAGATGCCACAGAACATAGAGTTCAGGTCATAAAGGCAATTAGAGAAAAAGCAATATGTACCTGATCCTCCAAAAGAATCAAGTTAAACATGGAGTATCTTATATCATTACAAAGCAGTGGATCTTGTTTCTCAGAGTTTCTTAAGCTCATAAATGTGGGTGGCTCACAGGGAAAAATGATTTAACACACAGTTCCATAAACCTTCATCTAAAATTCACTTCAGTTGGGGCAATGGGGTAGTGTTCAGTATTATGAATTAACATGGACAAATACTTCTAAACACACAAATAACACAGAAATCTCATGAAAATAAGAAACATGCTCTTTATTTCATTTCTATTGCTATGCAAATTTTAAACACATTTTCAAATAATACAGGGAGCTCAACCTGAATCAAATGAAACTGCTTCTCTTCTTTGCTCTTCTGTGTATGAACTTCCTTTTCATATGAATGTATTTCTTATTTACACCACAAAGAATCTCTACACAGATACAATTGCTTCAAACTTTGCTATGCTTTCCTTTTCTCTTGCACAGTGGCTGTATCATTTACATGTGTTGGAGAGACCATTTAAAGAGTTGAAATATTTTTGCTATAGGTCTGGAACCTAAAGTGGCACCTTGGTGCATGTAGTTGGTTATAATTAGAGCATCTACTAATAGAAGATCACTAATGGCAGTCATTGCAACTGTCAGCAGTTTTTCACTTTTCACATGAGGACACAGTTGCTAATTGGATTAAGTCTGTCTCTAACTGTAATCTCTGCAAGCAGCAGTTAAAGGAAGAACTGCCATGTCACACCTGGTTTGTGTGCTAGGAAGTGATGAACACAGCTAATAAGAGTAATTTAAAACACAACCCATGCACATAATTAACTATGCCTTATTTCCTTGATTAAAAATCTGCTTAGCAATGATAATGGCTTAACTAAAACACCAGGTAACACTTTGAGATTGAAGTAGATACTTAGCTTACCAGAATTAGAAGTGATTTTAAAGGTACTGAGTGCATGCTTTTATATAAGGAATGGTCTGAAACAAAAAGAAATGCAAAAATCCAGGACTCTTGGTTCCAAAATGATACCTTCTGGTTTAAGAAAAGGTATCATTTTGGAACCAAGGGTTCAAGATGTATGCTTTTATACAATATTGATGACCCTTTTTGGTTCAAGTGGTCATCCAGTATTCAGGGCCTTGCAAATTGTTACCATCAGAATGGAAAAAAACAATTACAGAGTCAAGTATTCCTTTGTTACAATGTTTATTTACAAAAAATGGACATAAACTTCTGTTTCTACAATTATTCATCAGCCTTTCTAGTTATATGCTTTAGCGTCCTTTCAGCACTGTACATTCAATGCTTCCCTTGATGCCCCCTGCATGCAGATGGTTTCTCTTGGCTTTTGGCTCCTTTTGGCTGTCTTTTCTCTGCTTCCATTCTGTTTTTCAGCTGCAGGAAGACACAAAGGCCTGTGGCAGCACACTTCAGGCTCCCTGAACACTCCATCACTGATGTTAGGAATGTTGTTCTCACACAGAACATTTTTCAGGACCAGTTTGAATGGGATATTGTGGAACAAGGAAGCATCCACAAACTATATTGTGTTAAGTATGATCTAAACAGGTACTATGGGTTCTTATCCCATTACTAGATCAGCATTTGTGGCCTTTTTGTTCCTATAGGTTCTTTGCTTGTATGCCTTTCACCCAACCTCCCCTCCTGCTTTCCCATCTGTTGTGTTCCTCTTTCTTACTCTAGTTTATACTCTTCTCTATTCTGTTTTTTCACAGCATCTGATGTAGTGAACTTGGTTCCATGAAAGCTCCACCCTGCAAGAAATTTACTCTAATATAAGACAACCCTGATTATAGATGACCCCTCCCAATAATTAGTTTCTATATATGGAAAATTTAATATAATTTTCCAGGTATAGAATCTAATTATTGGAGGTTTGTCTTTAATTCGCCCCCCCTCCCACTGCTACAGAAGGGAAACTAGGGGTGTCAGGTAACCCCTTTGCCCTCTGCCTCTCCCCCTCCCAACTTCTTTCTCTGCAGCCCTTTCCCTTCTTCATTATTGCCAGACCCTGCTCTCCCTGAGCATGTGGAAGGAAGGAGCAAAATTGAAAAGACTGACCTTGATATAAACATAGCTGTAGTAATTTGCGTATAGTACCCATAGATTTAATTAATTCAGAATTGATGCATTTTACATTTTTTTTAACTAGTTCAACTTTTAGCATAGGTATTCCATAAGTACACTTTTATGTAACCCTATGGTAACTACTTTTATATAATACAAGCTATGCATAACATTAGTCCAAAGCCAAAAAGCTCATGAGTTATGATATAGTTCACTGGCCTGGGCCCCAGCAGAGTCAATGACATTTCAAGCCATGGTGACCCCAAAGCTCAGCACTGCTCAGTATCTGTGTGTACTCCAGATACCCCCACAAAGGATCCATAAGTGCTAATTAGCCCTCCACTCATGACTAAAATTGGCTATTCTTGTCATAAGTCCTGGGATCCTTCACAAATGTATATGTAGATGAGACATACGGCAAACTGTCCAGCTTCACTTTATGTAGGGTGGTGCCACACTAATCATAAGTGACTGGCTGAGAGGGGGGCAACAGAGGGATTCTGGGTGAACTCTTTAGGGCCCTATTTGGTAATGTTTGCCAGACATTTAAGGCTGATGAAATAGGAATCATTGGGAATAGGAAAGAAAGGCACAGCTCAGCTCTGGGAATGAAGAAGAAGTCAACATGTATTCACTGTATTGGCCCACTATGACTTGGAAAACAGTCAGGGGTAAAGGGAACTGTGCTCAATGGGCACTTCCATATATCTTATTCAGATGGGCTGCATTCTTTTGGGCTAAGATCAAACATGGCATTTTTTGCCATCAAAGAGAGGTTGTCAGTGCTGAGTCTGGTCTGCCAGCTGGGTATCAGTACTTTCACGCTGGGTGCCAGTTCCCTGAGAAGGGAACACCCACCTGTTTCTTTAAGGACCACACAAGGAAAAAAAGGCTCCCGTAACCATGTTTGCTCTATATGGGCCGTGTACTTTATTGTCGTGCTCAGTGTTGGCTATATTTAATCAACTTCATACTTGGTTTCCATTACTGAGTAGATGCTGCTTTTAGCACCAGTTCAAAGATAGGCAATTCATGTAATGCAGTTTTCTTGTATTCAAATATAAGACAGGGGGCTTTTTTCCTATGTTGATTGGGGAAAAACCTTAAGTTTAAATAAATCTGTGAAGACAGAATTTTTTTTTCAAGAGAATTGTCCTATATATTTACTTTTATTTTACACACATACACACACACACAGACACGAGAGGGAAGTTCATACACAGAAGTGTGAAGAAGAGAAACAGCTTCACCTGATTCAGGTTGAGCTCCCTGTATTATCTAAAATTGTGTTTAAAATTTGCATATCAATGGAAACGAAATAAAGAGCATGTTTCTTATTTTCATGTGCTTTTAGAAATACTTGTCCATGTTCATTCTTAATACTGAATACTAGCCCATTGCTCTGACAAAAGAGAATTTTAGATGAAGGTTTATGGAACTGTGTGCTAAATACTACACACAGACACAGACACTCACACACACACACCATATTTATTCAAATGTAAGACAAGGTTTTTTCCCCCAATCTCTATATAGAGATAGATATCGAGATAGATATCTATAACTATAGATATAGCTATATAGATATCATTTAAGGTGCTGATCTACCCTGCATTCTGACTGACGTAAGACTAACTGAGGTAACTACCTATCCCCATTTTCTGCAGCTACTAAATCAGTCTCGGCCCCTGCAGTCACATCCTGTCTAGTCTTTGGCCAGTGGTTTCCGTTGTTTCAATTATCATTAAATAAAGGGTCGTTTTCATTATCGCCTCATTTATCCTGAATAAAAGGCAGTTAGAATACTTGTCAGCTTCAACAAATTTAAGATTCCCCATAGGTCTAAGACACATTTCCTGGGAGTCTTAAATCCTCCAGCATAATAACATTGTTGTGTTTGATTTCTTGGTGAATCATGAAGTGTGAGTGCTTTGGCATGAGTTGAGGTGGTCACAGATACTAGGCCTGTAGCTAAGTTTTTAATTGCAGTTATCATGGTAGCGTCTAATTCTGTGATAGGGTCCATATAAGAGATCAGGGTAAGTAATCATATACTACCTTTCCCCCTAAACATTAGGAGGTATAAAGGTAGTTCATTCTTGATTCGCTTTACATTTGCCTGTCCAGCAGTCTGGAATACTTTATAAGGAGCACAATATACTACCTTTAAAAGAAATCCTAGCTTCTCATGTAATTTTTGGACCATCATGGCTATGACATTACTTTTACATCACCTTTAAAATGATACCCGATAGTCAGTGTTGTGGGAGTTAGAGATCTCACTTAAGCCAGCTACTAAATGTTTAAGAAACAGGGCATCTAGTTTCACAGCTTTCCCTAACTGACTGATCAAAAGCTGGATGTTTGGGTTTTCTGCTATAAGAAAAGGGAAAGGGGAGATATTACTGTCAGATCCTGGACATGTGGGCTAAAGACAATGAAAGAGCAGCTGCTAAAGCACTGGACATGTGGGATAAAGCACTGGAATACCAGGAGAAGTCTTTGAGAGGTCATAGTGTGATCTCAGAGCCTGAAATAAAGGAAATGCTTCCCTTACACTGAGAGAGAACTTATAGTTGTTAGCTGCTATGTTATGAGTAGCTATGTGTAGAGACCTACCAAATTTGCAATTTCACAATTTTCATGGAAACTCTGAATTTGGTAGGTACCCAGTAAAAAAGGCTGGTCCTTACCAAAATACATGGGGACCACAAAAAAGCTGGAAAACAGCCAACAAGCTGAGGGTGGGGGGTGGGAAGGAGCTACAAACAGAGGCAGGAAGCCCTGCTATCCTGAAGCATGGGGGGAAGGCAGAGGGGTAAAGGAGAAGGGAAATGGCCATCTGTCAGTCTCCAGGGAGGGATGGAACTTCTGGGGCCCCTCAAGCAATCAGAGATGTGAGGTGCCTGCCATGCTCCGCTGTGAAAAGGGCAATTGGCACTGCACTCAGACCATGAAATCAGTGGGGGCAGGCCCTGCGAATTATGTAGGTCTCTAGTTATGTGTTAAATGGCTGAGGTTATTCACATTTAGTGGTGCATTATTTTATGGTGCTCCAAATGTCCTAATACAAAACTTATATATGGCCAGGCTTAAATCTGTTTGCTTGTTTTTTAATATAAAAATTAAAGATTCACTTTTGTTGTGAAGCATTGTGGGCTTTATTTAGTTAGTTATTTATTTTGTATCTCTTTACGGAGATGTAGCCGACCTGTACTAATCTTCTGGTTTATAATAGTGACGTGGATGTTCTGGGCAGGTTCCAGTCCTCGCAGATCATAGTTCTATATATTTTGACTTTGACTTTTGATTCCACTATTTATTTTATTTTATTTTTTTGCATAAATGACAAAATACCTCTTTAAAGCCTTGAACTGAGTCCTTTTGATAACTCAGCTGTTGCAAATGCTTTGTCTATAGACCATGACTTGTAATTTGCAGTGTACTGTGTGTGCAGCAGTTTTGCAGGTGCTTGTCAATCTATTTTACTATAGTTCTTGTCCTTGCTGGTTTTTCCTCCTGCTGGCTATAGTACTTTTTCAGTTGTTCTAAAAACTCTTTTTATTAAAAAGGTAGTTGTTACAGTTTGAACATGTGATTTAAGTCTCTCCTGTTTTACATATCATGAATTCTATTAGACCTCAAGAACAATAAAATGATTATGCGGTTGATTTAATATATAAATGTAATAAAATTCCTCAACTGTTTGACTACTGGAGTCCTAGTATTGAAAAGTCTTCACTTAATACATGACTTGACATATACAGAATGACCTGATGCCTGATGTATGTAAGGATATATCAGTTAAGACTTCCTGTATATATCAAGATATATATGTGAATAATAGCTTACTATATCCTTGCTAAAAGACATTCAGGTAAAATCGTTTCTATTATAGGGACATATCTCCAAAATTATACTAACTTTGATAACAATTATATGCAAACCTCTTCAGATTTAATGTGTTATAGATTTCTTGGGTGGGACAGAGGCGAGGAGGGGAAAGGGGTAAAGGGGAGAAAGATGAGATTTGTTGCCTCTTTGCTACACACACACACACACACACACACACACACACACACACAGAGCTATATATTGTTCATGTAGTTTATTAATGTATTTCAAAGATTAGCTTGTACCATATATGCAAAGACTAGAAATGGATGAAAGTGCTTTGATGAATTGTTAATTTTCTGAGAAGTGGGGTTTGAGGAAGATCAAAACTATGCTCAGATTGAGGTTTGATTCAGAGAGTACCGGCAGTCAAAAGTGGGAGATCTTGAAATGTCAAAACTTTGTATTGATATCTTTTTACTGGGCTCTTTGGGTGCCTTTACACATGCAGGGAGGCTGCTCTGATGTGCTGTAATTATAGCACATCAGAGCAGACTCGATTAATCAAGTCCGCTGGAGCGCAGTAATTACTATGCTCCAGTAGACTCCAGAGTTACGTGCATCAGTATCCCCGTGCTCAAAAGTGGTGGCAGGGGTGTCTTAACTAAAACTTATTCAACAAGCTTTAGTTAAAGTGCCCGCATTGCCATTTTTCGGTTTGGGAATGCTGATACACATGACACCCCAGGCACTTTCTCCCCTCTCTTTTTTTTTTAAATTCTTTGGTCAGGTCTGACTAATCCATAAGACCCACATAAAACACTGAATAAGTTAACATTATACCATGGAAACAAATCATGTTATCTGCTATTTGCTTGCTTCCAAATGCAGGGGGAAAATGGTTATGTTATCTTAGAAAACATAAAAGAAGGTGCCATCTTATAGATGATTCTTCCTTGAAAAAAGCAAAGGACCAAGCGTACATTTTATAAAAAACCAGACATGGCCTAAAAAATACTTGGGCTTAGAGTAGTGATTGCCTTGAGATTCTTTTAAGGGTGCCCTGTAGGCCTGTGCGACTCAGCAGCTATTCAATACGGCTTCGGATCCAGGTGCTTTGGATGCCAGGGATCTGATCCGGAGCTCTGGATCAGTTTCCCACTTCGATCCGGCCGAAGCGGCTCCGAATCTTTGGAGCCACCTAGGAGATCAGGCCATAGGGTATAATGGGGAATCAATGAAATATCTATGACTTGTTGTTTTTTGTCTGTTTTGAATGTAATTTGCAAGGGTAGTAGCCTTTGCTGAGAGCATGAAGCCTATTAAGTGTCAAGAAGATTGGTGCAGGGGTTCGAGAGGAACTGCACCCCACATTCTTGAAAACAAAACTCATGTCATGTGTACATGTTAAGCCACAGTGGGGTCAAAACTACAGGAATGGTAGCCCCTGCTGAGGTCACAAAACCTGCCAAGTTTTAAGGTGATAGGTTCAGAGGTTTGGGGGAAACTGCATCACCAGCTGTGGACAAGCAAAACTCATGACGTGTGCTTGTGCAACTGTATGTCTTGGGGCACGGGGGGTGGGGGAGACACACTGCTGCAGGCCTGGATGCTAAGCTACTGTGTTACCAGTTACCAATTAATCATGATTCACTCAGGGACCAGGTCAATACACAGGACCTAGCTACTAAATAATGACTTAATGAGCATGGATTAACACCTACAAAACCACAGACTAAGGAGAGGAAATAATCAATACAGACAATCAACTACTCCAAGGCAGACACAGTCAGTTGCCCAAGCACCTATGTCACGAGTTTTGTCCGTCAGCAGCTAGGGTTGCAGGGCCCCAGAACCCCCATGCACCTCTCTCCATGACAGCTGGCAGGCTTTGTGCTCCAGCAGGGGCTAGCAGGCCTGCAGCTTTCACCCCGTTGCACCTTAACACATACAGTGTCACGCATGTCATAAGTTTTGCCTGTTAGCAGCCAGAGGTGCAGGGCCCCAGAAGCCAGACTCCCCCTGTACCTATCTCCTTGACAGCTGGCAGGCTTCATGACCTCAGCAGTGGCCACCACCTCTGCAGTTTTCAGTCCACTGTGCATTAATGCACAGAGTCATCTGTGTCATGAGTTTTGCCTGTCAGGAGCTTGAGGTGCAGTTCCCCCCAAACTCCTGCACCTTTTACCTTGAAACTTGGCAGGCTTTGTGGCCTCAGTAGGGGCTAACATCCCTGCAGTTTTGACCCCACTGTGCCTTAACACATACACGTGACATGAGTTTTGCTTTCATAGTTTCATGGTTTCTAGGGTCAGAAGGGATCTGAGTAGATCATGTAGTCCGACCCCCTGCCATGG
>NW_017729022.1:18927942-18929381 GCF_001723915.1 Gavialis gangeticus
TGTCGAGGGGTCCTGGTGACAGATGGGGCCCTCTGTACCTCCCAGGATGGAGTCGCCTATGGCGATCACTCAACGCTTTTTCCTCCTGGCCTGTGTCCCGGGGGGATGAACCAAGCCCCAGTGTCATGGTTTGTGGCCGGGTGGTGGCGGATTGGAACGAACAGGTGGGATTTGTGGCGGCTGAGTCTGAGTGGTACGGAAGCGTAATGGTTTCAAACAAATTAATTTATTTGACTTACGCTTAGAAGGTGTAGGTGGAGCTGCTTCTTCGGTTACAGTTGGCACAGCAATAACAAGTTAACGAGTGAACAAACAACAAAAGGGGTCTGTTGGCCCATGAGGTTCGCTAGCAAGCTCTTGCTTTCTACCCCTGGAGGGATAGGGGCGGCTGCCCGCTAGCTAGTCTCAGGGCTGGTCAACAGCTGATGTAAGGATAAATGAACAACAGAACAAAGCTGTAACGCATTGAGATGAGGGACGGAGTCGTGATGCCAGTCCAACAGGACAAACGGATGGTCGGAGATCGAAGCCGAGGTCAGAAGCCAGGTGAGTAGAAGAACGAAGCCAGAATCGTCTCCAAATCAAAGTCAGAGTCCAAGCCAGAATAGTTCAGTAACCAAAGGAATTGACATGAGGAAAATGGAACGAGGAGGTAAGTCGTTGTATGAGGTATGAAGAGAACCAGGGGATCAGATCCCAACCTCTCTCTCTGCCTCACAGTCCCTGCTGTAAGCAGCCTCTGCTTGCAGATAGAGCACGGTCTCTCACAATGCTCACACTAACACCTCACTCCCACCAACTCTAAACACCCACCACACCAAACGCCCACACTCTAGGTGGGGGCTCACTAGCCTTTTATAGCTACCCCTTGGTCAATCAGGGCGCTTAAGTGAAAGATGGTTCTAGAGTAATTACCTCACACAGTTACGAACTAGGCATGCGTCAGATCAAGCTTTTAGTAGCAACTGAGCATGCACAGGGCTGGAAAGTAGGTCAACATGATTGACAGCTCCTGAGGTCGCCCAGGGGACAAGTGGACACGTGCTGGGCACATTGTGGAAATTTCCGTTCAGGGCCTGTCTGCGCATGTCAGCTTCAATTCTCTCTGCATTGGCAGCATAACTTAAGATTTTGTTCTCACTGCCTGCTTATCTCCTTCAGCCTGCTCGGAATGTGGAGAGCATGGAGTTGCGTCCTCCCTGGTTTCCTCATCTCCTTCCCTCTCCTCCAGAGTTGCCAGGGCCTCGTACCTGTTCTCCAGCTGGACTGGAGGAACTGGTACTGCTGTGTTATGAGCAGCCCTTGTTTTGGAGATGACTGTCTGCCACTCTACAGTGGAGGGGTCTTCCTGAGGGGCTTCTTCCTTGGGTGCATAACCCTGCAAGGAAAGAAAATAGCTGTCAATTTCCTCCTCTGCCTCCCTGATTCCCCTCAGCCTG
>NW_017729022.1:18934381-18936413 GCF_001723915.1 Gavialis gangeticus
CAGCCTGCTAAACTCATCCTGGAGCTCCCTCACCTGCACCTCCAGGGCCCTAAGGCAGGCGCCTGCAGGACAGGTGTGGGGGTTCCCAATCCCTGCCCCCCCAGGCCTTGCTGGGCAACTCCCACAGGCCAGGGGGTGGGGGGATGCCAGCACCCCCAGTGGGCTCTGTCTGGGTGGAGGCCTCAGACAAGCCCTGGGAAGGCTGTGCCCCCTGGGCAGGGGGCCCTGGCAACATTCCGTGCCTACACCATCTTAGGAGTTGCTGCCTGTTTCTGGATGAGTGCGGAGCCTTCGCCCCGCACTAGCAGGAGTCTCCCTCCTGGCCCTTCCTGCTGGTCCGCCAGTGTGAACGCTGACGGAAATGCCGGTGCGCTTTTACAGAACCTGCCTGTTTGCGCGCTCTGTTCACGCAGCTCGGGAGCACAGCTCCCTACTGGCTCAGTTAAGAGGGATCCAGGGGGCTTCCCCTCCGGATCCGTCTCAGCTGCGTCAGTCCCTCTGCCCCACTTACCTTAGGGGGTTCAGCTGCTGCTGCCTCCACTGCTGCTGCATTTGCCTCTGCTCCGGGTCTGGTAAGGGGGCACACGTGCGTACAGGACGCACGTATGCCTGGATCCCTCTTCTCCCCGCTGCTCCTGGCTCCTTTCATGAATTTGGGGTGCAAGTCCCCCCAAACCCCTGCACGTATCTTCTTGAAACTTTGCAGGCTTCATGGCCTCATCAGGGGCTACCATCCCTGCAGTTTTCAGCCACTGTGGTGTAACATATACACATGACATGAGTTTTGCATTCAAGAATTTGGGGTGCATTTCCCCCTGAACCCCGATACCGATCTTCTTGATACTTAATAGGCTTCATGATATCAGCAGAGGCTACTACCCCTGGAAGTTTCATCAAAATCAGACAAAAAGCAACAAAGTTATAGATATTTCATTGATTCCCCATTATACTCTATGGCCAGATATCTGAAGCGGCTCCAAAGCTTTTCCAAAACAGTTCAGAAGCTCCACTTTGGAAAGCCTAACAAAGCCAGTGCTTCAATCCAGACATGCTGCTTTGGAAGCCAAAGCATCTAAAGCTTCTCTGGATCTGAAGCACAGCCTGAAGCCTCACACAGCCCTAGTGCCCTGGGGTACTCTCTCCAGTCTCCGCAAGAGGAGACTGAGGGGGGATCTTGTGGCTGCCTACAACTTTATCAGGGGCCACCAGCAGGGACTCAGGGAAAGTCTGTTCACCAGGGCCCCCCTTGGAGTCACCAGGAACAATGGCCACAAGCTGAGGGAGGATAGGTTTAGGTTAGATATTAGGAAGAACTACTTCACGATAAGGGTGACCAGAGCCTGGAATAGGCTTCCCAGAGAGGTGGTGCTCTCACCTTCCCTGGAGATCTTCAAGAGGAGACTGGATAGGCACCTGGCTAGGGTCTTATGACCCCTGCCACCCCCAGTGTTCCTTCCTGCCCATGGCAGGGGGTCAGACTAGATGATCTGTCTAGGTCCCTTCCGACTCATTGATTCTATGATTCTATGGTACCATGGTATGTTAACATTATTAGGTCTTAAAACACAAATCACAAGATAACCCAGATATTTCAAATAGGAATCCACAGGGTTACAAAATTGTGACCTGTTGTGATCTTTCTGAACTTTTGCAATAGAAGAATAGCTCTGTTCTTTTTCTATAGTTAAAAAAATGAGTGAAAAGTAAGAGCTGGACTTATTTGTGAAGTGCCTTGATTTTAACAAGGGGTACCTTGAGTCTAAAAAGGTTAAGAACTATTGGTCTGTGGTGCAAGCATGTTGAATGGAGGAGCTGAAAGGTCAGACTCTGCTAGTCCAAGTCATTGTGAAGGAATAAGGAAGACAAGAGGTTAACTGATCAGCCTATTGGCTACCAGGCTCTTAAAGCTTACTCTAGCAACAACCTCACATGTTCAGTATCATTAATATCAAAAACCCTCCACCATAAAACCATCTAGTACAATACCAGGCTTCGCTGATTGGTGAACTCTGTGGACTTCCAGAGTTGAATA